>NW_012148596.1:1522905-1570298 GCF_000956105.1 Propithecus coquereli
GTGGGGCAGAGGAGATGGGAGGATGGTGTATGGGAGGAACACAAGATCAGTCTTAATTCTTGGAAAGACTCTAGTTCTTGGCTTAAGTGGTAGGGTCCTGGAAGCTCTTTATGGCCTTAAACAAATAAACAAACACTAAAGATGCGAGGCCATGCAAGGCCCAAGGATGACCAATCAGTGTGCCATTGCTGATTCAGTCCAGTTTTATGTATCTTTGCTCAAATATTCATACATTTTTACTGTGTGTGTGTGTGTGTGTGTGTGTGTATGTGTGTGTGTGTGTGTGTGTGGGCGCACATCTCATGTGTGCATGGGAAGGAAGATGGAAAGGCGAGACAGAAGAGTCTGGTGACCCTGGATCAGTTTATAATTGACCATCAAGGTAGGAGAATTATCTCTTTAAGCAATGTACGATCTTGGGAAAGTCACTGCCTTTCTGTGCCTCAGTTTCCCCACTCTGAAGACGGGAGTGGACAGAGTGGCTTGGAAGTCTGCGTTCCTAGAGCTCCTAGTTACTCCCCTTCTCCCTGCCACAGGGACCAGGCCCAACACGCCTGGGCAGTCAGCAGGGCAGAGTCACTGAGCAGCCATGTCTGGCTGCAAACTTGTGCTGTCATCCATATTTTCTGCTATGACTGTCCAGCCACATTTGTTAATCACACAATTTAGTGCCCTGTAAACATGGCCACTGTTTCACTTCCCCACAACCATTCTTGGAAATAGCAGCTAGGGAAGATTTGTTTCTAGTCATGAACCAAATATGAAGGTCACATGGTTTTGTGACTTTTTTTTCCTACCAAAGAAATATGGGAGGCGTAAGCAGGCCAACCTTCCAATTAATCCTAAGGACAGCTGCCTTGGAGGTGGGTGAGCCTGAATATTATTCACTTTCCTAGTCGTTTATCAAGGAAAAGAAGCCATCTGCTGGCCTCCAATAGCTTTAATTCATTGGTGGCTAAAACGTAGCATAGCTGGTCGATCCTGGCTTCAAAGGCATGATCCAGCTCGAGACTTGTACGCACCTTTGCTTTCGAGTGGTAGCGATTAGTCTGTACACGCTGTGTACACTGGCGTGCACACGCACACAGTGCAGGAGTTGGCTTCTTCCTGTTGGTCACAGAGCTCTGGGGCACTTAGGAAGCCCCACAGTGGCCTTGCCCGGTGTACTTGTGATTGCTCCTGTCTATCCTTGGCCACATCGGCATTGCACGTCTAATTCTTAGCCCCATGGAGCATCAGGCTTTTCCTGTCATAAATGCAATTGAATGGTGGCCTCCCAGGGGTGAACGGGTGTACGGATGGCTAAAATGAGGTGCTCATCTCTATGCTAATTTTAAAACTTATCTCTGTTGTGAAGTGACATTCTCAGGATCCTGAGAGCACTTCACCATCCCACCAAGTGGGCGAGGAGGTCTCTTTGGCCTGAGTTTCCCAAATCCCTTGGGCCTTACCCTACCTGATGGATTCCCCACGATCAGAATGGACCCAAAGAGAGAAGTTCTCTGCCTTAGCAGGAAGTAGATTAATTAGGGACAGACTTACGAATTTTTTTTATGGAATGACAGGGATGTCAAGCTTAGATAGTGACACATTAAGGGACCCCAAAATCTAGACAAAAAAAAAGGTGAAGGCCGAGCGCAGTGGCTCACGCCTGTAATCCTAGCACTCTGGGAGGCCGAGGCGGGCGGACTGTTCGAGCTCAGAAGTTCGAGACCAGCCTGAGCAAGAGTGAGACCTCGTCTTTACTAAAAATAGAAAGAAATTAATCGGACAACTAAAAATATATAGAAAAAAAAATTAGCCGGGCAAGGTGGTGCATGCCTGTAGTCCCAGCTACTTGGGAGGCTGAGGCAGGAGGATTGCTTGAGCCCAGGAGTCTGAGGTTGCTGTGAGCTGGGCTGACGCCACGGCACTCACTGTAGCCCGGGCAACAGAGTGAGACTCTGTCTCAAAAAAAAAAAAAAAAACAAAGAGGTGAAATAATGGAAAGGCTGAGCTGATCCTGAACAGGGGGTCAGGGCTGTGCGGCTTTGGCGATGCCGCACAAAGGGAAGGGAAAGAGAACAGCGATGGGGCCATCTCAGAGACTATCTTCCTGGAAGATGACTTAGGGATTTTTATCCCAGTTCCCAGAGGTGGAAATGGAGAGCTCTTGTGTACCTAGAAAGGACACACTCAGGGTCACTTTTCCCAAGGGCAGTGTGTCGTTGGCGTGAGGTCAGATGTCCGTCCTGAGCAGGGTCAGCTGTGTTTCAGACCTCTCCCTGGGTGAGGCTGGCCCGTGCCCTCAGCCATCACAGGCCTGCTGAGGGCTCCCAAATCTCTGGGGCCGTCCCAGATCTCTCTGCTGGGTTTTGGACTCATGCATCCAACTGTCTCCTAGTTCTTATCCACCTCAAACCTCATGCCTGTGTTGAATTCCCTGCTTCTCCTCTGATCTCTGGGACTGTCACCACCCATCGCTGATTCACCCGGGCTAGAATTCTGACATCGTCTTGTATTAGAGTTCCCCAGAGAAACAGAACCACTGTGAAGTATACATGCATGTGTGTGTGTGTGTGTGTGTGTGTGTGTGTGTGTGTGTGTATAGGGAGAGAAAGAGATTGACTTATGGCAAAGAATTAGCTCATGTGATTACAGATGCTAACCAGTCCCCACATCTTCAGGGTGAGCAGGCAAGCTGGGGACCCAGGAAGAGCCAATGTTTCAGTTTGAGTCCGAAGGCAGGAAAAACCCCACTGTTGCAGTTTGAAGGCCAGCAGGCAGGAGGAATTCTCTCGTACTTGGGGGAGGGTCTGTTTCTTTGTTCTATTCACACCTTCAACTGGTTAGATGTGGCCCACCCACATTAGGGAGGGCCATCTGCTCTATTCAGTCTACCGACTAAAATGTTAATCTCGTGCAGAAACACGCTCACAGAAACACCTAGAAGAGCTTATGACCATATCTCTAAGCACTTTGTGACTAGGTCAGGATGACGCATAACGTCACCCGTCACGTCCTCCCAGCCCCCTTTCCGTCACATGTCCACTCTCCCCTCTCAGCGTCTCTCCTGCCTGTGACTCCTCCTGCTCCTGCGGAGCTGCAGCAGTTCGGCCACAAACCCGGGTGGCCAAGCACGTTCCAATCGCCTCTAAACAGGACTTCCTGCCCCTCCGTCCTCAACATCCCGCCTTTCCACTGCCCCAGCGTGAGACCTGGGGCACACTCTCACCTTCAACACTCACTGGCTCCCCGTCCCTCTGTTTCCTACAGAATAACATCCGAGATCTTTGCATGATCCTTATGTTCTAGTCCCACCGTGCTTCTAGCTTAAGTTCCCATTTCATTACCGCCGACCCTCAGCTTCGACAATAGCGGGAGCTTCCCCGCTCTTCAGACACTGCTGTTCCTACGCGATCTCATCACTGTATTTCCGCATCCTCGGGAATACGCGGGGCTGGTTTGCACCTTTGAGAGCTGACATGCACAGTCCAGTGGGTCGCTCACACATCTTTGCATTTGGACCCATTGGCTTCTGTGTCCTGACCCTGGCGTGTGATTTCAGTCTCTTGCAAGTGTGTGCACATGGCCTTATTCTACAAGGTATGATTGGTATACGGGGCACTGCACCTCTATGCTGTTTAAGGCAAATTTCCCCAGCAAAGAATGGACATTAGATTCGGAAAACCTGAATCTGAATCCCGGCCATATATATCACTTTCTAGCAGTGTGCTGTGGAGGGGCCACTTAATCTCTATGAACAATAGTTAGTTCTTTTATCTGTGCAATGAGGCTAAAAAATTTCCTTCTGGTATTATGAATATTAAAGAAAATGTGTGCAAAAATGCCTGAATAGCATCTGGATCTTAGTACATGCCCAGAAGCTGTTGTTTGATCATAGGAAAAGCAAATTTACTACCCTTCTCTTTTAAGATTTTGTTGGTCATCACATATTGGATGTTAATTTTTCATGTGTGATTTCTATTCCTTTTAGTTTGGTTCTTCTCAATGTACTCTACTTTCAATATAACTTCTAGGAAGATTGGAATTCACGTTAAATGTTCGTAATCTCCCTCTCTCTTTTATCAGTGGCTCTCTGGTCTGAATTTTCCTTGAGAATGAGTTCTGACCAGCGTGACGCTTTTAACACGCAGAGGTAAGCGCTCTGCACAGCCGACCACCCTCCAGCACGGGGCGTGGCTTTCACAAGGCCAGAGGGGCGCCACTCTCCAAGCTTTGCAGGAACCGGTGTGAACCCCCACCCTGACTCCTCAGGAGAGATGAAGTGTTGACAATGAGATTCAGCTGCAAGTTTTTGCAGCCTCACATTTAGAAGGACAGATGAGAAGCTCCTGGAGGCTATTTTCAGAGAAGAACTAATAGGTACAGGACCAGAATACTGACGTGGTTGTTAACACCCCGAGAAATGCCAAATTCAAGGTGGATCTCAGCCAGCAGAGAAATTGAAAGTCCCAGATAGCTTATTTCAGAACAAATCTGTATTCTACAGGAGGTGTGAGGTGCAGTTACACGGAGGGATTATACGGAAGCGCCCATCCTCTACTGCGCGTCGCCGTGGTGCCTTGGAACCGCCGAATCAAGGTGCACTCGACCTTTTCTAAACCTTTATTTTCCTCCAGCAGCTCATTGTTCTTCCCTGTGTTCTCTCCTGGGCCTCCAGCCCTCCTCTCTTTAAACTCTATGCATTTTCTCGGGGCCCAACTCATGCATTCCTGGGGCTTCCCTAACCACATCCCCCTAAACGAATGACTCCTCATTAGATATTGCTGGCCTTGAGTTTTCTTCTGATCCTCAGACTTCCCTTTGGAGTCCCCTCATGTGCCCAAACTCAACACTGCTTTCTCCACCTGGTACCCAGCATTGGAGCACAAGTCCCTTGACTTTGAGCTGATATCTTTTTCCCCTTTAAAACAATGCTTTTCTTACTAGGCATCATTGCTGAGATTAAACCACACATTTAGGATTTTTTTGGAAAGGTGACAGAAAGTATGCCTGTGACATTGATTAGAATTTGGCTTCCGAACTTGGATTCAAGTCTCAGCTCTGTCGCTCTGGGGGAGCACAGCTTTCATCTTTTTCATCTGTAAAAAGTAGGAAAGCCAGTAGCTGGTTATTAGTCATTTTGTAGTGATTACCACGTGCCAGGCTCTGTTCTAATTGCCTTATTGCATATTAACTCATTTTGTTCTCACAACTCTACTATTCAAATTTTAGGGAACAAAGTCGCCGAGCTTATGTGGCCACTTCCCTCATGTGTTTGTCGTGGGGCTACGTGACGTACGATGCAGGATGCTCCTGGCACAGTGCCCGGCAGAGAGTAGACTTGTGTTCCTTGCCCTGTGAATTCCACCTTCCCCTGCCCAGCAATATTTTATTAAGCTCTACTTGATGTCTGCTGTAGCTTAAATACATGAATTTTTAGTTTTACAACAAATACATTCATATTAAGTATGGAATATGGAATTGCAGTTCTTCACGGGATTGCGAGGCAAGTTCTACTCCATTGTTTCGTAGCGGTGTGACCAGAAGCATGTGTCTAACCTCTTTGTGCCTCAGTTTCTTCATCTATGAAATAGGGATGATCACCACCACCCTCTAAGAGGGCTGTGTGCAGGATGAATGAGGTACCACGCGTGGAGCGTGGAGGACGGCGCCTGCGCCAAGTGAACGCCAGTGAAGGGTGGGCCGTCGGATTGTGTTGTGACACCTTGCCAGCCACACAGCGTTCCAGCTCTGCTGGAGGAGCAGTTATTTCAGACTTTTAACTCGTATCGTGTGATGCTGCTTATTAGATTATCACCATGGAAGTCAGTCAAGAATGCAGTGTGAATAATTCTGTTGGCCCTGGGGGGCAAGGTGGTGTGGACTGACCCCGTGGTAAGCTGTGGTGGCCCCTGAAGTCTCAACCCAGAGACAAAGGGAGGCTGGGAAGAGTGCTAAGCTGGGAAACAAGATTTTTTTTTTTTTTTTAATGAAGATAATCATGATAACCAGCTAATTCTCTCTTCAGGACTGGATATTTCAGATGGGGAGCATGTTTCTAAAGCATGATAATTCACTAATGTGAGATGTTCTATGAACTCTTCCAGCAAAACTCCAAGCTGAGGGATGCCCGATTTCCTAACATAGCTGAATGCTACCTGGAAGGGGAGGAGATTGGTGGCCTGTGAGCTCGGATTAAGTCGAGGCTAAGCCCTCTGCTGGCTGAGGAGGGGGAAATACTGGGGGGAGTGACAGGTGACAAAGACTGGAGCCACTGTTGGGAATTTGGCTGGAGAGCCACTGAGGAGATAAACTGCACAGGCGGCGAAGCAGCAGAGATCATGGCGGTGTCTGCAGGATCTGGCTTTAGTAACGTTCCATGTCCTGAGGCCACCAGGACCTCTGAGTCTGTGATGCGGTCCTGGATGCCCCAGAAAGAGTAGACAGCCATGGCGAGAGCCACGGGATCCCTGGGCATTCCACAGCTGCATGCTGGCAGCACTGGGAGGTCGTTCTCTGTCCATATTCTTGTACCTGTGCCCACAGTGGGCCATCGCCAGGTCACTGGAGGGAGGTGTCGCGGCTCTGAAGTGCCTGCATCAGGTGAGCGCAGGACTGATTGGTAGCTGCACCTTTCTGGAGGAGCAGATTTCCCCAGAGCCCCAAGCAGCACTGGCTCTTCATTCACAGCAAGCGGGGGCTAATCCAAGGCAGGGAAGAGAAAGAAGTGTGGCGCCAGTTCTTGGAGAACAAACCACCATGCGGAGCTTGTACCTGAGTCCAGGAGTGCGCTTGGGTAGCCAGAATGAATATTGGTACTACGTGGCCTCCCGAGGGGCCCGGTGCAGAGTTAAACAGATTGCTGACCCCAGCTGGGGGGCCCCTGGGAATCAGAGACCCTGCACCCTCATTTGCTTCCGGTTTGACGGGACTGGTCTCAAGCAGTTTCCTCGGGAGCCCGAGTCCTGCTGCCTGTAGGACCAGCGCAGGTAGGACCTACTTGGTAGTAAACCCTGCTCTGCTCAGGACTTTGGTGAGGTGGAGACACCTGGGCATTGACTCTGCTTATGGCAAAAAAAGAGAAAAAGGACATCTAGTAGTTGACAGCATCCGGAAGGAGAAAGACTTAGTAGCACTTCATCATTCTTTCCGTTTTATGGAGGAAACGCATTTCCTCCTTGCCAAGGTCCGTGCAGTTCACAGGGGTGACCCTAAAATGGGCAAAGACAGGGGCATGTGTGTTCTCAACATTTTCTCCCAGCTCCTGTCCCACTTCCCTCAAAGAAAGACTTCGAGACTCTAGAAAGTCCAAGGTATCTTTTGGATGCATCTTGTATGTCCTAACACATAAATCTCTCCCTGGAGGCTTTAGTAAATATTTGTTTTACTTTTCAGTGCTTTTTTGATGGGTATTTGTTTTGCCACAAGGTGGTAGGGCCTAGATTCAGCAGGGGATGTTCCAGCTTCCTTGGCTGCCTGCTACTTCTCTCACCTGCCAGTCGCACACACCTAAGCTACTCCGTGCCAAGAGGGAAAGGCGCGCAGAGTTAAGGCAATAGAGTGGGAGCCGGCAGGGTGAGCCAGGGTGTCTTTGTGTTTCCGATGCTAATTCAGACGTCTGAATCTGAAAGGTGTGGCCCAGGGGAAGACAGGTAGGAGGAAGAACACCCAGAAAGATGGAGATATGCCAACGTCAGAAACCGAGTGTTGGCAACTGAGCTGACAAATCTGGCAGGGAGCAGCGTTTAGGGGACAGTCTGAGACCAGAGGCTGGTAGAAGGGCCAAAGGAAAGAAGTTTGAGAGAAATGAAGGGAAGAGGGGAAGTGGACCCTAAAACAATAATGCACAGACCTTTTAAGCTTTAAAACTTGGTCCCGTGTGAAGGTGTGTTTTTGCATTTGCTTTGCCGTCCTACTCACTTTTCCGGTCTGGGTTTATGACATTACTGAAAGTAACGTTGAGACAATAAACACGATGAGCCAATCTAAAAGAATTAGTCAAACTGTTCCAGGGATCGCAGTGCAAAGGGGCATTTACTCTGCAGTAGTTTACTTTCCTCCTATGGCGAATCAGCCACTCACTTTCGGAAAAGCAAGGGCTTTGCATTTTCGTTACTCACGACAGCCGTCATTACGAGCATGCTGCGGCCCTGCCTTCTAAGTGGCATTTTGACATATTTGAACTGCAGAGTTAGAAGGCAACACAGAGATTACCTGATTATAGCGCTTCATTTGGCAGGTAAGAAAACTCTGGCCCAGACAATGTTCCTCACCTGTTGGGGATTATAAATGTTGAACTGGAACTTCTGTCCACCTAGGTTGAATTCTATCAAATTTTATTTGAAAGATGAATATTAATTTCTTATTCTACTCTGGGGTTATTTACATTCATATTTAGAAGTAAAAATTCTAATAAAAACCATCAATCATGATATGCCAGCAGAGAAACATCAGTTTTATATTAATAACATTCACATTTTATAACGAATTAAGGGTTTTCAAGTGTTTGAGCCCGATACTGAGAAGGCAGATATCACTGCTCTTTTAGAGAAAAAGAAACAGAAGTCCAGAGTGGCCAGGTGACTCAGCTGAGGCCTCACTGGGAAACAGCGAGAGCCACACCAGACACTTGTGTGCTGACATTCCCTGGTCCACTCCGCAGCTCCCTAGGACCAACTTCGCTAGGTTCTCACTGTCAAACCTGACGTTTTTCCTGGATAATGGAGCATTTTATCTGTAGATCTGATTATGCAAAGGGAAGAAAGGTAATTTTTTCCCATAAGTCTTTTTCTGACTTTTCTCTCTGTATCTGACCTTCCTGTCTGTTTCTGACCTTCCTATCCCATCTCATCACTTGTTTTCCTTTCCTATCATTTATTAGTCTCCAGTTTTTTCAATTTTTATTGTAACATTTTAAAACTGCTGGTAGACTAATACAGAAGTTGGCAGACTATGGCTCGCTTTCTATTTTTTTTTAATACAATTAAATAAAAACTTTATTGAGATATGATTTATGCGACATAAAATTCACCCTTGTAAAGTATATAATTCAGAGTTTTTGAGTGTATTTGTAGAGTTGTACAACCATGAACACTATAGAAAAGTTGTATCACCCCGAAAGAAACTCGTTAAGAGTCACTTTCCGTTCCTCCCAGCCCCTAACCAACGCTAGGCAACTGCTGCTCTACTTTCTGTCTCCATAAATTTGCCTATTCTGAACGTTTCAAATAAATGGAATTATGCAACATGTAGTCTCTTGTGGCTGGTTTCTTTTACACAGCCGGATGTTTCCAAGGTTCGTAGATCTTGTAGCATTAATCAGTACTCCATTCCTTTTCGTTGCTGAGTGATATTCCATTGTGTGAATATTTTGTTTATATATTCATCAGTTGATGGACATTTGTTTTTTTTCTGTCATTATGAATAACGTTGCTATGGACAGTTTTTGTGTGGACATATGTTTTCATTGTCTTGGCTGTACACCTAGGAGTGAAATTGCTGGTTCATATGGTAACTCTATGTCTAATATTTTGAGGAACTGCCAAACTGTTTTTCAAAGTGAATCTACCATTTACAATCCAACCAGCAATGAATGAGAGTTCTAACACCTTTGCATCCTTATCAAAGCTTGTTTTTCATTTTGCTTTTCAATGCTTTTGTGGACTGGTATTGTGTCTATCTTCTTTATTTTTGCCATTTTAGTGGATGCGAGGTAGTATCTCAATGTATTTTTGATTTTCATTTACCTATTGACTAATGGTGATAAGCATCTTTTCATGTGCTTATTGGCCATTTGTATGTCTTCTTTGGAGAGTCATCCATTTAAATCCTTTGACATTTTAAAGAAATGGGTTATTTGACTTTTTGTTGTTGCATTCTATGAGGGTCTTATATATATACCTCATATATATATATATATATCATCTATATATGTGAGATACAAGTCCCTTTATCAATGTGTGATTTGCAAATAATTTCTCTTGCCCTGTGGGTTGTATATTCACTTTTATGATGAGGTTTTTTGAAATATAAAAGTTTTTAATTTTTGTGAATTCCAATTTATCTATTTTTTTCTTTTACTACTTGTGTTGTTAGTGTCATATATAAGAAACCATTGCCTAATCCAAGGGCACGAAGATTTACATATTCTTGTAGAATTTTTATAATCTTAGCTTTTATATTTAGGTCTATGATCTATTTTGAGCCGATTTTTTCACATCATGTGAAGCAGGGGGCCAACTTCACTTTTTGCGTATTGTAAAGCAACAGTTTTGTAAAACATCCAGTTGTCCCAATGCCATTTGTTGAAAATATTATTGTTTCCCCTATAGAATCGTCTTTGTACACTTGTTGAGTGTTGATCGACATAAATATTATTCTCTCCCATTTTAATAGCTGGCCTTCACGTTCTCATTTACTGTCTTATCTTTTATCCCATTCAAGGCAACACTACTGGCACACTCTTGCATAAACAGAGCAAAGATAGTCTGTTTAAAAGTTTGGCTGCATTTATTTTTAAACTTAGAGTAGGAAAAAGCTTTCTAAGTGGGATAGAAAACCCAGAAGCTGTAAAAGAAAAGATATATACATATGACTATATAAAAATTTGGAATTTCTCTTTGGCATGGAAGAGTCAAAACAAAGGAAACCAAACAAATCTGGGGACCATATCTGCAACAGATGTGACAAATGAAAGGCCAATTTTCTTAATCTTTGAGAGCTCCTCAATGAGACAGACATAAAGGAATAGAAAAGTCAATGCAGAATATGAGCAAATAATTTAAAGGAAAAGAAAGATGGGTCTGAACCACGTTAAAAGATGTTCAATATATCTCTTAGTTAAGGAAATTCAAATGAAAGTTATGAGATACCATGTTTCTTCCTAAGGAAGGCAAGTGTTGCAACACTGGTTCATGGAAAGTGTTGCTAGTGACCAGTTGTGGGTGGGGAGCAGGTATTCTCACCCACTGTGGGAGTGTCGGCTGTTGCTACCATTGTGGACTGCAGTTTGCCAATGACCATCAAAATACAAATTGCTTATATTTTGATCTACTAATTTCATTGCTATGAATACCTGCTAGAGTTACAAAAATACAAAACAAAAGAAAAACAATAAAAAGAAGCTTGGAAGTAGCCTACATGTGTAACCAGGAATACTAAACAGTCATCAAGTACCTTCGTATAGCCTAATATGAAAAAATCTCTAAAAAATAGTTTTAAGGGAAAAAAGTTAAATACTGAAAAATGCACAGTGAATGAACTAAACTGTATACATTCTTAAAATGTAAATATAAAATGTAAAGGTAAACACGCTAAATGAAAATTAAAAGTTATATGTGTACATATATGCACCAGGGTAACATTAGTCAAAGTCTAAGCATAACGTGTTGTTGCTGTTTTTTAAAGGATATATTAAGCAATTGTTAATAGTGATTATCTTTTTTAAATTTTTTTATTCTTTTTTATTTCAGGGTATTATGAGGGTACAAACATTTTGGCTACGTTTTATGTCTTTGATCTTTTGGGAGAGAGACTGGGAAGGCAAAGATGCTTTTGCTTTTCATTTGAGAACATTGCACACTGCTGAAAAGTCTAGTTAGGTGCATGATATTATTTTTACTCTAAAAAATACGATCAACTGGGATTATATTGATTGTGTGAGTGGTGGGATCATGAACCAATATTTTCCCTCTCTATATTATCTCTGTGTTAAAAAACAAGTTATAGCTTTTTTTAAACATTCTTAAAATACCCACCAGTTGTACACTAGCAACTTTGCTCTCAAGTTACTAAAGCTTATTAGGTGACAGGTTATTGGAAGCTGTGTGCTTGTAAGAGAATACTATTAAATGTTGACGTTCGTCTGCTGCTTTTTAAAAAAAGTTGTTGAGCTATCCATAACACAAAATTTACCCTTTTAACTATTTTTAAGTCTACAGTTCAGTGGCATTAAGCACATTCACATGTTAGTGTAACCATCACCACCATCCATCTCCAGCACCCTTCTCGTGATCCCAAACTGAAACTCTGTAACCATTTAATAATAATTCCTCATTCCATTCCATGTTATAACCACTATGCTTTCTGTCTCGATGAATTTGATTCCACTTCATAAAAGTGGAATCATACAATATCTGTCCTTCTGTGACTGGTTGACTTCACTTAGGATAATGTCCTCAAGGTTCACTCATGTCAGCATGCGTCAGAATTTCTTTCCTATATAAGACCGAATACTATTCCATGGTATATACGTATCACATTTTGTTTATCTAGTCGTCCACTGATGGACACTTGGGCTGCTTCCACCTTTTGACTATTGTGAATAATGCTGTTTGCGAATACGGATGTACAAGTGTCTGTTTGAGATCCTGCTTTCAGTTTTTTTGAGCATATGCCCAGAAGTGGAATTTCTGGATCATATGGTAACTCTATATTTAATTTTTTGAGGAACCACCATACTGTTTTCCACAGTGGCTGCACCATTTTACACTCCCACCAGCAATGCACAAGGGTTCCAACTCCTCCATGTCCTTGCCAACGCTTGTTATTTTATGTTTGTGTCTTCTTTTTTTTTTTGATAGCCATTCTACTGAGTGTGAGGTGGTATCTTATTGCGGTTTTGATTTGCATTTTCATCTGCTCATTCTTACAGAAACATGTACCGTCAGTTCACAGGTGCCATGCCCTGGGGCAAGCACCAGCGCCCAGAGCTGCAGGGCCCCTGCTGTCACTGCCATCAGAGTGCAGTGGGGCATCTATATGCAAATGCGAACTGGTGTTACCACTTCCTGGTGTGCAGTGAGGGGTGGCGTGTGCATGGGACAGTGGGCACACTGGGGTGATATGACTTGCTCATTTGCTCTGTCATCTCCGGTACTCCCTAGCGGCCATAAGTAGTGAGTTCCAAATACTTACAAGAAAAAATGTGGAATGAAACTTAACACTGAGAAATTTCTATTCATTTCCTGCAAATTGGGAAAAGACAAGCATTCTTTGATTTTGACGTTAGAACTCAGGGTTCTTCGGAGCATATTCCAGGCACCACAGGCTTAAACGAGCCCTGCGTTTCCAGAGAGATGCAAGAATGTGGAGGTTGAGCCATCCCCTGGGTAACTGTGTCACATGCAGCCCAGGCTGTGCAGAGGAACACTGAAGGCAATGTCTACACCACCCCCTGGCATTTGCAGAGAGCATTTAACTCCTCAAAGCACTGTACCCTAATCAGAGGAGGTGGTGTCCATGCCGAAAAAGGGTTATCACTTAATTTTTTTCCTAATCTATAATTACTCCTGTGCTTCATGCACCTGGTGGAAATTATATTTAACAGTACATGCAAATGCTTATTGCCTGAATGGGCTTACATTTTCCTAGCTACTTTCTACAGTTTCCTTAATTTGGGCTTTATTAACCACATTTTATGCATTTTTGTTGATGTTAGTTTCTTGGCTAGTAACATCCTCATTTGGAGCTCTCTTGGAGGCTCTCTTGGAGCTCTCTTGGCCAAGGATACAAAATGTATATGTGTTTGTATATATGATTAAATTCTTGAAAAATCAATTATTAAAAACAAAACAAAAATTATTGTATAGCTAAAGTAGCACAAGTCTAAGCTGATATTTCTTTGTGATCTTATTGGTTGATAGGTATTAAACAAGTAATTGGTGCATTTCAAAATTTGAGGTTTAGTTTTTGCTCCTGCTGAGTGAATTTTTTTTTCATGATAACAAGCATTCTTCCTGTACTCTGGCTCATAGATCAAGAAGTGGCTCTTAGATTCATGTTCTTACTCTTTCTGGAAGCTTCCCACCTCCATTGTGCAGGACAGTTTTACAACTGCCCTGGGTTTTTGGAGGAAAAGGGAGTGGGATGTGATGTCTTATGGGCCTGGAGGTTTCTCTCCATCCGGATACAGGAGGGCCCCAGGATGGTGCAAGTGTTGGTGACCCTGACTGGTGTCTTCAGGCCGTGGCAGGAAGACAGAGCAGCAGTGCTCAGGGAGCTGATGTGCCCAGAGAGGTTCCCAGAGCCTGACCCATTGAAGGATCACTTTGGCTTTTGATTCATTCAAGAAATATGGGTTTATTGTCTCTGTTATGCATTGACTTATGTCTCACCAAAAATACACTGAAGTCCTAGCCACAGGTACCTGCGAAGGTGACCTCATTTGGAAATTGGATCTTTGCGGGTGTAATGGAGTTAAGACGAGGTCATACTAAATTAGAGTGGGCACTAATCCAGCATGACCGCTGCCCCTTCAAAAAGGGGAGAAGAGACAGCGACTCAGACGCAGAGAGGAGAATGCCCCGTGGAGCTGCAGGCAGAGGTCGGAGTGATGCGTCTACAAGCTAAGGAAAACCAAGATTTGGGGTAGCCCCCTGAAGCTAGGAGCGAGGCATGGAGCAGATGTTCCTTCAAATCCCCCAGTAGTAAGCAACCCTGAAGACACCTGGATTTCACACATCTAATTTCCAGAACTGTGAGAGAATAAATGTCTGTAGTCTTAAGCCCTCAGGTCTGTGGCCATTCATTATGGCAGCCCAGGAAACTCAGACGACGTCTGAGGTACCAAGTGCCCCCTCAGAGAGGTCCCAGCTGGTGGAGAAACAGACGCCTGCAGCGGGGGCAGTGGGTGCCCTGGCGGACGGTGGGCTTTGGAGCCAGACAGACTTCACTTCCAGTCTGGAGCTGGTTTCTTAAACTTCCTGGAGCCTGTGGCTCCTTCATTTTTGCATTGCTGGGCACCAGTATCCTTCTCCTGGGATTTCTGGTGGAAGATGTAAAGCACGGGTGGAGTCGAGTGAGCTTGGCCAGTGCCCAGCCCACCCAAGGCCCTCAGCCGGACACTTGCTGCCGCAGGCCGGACGCGCCTTCTCTCCTCAGGCAGGTCGTCCGCATGGAATCCGTCTCTGGTGTTCTTTCAAATTCGTTTTGGTAATTTTTGCCCTCGTGCCATGTTTATTTAAGGAACCATTCGGTTGGGTGAAACCTCACAGCATTTAGGTTTTGGCTCAATGCATTGGAACAATCCAAAGGGTATTTATAGCTAAAAACGTTTGTGCACCCCAAACCACATTATTTTACATCTCCTGACACTTGAACACGCTCTGGTTTGGTTTGGAGCTCTAAACCTTCCTGTGGTGTGGAGGAGAGCGAATTTTCCAACATCCCTCACTCATCTCTGTAAATATCTTGGTCCCAGCCCACGGAGGGAGCCCAGACTGCAGGCTTTGTCAGGTGCCTTGCACGGGAGCCCCTGGTTACGACAGCCTGGGCAGACGCTGTGTGCGGAGCACTGCTGGCCATTCTTGGCAGGAATTGGCCAGATAATTTCAGAGCTCACGACTCGCCTTTCTCCGGACTCACTTCAAGTGTCTTAGCAGACACCTTCTGGGGGAAAAAAAAATTGTTTTTCATATTTGGGTCTTGGCAAGACCTGAACACAGAAAAAAACATTTCTTCTGTTTTTTCTACACACCTATATAGGAACAAGCCAGGGTTTATGAAGTCTGTCCTTTTTGAAAAACTCAGTTTACGCCCGGCCAATACCATGACCTTAAAGCGCATTCCAGCAACCTCTCCGCGGGCAGCCGAAAGAGCCGGCCTCGGAGACATCAGAGCGTCCCCGTCCAGAGCTGCAGCGAGGCGGGGCAGACTGGGCAGGAGGAAATATTTGGAGAAACGAGGGCTGCGATTTTCTTCTTTTGTTGCCAGAAAGCCAAAACCGAAGCTGGAATTTTGTGGTCGCAGCACTTTTTGCGCCGCCCAGTCACTTTTCACAGATGGTCCTGGTTTAAGGAAAAGACGCTTCATCCCCCAGAGGGGCCGGGGCCTGGCGGACGGGCCTGAGCTGCCCGTGCTCCTACCCTGGCAGACTCTGCGGCCGGGGACAAGGAGAACAAAGGGAAGACAGTTCTAACACCACCAGTTAGGAGGCAAAAATCGAACGGTAAGACTCCTCCGCGGCACTGGAACCTGGACTTCCCTTTGCAGCACGGCGCCTTGGGAGCGCTGGCCAAGGCCTCCCGACTGCCTAGGCGAGGGAGAGTTTCCTGGAGACCTGCCACCTGCAGTGATACTGGTAACATTTGGAGGGCTCTTCACAATTTGTCATCTGTGAAAACAGACACCGGGAAGCTTAGTGACTTGCCATTTGTCAAGAACGTAGGATGCGGTGGGAAATACCAAAGTTGGAGAATGCATCGACTCTTTCCTTCACTCCCGAGGGGAGAAAACATTTTCCTGGGCACGTCTTTCTTTGTCAGTCCCTGTTCATCCTTCCACCTCTTCTCATCCCTTAGCGCCGCTCCCCTTACACTCTCCTCTCCCTGCCCCTCTCTCTCACATCATGTGGGAGGGAGGAGCTTGGGCTGGTCACAGAGCTCAGCTGCCACTCGGACATCATCTCTGCTCCCTGCTCCGCGACCCGCCCAGCCCTGTGCAGGAACGTCTGCGTCTTCTACAGCAGCCTCCCCCGAAAGGCCTTGGCCACTTTCTTTCTTCGGGTTTTGCACAGTGACTTGCTTGCTTTATTAGTAAATTTCTCCTGCCGTTTCAACATCCAACTCTTGTGAAGCCCTTTTCATTTCTCATAGCAGATGAGCCATTTCTTTAGGACAGCTTTTACACTGTTGCATTCTAGTTCTCCACTTGAAGTTTGCACTGTGAATTTCTCCACAGGGTAGAACTACTCCACTGAGTACTGTAGTCTCGGTGGCCAGTGATACCTGGCGCACAGAGGGAGTCAGTAATTTTGGTTCTTGCAGCCCCATAGGTAGACCCACAGGTTAAAGACTTTCCTCTGACATAGCCAATGATCTACACGGTTGTGACTTTCTCTCAGGCATATGTCACTTGGCCTAGTGTAGCACTTCTCTTTGGGTTCAAAATTGAGAAAAATGGTCTCTATATCATTTATATAGTGATTTGCAATTCATTTTGCAATTTGCAATTATATTTTCATGAATGCTTTGGTTTTGGAGCTTATAACATCCAAGGGAAGCAGGAAGGGCATGCACCCAATCTGTGAAATGAATATTATCATCTCCATTTTACAGATGAGAAAACTGAGACTTAAAGAGGTTTATCGATTTCATCCTGGTTACAAAGAGAGTAAATTCAGAGCTGGGCCATGTACCCAGGCCTTCTGAACCCCAGCTCAAAAATTTTAAACAACACGGTATTGTTAGAAAAGCATAACAGTAATTTTGTGGGCTTTATAAAACAAAAGCAAACCACAGTCCTCCATGATAACAACCATAACAAAGCCCTTGAACCCTCCGGGGCAGATGATATCTGTGTTAATGGGTGTATCCTGCGCTGAAATGCTCTGATGTGTGAGCAAGGCCCAAATCCTGAGAATAAAGGACCGGTTGCGATAGGCAAACATCGTCACAGCTCATCAAACTCAAAGATTTGCAAACATGAAACATTTCCAGGACTTGGCTCCGTGAGTGAGTGAGCCAAGCCCCTGGGGTGTGGCCGTGTTATTCTCTTGATAAAAACCAAAACAGACCTTGGCAGGGGTTCAGGGCTCACATTTGGGAGGAAAGGTATGATTCATCATTACTTTGTCCAGGTTTGCAAGTGCAGGCCGGGCCTGCCTTTCCAGCCAAGCTGGCTGCGTCTAGCATTTCCTCTTCTATGGGCTCTTGTGGTGGCATTTCCAGGTTACCCTGGGGCAAAGATGTGGAGGAAACTATATGTATGCATTTCCTTTCAAGCCGAATTCCCCATTCAGAAGGTCTATAGCTTAAATAAATCCACTCTAAATAAGTGGATTTAGATAATATCTCAACCTTTAAGAGTGAGACCTGTTGGATCCTTAGGCTATCCCAGGTACTCGGGGCAGAGGAGATCTTGGAATCTCTGTGGGTCCTTTAGAATGAACAACCCTCAGGGAGGGTGTTCTGTGTCTAATTGAGCCATGAACTCAAAGCACCACGTTTGTCCTGGAGACACTCATGAGAGACACCTGTACCTGGTGTCGGTACCTGTACCGCTCATGTCTGGGCTGCCCAGTTCTCCGCTCCCTCCCACAGCCCGGGCCCTGAGTCGGTTTCCTCCTTCCTTCTTGAACCTCGTCATGTGACTTCTCCTCCAACAGGCCCCGGTGGCTGGCCTTGCTCCTGGACTTCACTCCACTTTTCGAATCTCGGCTGAGCTGAGTGATCTGAGCACAGCCCCAGACTCAGTTTATCCTGGTCACACTCTGAGAGCCGTAACCTTGCCCAAGACCCTCTCCATGTAGGGAGGTAGCAGAGCGTGGCGGGCAGAGCCCACTCCTGGGTCAGACAGCCTGGACGAACCCTGGGCCTGTTCAGGATGAAGTGTGAGGCTTTGGTCACCCCGTCACGAACCTTCGTTTCAGTTTCTGCATCCGTCACTGTGAGGCAGTGCAAACAGCAGCAGATACGGGATTTGTTCCTGTTCCTGGCTACCTGATCCTAAGCCATGTCCTTTAACCTCAGCGTGCCTCGGTGTCCTTCCTTATGAAAGGGAGATTACAGTAGCTAACCCCGGGGTTATAATATTACCACTTACAATATCAAAGCTGCGGTGGGGACTGAATGAGATGATGACTGTGAAGCACTTTCTGTAGCACCTGTGTTTTAGTCTGCTCAGGCTGCCATAGCCAACTGCCCTAAGCTGGGTGGCTTATCAACAACAGAAATTTATTTCTCCAGTTCTGGGGGCTGGAAGTCTAGGATCAGGGTGCCGGCATGGTCTGGTTCTGGTGAGCACGCTCTTCCAGGCTGCAGGCTGCTGCCTTCTCATTGTGTCCTCCCAAGGTGGAAAGAGCACAACAGAGCTCCCTGGGATCCCTTTTACAAAAGCACTGCCCCCATTCACCTAATCACCTCCCAAAGGTCCCACACCTGAGACCATCACCTTGGGGGGTTAGGATTTCAACATATAAATTTGGGGAGGGTGTAAACATTCAGTCCATTGCATATCTGGTTCATAATAAGGCCTCAGTAAATGCCAGGTATTTTTAGTTCCACTGTCTGGAAGGGCTGGGGCCAGCCTGGGAGTACCAGAGGTGGCTGGTCAGTTCCATTGTGACAGAGATACTAGAGCCACCAGGGCTTGCAAAAGTTCTTGAGAAGAAGGGTCCAGATCAGGTGGGTGGGAAGCTGCAGGGGTGAGGTCAGGAGAGGGTGTCACCTACAGTGGTCAGAACAGAGGAAGTAGGGCTCTCCACCCCAGCTGGTTGGTGAAGATGGGGGGCAGGAAGTCCTATTTGGAGGGAGGGATGGACTTCCAGGAGCAGGGAAGTGGGGTGGGGGGCATAGGGCAGGCCTTAGTGCGCCGGCTGCCTAAGGGTGTGGGGCACAGAGGAGAGGAAGACACAGTCTCCATCAAACTGGGAGGGTTCCAACTCCAAATGTTGGCAGAAGGGATCAGCCTGAGCCTGAATATTAGGAAATAAAGACCCCAAGAAATGCTTTTGATTGAAAAATCATTTTTTCATTAAAAATTATAAGCACAAAGTATTTTCCAGCCACATGTAGGAGAGGCTATCTATATAAATGTATCTCTATGATGGCAAATAAAGACGCTTAGATTCATAGGCTCAAAGTTTAATGATATTATTGTCTGTGCAGACTTTGGCCGCCTTATCTAGTCAAAGGGGAAAATAATCAGGTCGCTGTTTTGTCAGGTCGCTATGGACATTGTGTGAGACAGAGAAGGTGCGAGTGTTTTGCACACTGTGTCGTCCAAACGTTAACTGCCGTTGTACTTTAAAATCTCTTTTTCCCCTCTGAGAAATAAATAGTACATGTTTTTAACCTCTGCCCCTTGCTTTCCTTTTTAGAGATCTTGGTTAGATGCCACCATCTGCTTCTCTCTCAACTCGGTGATTGTAAGATAACTTGAGAAGCTAAACAGCTTGTAATTTCCCTAAATCAGAATCTTCTTGGTAGTCCTCGGCCCTGCGAGCTGGGCGTTTTAGACAGGCTTCCAGAAACTGCTGTGATTTTCTGCGGTTGTCGCTTTGATGCGGGCCCGTTTCTGGCTCTGCTTGTCCCTTCTTTTTGGAGGCCCAGGGAGAGAGAACTCACACTGCGGACGAGGGGACAGGTGCTGGACACCGTCACACGCGCTGTGGCGCACACCTGAGCAAACTGACAGCAGCTGACAGAAGGAAGTGCCAGTGACACAGGGCCCGAGAACAAGTCCACCGCGAGGAATGAGTCAAACTGAGAATCGGGCCTTTGTTTCAGCAACTCCCTCCCTTCCCTTTACGAGGCTCTGATTCTCCCTGCAGCAAATTCTCTGTCCATCCCCCTTCCCCTGTGGCCCAGTCCCCATGAGGCTCTGACCAGCCATCGGTGTATGAGCCCATCATGCGTCCACCTGGCAGCCGGGGCAGATGGGGTTCTGTGGTTCGCTAGGCTTTTGCACTGTTGCCGACCTTAAAGAAAAGGACGTGTATGAGCTCGCTTGGGCTGCCCAAACCAAGTGCCACGGACTGGGGGGCTTAAATAACAGAAATTTGTTTCTTCACAATTCCAGAGGCGGGGAGTCTGAGGTCCGGGAGTCAGCAGGGTTGGTTCCTTCTGGGATTGCGACGCTGCCTTCTCCTGTGTCCTCACAGAGTTGCCCCTGTGTGTGTGTCCGTGTCCTAATCTTCTCTTCTTGTAAGGACGCTTGTCATGTTAAATTAAGGCCCACGCTAACGACCTTATTTTAGCCTAATTACCTCTTTAGAGAGCTTACGTCCAAATACGGTAGTCACATTCTGAGGCACTCAGGGGTGAGGACTCAACACGAATTCAGTGGAGACATGGTTCAGTCCATAACAGAATGCAAAATGAGGTTCAGGGCTTCAGAAGGGGCCTGCACGAGTGAGGGGTCCTGAAACTTAAGCTTTGTTTGTGTCATGGTAAATTGGCTTCTGGATTGGCAGCTGCCCTTGGCTCTGACTGTCCTGGTGGGGTGGGGAGGGGTGAGGGAACAGACAGGCCCTGCCCTCAGGGAGCCGGCAGAGTGGCGTGAGCAGCCGGTTCCCGTGAGGGAGACCCGCGGAGACAGGTAAGTGCCACAGCTGAGGAGAGGAAGGGCTGGGTTGAGACCCTGCTGCCGGCTCTGTGTAGACCTGTTTAGGGCATGACTGAAGATGATTGAGGATGCAGGTTGACTTCCTGAAAGAATAAACCCATCAAAAACAAAACAACAACAACACCGCTACCTCCACCACCAAACACCCATGCACTTTAAATCAGATCATCTGCCAGGAACGCATTTCTCTCACTGTGGACTTTCTCATTTCTTTCTCTATATGGGAAAGCTCTGCAGAGTGCAAATAAGCAATTTCAACTGCAGAGTGATTAACAGTTTTTAAAGCACCCTCATGTCTGCCTCCTAGTTATCCTCTGAGACAGGTGTTGGCATTGACCTTGCCATAGAGGAGGCCCAGGCTCTGCAGGTGGAAGTGAACCCCCCACTCCACAGCCAGTGAGTGCCGGGGGCCTTGCACCCAATGCAGGTCTCGTGGGCTGACCTCTTTTCACCACCGTGCACCGCTTCTCTCGGTGTGCCAGGGGCAATGTCTTTAAAAACACATCTTCATGTGAATGGGGCTATCATGACAAAGCAGCAGACACTCAGGCCTTCAGGCCTGGGAGACAGGCCGTGAAATTAAGCAAGACGAGAAGAGAGAGACGGAGTTGGTTACGGGGGAGTTGGAAATTGTCAGAGATCTGACCAGCCAAATATGAATCTATGGAAATATTCATTTATTACTGACATCTACCCTGCCTAAAGTCAGAGTGGACAGGAGGGTGTGGCCTCGTCAGAGAATTCGAACATTTTGGCAAACTAGAAGTTGGCCTGGGAAACGAAACCAAGAGAAGACGAAGGAACCCAGAGGAAAGCCCCAACGGGGACCAGGGTATGGTTTCCTCCATACTAGCGTGATTCACCTTAACTATACTTTGCAGTAATTACTCTAATTAGTGGCTTTGAGCATGATGAAAGAAAATAACTAAGTATTTATGGCTGGTCAGGGGGTTACAGATTGGCCAGTGAAGATGAGTAGACAGCAGGACACAGCACAGCGGGTTTACTCCACGCCGTGCCTGGGATTCCGCACACTCTTCCTTACGTGTATGTGGCAGCAGCACAGTGTGCAGCGTGAGCGCAGGAGCCGCGTCGGGGCAGTTTGGAAGGCAGGGTCCGGTACCTCGTATCCCGGCATCCGCAACAGCAGCCTCACGGCAGAGGGAGGTTCGTGAAGGCCGGATACACTCTGCCTGTTAGCACCTTTGTTTTCGCTACTTATTGTCTGTGTGGCTGTGCCGCTTCCTCTGCACAACAAAGATCAATAACATCTCCCTGCCCGACGGCTCTATCGGGATTCAGTGAGTTAACATGCACGTTGTCCAGCCCTGGGCAGGAAGCCAGTGGGTGCTCAGCAAACCTCATCCCCGTCCCCTCCTGCCCGAGCTCCTGAAAGTTCCTCTCTGTTCTGCACATCTTCAGGGCCAGCTCAAGCCCACTCTGTCCCAGAAGCTTCCCCGCGGTCCCCAGGGTGCACTCGCCTCTCGCCCGTGCAGCTCAGGGCGCAGTTGTTTCCAGTCTTGCAGCGCGGGTCCTTTCCCGATGGACTCACCCTCGCTTCTCCAAGCGCTCTCGTGGGAGAGCAGGAATCGCATCATCTGCTTATTTTCTGTTTCTCTTTCACTTGAGCCTTAAAGGAGGATTGCAAATTGGTTAGATCCAAGCAGACAGTCCTGATTTGGCCACTGACCAGTTGTGTGGCTTTAAGTCAGTCACTTTGCCTCTCTTGAGCCTCAGTTTCCTTTTCTGTAGAAAAAAGGATAATTTTGTTCACCTTATAGGGCTATAGTGATTAGAGGTGGTGTTTACCTGTGGTACAGGTTTTAGCACACCAGGCCAGGTGACATATGCCTGAGAGAAAGTCACAACCGTGTAGATCACTGGATATGTCAGAAGAAAGTCTGTAACCTGTGGGTCTACCTAGGAGGCTGCAAGAACCAAAATTATTGACTCCCTTCTGTGCACCAGGTGTTACTGGCCACCGAGACTACACTACTCAGTGGTGTAGTTCTATGCCATGGAGAAATTCACAGTCCAAACTTTAAGTAGATAACTAGAATGCAAAGGTGTAAAAGCTGTCATGAAGAAATGGCTCATCTGCTATGAGAAATGAAAAAGGCTTCACAGAGGAGGGGATAAGATGAAAGGGAAGAAACACCAACCCCTGCCATTGCTTAAGAACTTCTCCAAGTGCTTTGAAACTGGAGATCTGTCTAGTCCTTTATGGTAAAATATGGGATGTCTGGGCTTCCATCTTCCTCCATTGGAAGTAATGGAGTTTAAGGAAGCTTGGTCTTTGGAGCCAGATAAATTTGGTTTCATCTTTGAGTTCCACTATTTACTAATGTCTCTAGACTCAGTTTCTTTGTTTAAAATGAGGATAATAAGGTTTACCCTGTAGTGTCATTGTATAGATTGGGATCAATGTAAAGAAATCATCTAGCCCTTATAGTGCTCATGACGTGAGAGTTACTATTTCTTATCGCTGTGTCCTCCTTATGGCTGTGTCATGGAGGCAATCACAAGCACCGAGGACTCCAAAAAGGAGACAAGGATGGAGAGGGAACAGGGAGAAAAAAGGATTATAAGAGGGAAACAGAAGAATCTATTTTTGCTTCTCATTTCCATGCATGAAAGGATGGGCACCCCAGGGGGTTTCTGCTGCTCCCTGTTAGGCGTTGCTGCTGACCTGGCGTGCACAGGATGTGGGAGTAGCCTCAGTGCAACAAAACAAAACACGTTCCTTTTCCTTTGGAAGGTCATTAAAGCCAGCAGGGGTGTGCTCTGCATTTACAAGGGTGTTTTCAACTGAGGTCTTCAATCAGCATCTCATATGATTTGAGAGCAGCCTGCTCAGTCCCAAGCTTGCCCAGGACTTGGCAGGCAGTGAATTCAAGGACTTGAGGGGACTTGTTGGAAAACGTTCCTCCAAGCTTAACATACAGCATCTACAGCTATGATTTTAGCCGGGGCTCTGGAATTGTTCAGCTTTGATGGGCTCACCATCTCAAGGGAGAGGTTTCTTCCTGGCCCTGTCATTTGGAGCTTTGTAGCTGAGTCAAGAGAAAGAACATGAGCATCAAAATCTTCCAAAAAGGTGGCGGCCAAATACCTGCCCTGCTGCTATGCATTCATGCATTTGGTAGACGTTTCCTAAGTGCCTGTCGTGTCCCGGTCCTGAGTCAAGTACCGAAGGTTCCAATATAGTGTTAAAAGTAGCAACAGTGCAGCTGCCACTTAGCGAGTACCTGGCGTGTGCCAGGCACCGTGCTAGGCAACAAGAGTATGAAGTGAGGAACAACAACAGTAATAATTCTCACTGTCGTTTTAGTTCTGTTTTAGGCGGGGTACTCAGACTTTTGCTCCTGTGTTTACCCCTCACACAACTTAGAATGACTCCCAGTTAGGAATTGGATATCACTCGCTATCTCTGAAAACCTTTAACTGCTTGTCACTTTTCCAGGAAAAAAAATCATTACGAACTAATATTTATTTCAAATGATAAGTATTCCTCCACTGCTAACATTACCATTTTTCTTCTGGGCTGTTTTCTAGCTGAGAGATCCTTGAGCAACAGCCGGGACTCGCCGTGCCAATCCCGGTATTGACCATGTGTCCGTGCGGCAGAGGCAGATGGTTTTCCGGTCAGGTGTAATGGAAATGTATTTTCTCAACAAAGTCTGGCAGACGAGCCAGTCTCCACAAATGCATATCACATCTCATAAAGAAACCATGCATATTGCATGAGCTCCAAATGTAGAAACAGATACTCATAAAATACAAGCCTCAAAATAAAACCGAAACATTTCAAAACAACAGCAGTTGCAACACCAGCAATTTATTTATTTAATTTTTTTTTTTTCCCCAACAAGATCAGGAAACAAATCCCTGCAGTCCCCAAGCAGAATCTGAAAATCCCGGCAGCCGTGGTGAGGGTTGGAGATGGGTCCTTACTGTAGATGGGAGAAATCGATAGAGTGCTAGAACTCAGAGAGCAATTTCGCTGGGCAAAATGTCTTTCTTTGAAGTCGGCAAAGAGGAGAGCAAAATCAAAGAGCAGTTTTTCAGAATGGAGTTAGAAGGTTCTATTTTTGAAGATCCCGTTTCTGAATGGTTTGAGGTCTTGGTGGCTGGGGTGCCTGCCCTGGTTTTCACTCTTGCTTTTGAGGTGACACAGGGCAGGTGACACGTAGGTGTCTTGCTGCTCGCTTCCTCCCAGGTGCCTGGCACAGTGCCCACGACCCAGGGCTGGGGAACGTCGGCCGGGGCCTTTCCCAGCCCCAGCCCTAGCCCCAGTGTCTACTCTAATTCCGTTCCTTCCTCTCCCTCTTTGGAACACATATTAGTATGCAAGTGACAGTGACATTATGCTGGGGATAACCTTTAATGTGCTCTAATTTATGAGAAAAGTAACATTTAAAAACTTGGTACTTTAACTATTATTAGTGCTGTGGACATCTGTTGATTTTGGGTTTTGAGCATCCCTTTTCTCTTCCTACGGTAGCAGCTACCTCTTTTCTCACCTTCCTTCCTTCTTGCCCCAGGAAGCCGTGGTAACTCTCTCCTTTATGAGTTCTTTGCATCCCACACAGACGCAGGCAGAGCTTCTGGGACACCATGACTCATCGATGTGGCTGTGATTCCTTCTGCCCCCAGTCTGTGTGCTCATCGCAGCTCCCTGGCGGTGGGCAGGGTGTGTACAGAGCCATCCTCACTCTACCTTCTGAACCCATTTATATTTTACCGCTGGTTCTGCAGTCTGTGGCTGCAGACCTGAGCAAAGCCTCCTGGCATCTGTTCCAGAGGACCCTGAAACCTTGCCTTTGTGGTCACAGGGCTGCAACCAGCGAGGCCAACACCCCCAGGAGTACTGGTGGGGCCTGTGCCCTCCACCGTGGCCACCCTGGCCTGCTGGTGTCAGCAAAGGCCACATTGTAGCTAGTTTTACTCAAGGACACAGATGCCAGGAAAAAAATCTATTATACGGGCATAATAGCACTAAATGATTAATTTTTAGAGGGTTTTCTGTGTATCAGGTAATTCATACTCATTATCTAGAATCCTCACAATAGTCATGCGAGGTAAGTACCAGATCCTTGTTTTGCATACATGAAAACTATAACGAAGTTAAGTAGCTTGCGGAAGGTCACAGCTAGGAAGTGGCAGGGCCAGTCCTGGTGTTCCCAGCACCTCCAGCCGCAAGGCCTGCTTAAGGAGCCTCCTCCCAGCTCCCTGCCGGAGCAGCCTGGACCTCATTTGCATTGATGATGGTGCTAGAATATTTGTCGCTTCCTCTACCTGGAGTCTTTTTGTTCTGTTTTGGATCAGGTTGCTTCCCTCTTTCAGGAGCTAAGTTCTCTCCTCTCATCCCCCAAAATGCCTCTTGTTTCCTTCTAGGCCAAGGGCAGGTGATTCTTCTGACATCTGCTCTACTTCACCAGGGGCTCAAACTATAAATGCCAGCTCTGGTGTTCCCCTGTGGTCCTTTTACTCCCCGAGATCAGCTGTGGGGAGGGGATAAGGGCTCTAGAATAGGCAGGACTGAGTCCAAGTTTTACCTCTGACGGTCAGCTACCTGCGTGGTTTCAGTCTAGTTACATAACCACTTCAGACTTCAGTTTCATCTATAAAATATGGTGAAAATTGGTATCTTCTCTCAATGAGTTCTTCCGAGGATTAAATGGAGTAGTGTCTCCCAGTCACTCCTATGGATGTTGTAGGATTAAACAGAAAGATTGAAAGAGATAAAGCATAAGACGCAACCAGAAAACACTCATTCAAAATGTCTTTGCTGAGCACCTATTATGGCTGAGCACATAGCAATAAATAATAAAAACATACTTGTCTTTAAGAATCTTACATTTTCCTGGTGGAAAACAGGAAAAAAACAAGGTCACCTATAATGTCAGGTGATGACAAATGCAATGGAGAAAAGTAAAATAACGGAAGGGAGACAGAGATGTTGGGGTCAGGAAGGTTTTGTTACTTGATGCAGGGTGGGCAGGGGACGTGGAATGGTTAAGGGACTATGATCAGAGGAGAGTGAGGGAGTGAAGGAGGAAATCCGTGCACACCTGGATTAGGTGAGGTCCAAGCTCAGGGAAGAGCCTGGGCATAGGCCATGAAGCTGGATGGGCTCGTCTTGTTTGAGGAAAGGCTAAGGGGTTAGAGTGGCTTTGGTGGCCAGAGCAGGAGAAAATGCCAGAAGGTCAAAGAGGTGGGAAGTCTGGAGGGTAGATGATAGAGTCTTGTAGGTATTTTAAGAACATTGGCTTTCACTCTGCTTTAGGAAGCCATTTAAGACTTCTGAGCAGAAGGTTTACAGGATTATGTTTTAACAGGATCGTTCTGTCTGGTGAGTGGAGAAGAGTCTGGGTGGTGGTGTGGGGTGGGGTGGGGAGACGGGTGGCTTTGCTCATAGTGGCAATGGTGAAGTTAGTGGGGGGGGGGTTAGATATACTGTGACACTAAAACTGGCAGGAATTGCTGATGTACTGAAAATGACACGTGAAAGAAATAGGAGTCAAGGTCTTTCCAAGGTCTTTGGCCTGAGCGATCAGAGGATGGAGTTGCATTTACCGACAGGGGCAGACTGGGGAAGAGCAGGTTTGCAGGGCTGTGAGATCAGGAGTTCAGCCTGGAGGCTGGTTTGAGGTGCCCCTGTGAGTCCAAATGCAGACGCTGGATAGATTCCTAGGTGTCCCAGTATGCCGTACAGAGGAAAGGTTCCCGTGTGGGACCTTCGTCCAGCCAGAGTCATCAGAACGTAGATAGGGGAGTGAATACTCTAGAATTTTCCTCTGTAAGACAGATGCACACACCTGTCAGCTGTTGAGAAGAGCAGCTAGCATTTGCAGCTGCATCCACCATCAGAATTGCCTTTGGCTACAAAGTTATGGCCCTTACCTGGGGATGACACACAGCCAATAAATGGCTATTGTGGGGGTACAAAAGCCTGTAAACTGTTGCCTACAACTGTTACAATTCCGAAGGGCCCATTTCTGCTCCAGAGCTCCACACTGGTTAGATAACCTCTCTGCCCAATTCTTCCTTCCCCCCTCCTTAAGGCTCTGTCTCCTGAGCATTCTCCAGTGACCCTTCTGCACGCCACTCCCTGTCTCAGAGACTGTTTCCAGGGAACAGCATCTAAAACAGTTGGTATCTTTGCTAGAGTAGACTGGCACAGCCTCTGGCATCTGGCATGTGGCCACTGAGTTTGTGAATGCATTTTTTCCATCCCTATCTTCCATCTTTTCTGGAAGATCAGAGCAGTTTGCATTAGGCCATGACGGACAATAGCATATTTATAGTTTGGGGAAGGGCTATGCTAATTCTCTCATCCTCTGTCATATAATGTAATGTGAAAGGACCTCGACTACCTGGACATTTTACAAAAATGACATAAGTCAACATATGTCCACATTGATGACATCATATTAATTGGACGGGAAGAGCAAGAATGGCAAGTTCAATGTCGTTAGAGGGTGAGAACTAAATTATGCAAAGATGCAGGGGTCTGCCACATCAGTGAGGTTTTTAATGGTTCACTGTTCTGTGCCCTGCCAGAGCTTTCCCCGCAAAGTAAAGGATGAGTTGTCTTATCTAACAGAAGGAAGCACAGCATCTGGGCTCTGGAGGCAGGCTATTTCACACTTAGGAATGTGTGTTCTGACCTGTTAACCAAGCAACACAGAAGGCTGGCAGCACTGAGTGGGACCCAGGGCGGGAAGGGCTCTGCCTCTGACCCAGGTCCAGGAGCTGGTGCAAGTAGCTCTGCCGCTTGAGCCGCATAACCTGGCAGATCTTCTGATACTTTTGATAGGAAAAGATTCTGTGTCACGTTTTGGTGAGCACTGATAAAAAAAAAAAATCATAACGTAGCCATTGCTTTGGGAGCCCAGGGTGGGAGGATCACTTGAGGCTAGGAGATCAAGACGAGCTTGGGTAACATAGCAAGACTCCTTCTCTACAAAAAATAGAAAAATTATCCAGGTATGGTGACTCATGCCTCTACTCCTAGCTACTTGGGAGGCTGAGGCAGGAGGATCACTTGAGCCCAGGAATTTGAGGCTATAGTGAGCTATGATTGTACCACTGCACTCTAGCCTGGGTGACAGAATGAGACAACCCATCTGTTAAAAATAAAATCATAACATAAACACTTAGCATTCTAGACAACAACAAATAACCCTAATATACCATTTCAAAAGCACTCCTGGTCATGGTGGAGACAAGTGTCTGAACATGGGATGTCAAGTTTCATGCTGCCAGAGCTCCCAGCATGAGCTGCATTCTGTCACAGCTACCAAGTTACAAAGTTGGGCAGTCCCTGCAGCACCCACTGTGAAATGCAAATAGAAATAATGCATCCACAGGGTAAAAGCAAACTATATAAGTAGATGACTCAGACCCCATGTCAACCCTCACTATTCTGCCAACATCTCTCCCTCATCTCACACCTGGGAGAATACTGTGATGTTCGCCCTTGATCCCCCTCTACGGCCAATGGTGCCAACCACCTGGCTGCTGAGAGTATCGGCTGCTGTTGCTGGTTCCCAGCTCGCCTCACTAGGACTTGCCCTTGGCCTTAGGGAGGGAATGGCCTTGATCAGGGTTTCCTTCCCTCCAAAGGGCAGCTCTGGGCCTGGATGACTGGCGCAGGGATACACAGGTGTAGGCTGTGTCTCGAGTGGGCTCCTGGGAAGGGCCGTCCTAGCTCCAGAGCCCTCAGGAGGGTCCAATTGCATAGCTGCTCTGTTTCCCCTTTGGCCCACACCTGCCTTCCTCATTTCCTTATAGCTGTATCTCCCGAGAGTGTTCCCCAGCAGTGCAACTCTCCGTCTTAGAGTCTGGTTCTAGAGACTCCAATGCAGGGCAGATGGTGGTTAGCACGTAACCTGGCTCTAGCAGGTACTCAAAGAATGTTAGTTTTCTTCTGTTATGGCCTTAACCTATTTCAGAGACTGTGCCAGGAAATAATTTCTAATGACTTTCACTTTTAGAGCTGAATCTTTTGTTCGCAGTTTCCATTTGGTAGCAATGGTCCCTGTCATTCAGTCTCAAAGGCAGTCAACTTCCTAACTTAAATTCATCTTTTCACACTTGAATCCACTCCTTAATCCTCCCACCCTCCCTTCTCCCCCACCCATCACCCATCTCTCTCTCTCTCTCTCTCTCTCTCTCTCTCCCCCTCCCTCCCTCTCCTTACATAGACTTCAGGAACCCAGGACACCCATCAATTGTGGAGTGAGAGTGTAATGGCTCCCATTCCTATTTCTAGGTGAAGTTTGCATTTGATATTAGGATTGTCATTGGATTTTTTTTTCCTTCTTAAGCTGGTTTAGAAGAGTGGAAGGAGACGGGAGGAGTGTTACACAAAAGTTGCAAATCATTTTTCTATAGTGCTGGAAAAAAATAAATCCAGGAAGTTTGTGGGTTAATAACACATCTTGCAACTGGTTCTAACTAACCCTCAATTCTAAATTTCATCTCTCCATTTTTTCCTCTCTGCTCACTCACAGGGATGTTTTGCCTATTCTGGAAACTTCAGACTGACATCAGTAAACAAACAAACAACAACTGTTTATGCCACTTTGATACTTTGAAATACAAATTAAGTGCTGTGTTTATCTATCAGCCTCGAATTTGCAGTCATACTGATTACCCTCTGGGAATTTGATAGTTTTAAATGCGTTTTGCCATCAGAATCTAAACAAAATAAGGGTGGGGATAAAAGGTAAGAAGACAACTTGCTTAATATCTTTTGCTATAATTTCTATTCAAGGGTCCTATAAATATGCAAAGACCTGTGGTGACAGTACCATTTACTCTGTACCTAAGCACTGGGGGAGGCAGAGCAGATCTGTTGTAAATGAATTTTATTGCAGCAGCTGCTGCTGCTGCTGCTGTTGTTGTTGCTGCCATGCAGTTGTCTCTAAGCCCCTAAATGCTGAAAGCCACTCTGGATTTGTAGCCCAAAGCAACACTTCCCTCTGTGCACACCCACTCTGCCTTCACCGCAGCTGTGCTGGTGCAGATGTGAATCATCTTTGCAAACAAACTGAAGATTATTTCAAGAGTCAGTCTAATGAGCAGTGAATATAGGCTGATTACTGCATTTGCAAAAAACCTTATTTTTTCCAACATCGTGCTAAAGAACAGCCTGGAGCTTCCCATAGGGTTAGAAATGTAAGTAATCAATGTGTTTGTGTAAATATTTAATGATGTCCACATTCACATTTATGAATCAATGGACAATCATAATTGTTTTTGTGAAATCTGATAGACACAAACTTAAACAGGACCCACCATATCTCAGCAGGCTTCCTCATGGGATTTAGAAAACTATGATTAAAGAAGCATTTCTACTACATGGAAAAAATCTTGCAGAAAGAATTCATACTTGGCCACATTAAATTGTATGCTTTTCTCTATTTGTAACATTTTCTTTGTGATTTAGTTTCATAAATCTAATTTAGATTGACTTGACTTGCTGATTCTTTACCAGGTGCTGAATTGTTCGCTCACAACTTCACAATCATTTACAAAAAAGACACTTCTTGATCTTTGGTGCTGTAATATGGTTCAAACTGTGGAGTCACAGAGAGACCTGGCTTTGACTGCCAATGGTCTTGAGTTCAAATCAGTTTCTCTGCCTGTTAGTTGTTTGGCTTTGGGCACATCAACTACTCTCTGAGCTTAAGCTTCTTCATTTATATAATGGGGAATAACATTTTTCTGGCAGAGCTATTGTGTGGATTAAATGATATAATATTTGTAGAACATGCAACAGTTTCTGGCATATGGTAGTAAATGGTCAAAATATGGTTATTTTTTCGCATTTATTCCCCTTACTCAACCTGGAAGCCTGCTCTAACCCAGGTGTGAAAGGGAACCAGAAGAGCATTCTCTGAGATGTTTCTGGCTTACAGTAGTTTTGGAAAGCCAAGTAATTTATGAGAGTAAGGGAGAGAGGAGGGGATGCCATGATGTTTTTGGCATCTGCCCATTGTTTTCTGAGATGCTGGCCAATTAATACTCCTTCAACCTGGAGTACTTGTTCTTGCCTTGAAATAGTCCTACCTCCTCCACCAAGCCTTCCTTTTATGACTTTCCCGGCCAGAGCTGCATATGAGCTCGTGCTCATCCGAGCCTCCATGCATTAGGCCCCCAGACCTCACTGTCTGTCTCTGGTTGCAGCTGTTTTCAGTCTTGGGAAACAAGACTGGTCTTTTTGGTCTTTATGGTCTTTACTGAAGTTTACATGTGGCGATAACAGAGCTACTTCAGCTTCATCTTTGTGCATGCAGACACCTGGGCGACCTGGCAAAGGACAGGGCCCGGTGATCGTGTGTGGTAGAGGGAAAGTGTGGGTGTGGCGTTGGGAAACCTGGGCTTCCATTCCAGCAGTGTTTGCTGCATGGTGTCAGCCAAGTCCCACAGACTTTCTTAGACTCTGTTTCCTCATTTATGAAACTGTTCTAATAATCTCACTGGTTATTATATTTTTGTAAACTTTCTCAAATCCCATTCCAAAAGGGTGCATTCTAAATAAAATGAATGAAGTGGTTTCTACTCTACCTTCATGGTAGGATGGTTGGATATCATAGGAGATCACAATTGTGGAAGTATTTGATAGTAAATGCAGTGCACATGCTATTTAGGGCTCATTAAATATTTCCTGAATCAATGCTTAATGGAAATAAGATTTCCTCCCCCTTTCTAGTCTATCAGCTTGGGAAGAAGGGTGACAGACTGACATCATACCTGGAGTGGGGGAGAAGTGACTCTGAGCGGAAGGAGACACGCCTTCAGGGAAGGTAGCAGTGTCTGGCACACGGCACGTGCTACAGGAGTGTGTGTTGAATGTGCTGAGTGAGCACGCAGCACGGTGGCTGGGAAAGTGTCCCTCGGGACAGCCATGTTGATGAAAAAAGGAAGGTGGTGCAAACGTTGATTAGGCATTGATTAGCATGTGAGTCCTCCCGACTCACATTCCTTATCCGCCCTCCATGCATTATTTTTTATAGAGCACTTGACATCTGTTTATTCGTTCATGTCTTTATTTATGTGATCAGTTAGTTATTTCCCTTAGTCAAAGGGCAGGACACAATGCAGGGAAGAGGATCCTGCTTAACTTGCTCTCCCTTGATGGTCCAAAGAGGAGTCACCTGGGTGTCCCTGGGTTCATACTGGCCTCTCTGACTCCTTCCCAGAGACCCTAAGAGGCACGAGGGCGGGCGGGACACCTACCACGCTGGCTGTTTCTGTCAGCTGAGCCACAGAAGGGAACCACACGGGCCTGAGGCTGACTTGGCCAACCACAGGGGGCCGGCACGCAGGAGGGGCTCTGGGGACAGCAGGATTTGGGTTTCCGCTTTCTCACAGGAAGACTAGATTGATCACCTCAGGACCGCAGGGCTCTTGCTGAGCAGGGTGACTCAGCTTCCTCTGTGAGCCACGCGGCCTGGTAGCCTTGCTGGGAGGATGAGAGCCCCCTGCAGCCCAGGCTCCTCGAGCCTGTTCCTACTCACTCCCTGCTCCAGAAAACCTCTGGTAAGTATTCAGACTCTGTTTACCTTGAGACTTGTTGGAAAAACAAGTTCGCAATTCAGATTTCTACGGCATTTGACACTTTACAGAAACATTTTTCACACTTTGGTTCATCCAATAGTCATACTAACTACGTGAAATCATAGGGAGGTTATTGTCATTGCTGACACACATATTAGGAAAGTGAGACTCACCTAGGGTAGGAGGTTTGCCCGAGGCCACAGGGTTTGTTGGGAGGGTTGGTGCATGAGCCCAGCATCCTAGGGTACTCATGCCGGACCTGAGCCCACTTTCTGGGGAACTCCTCAGCATACGGCTCTCTCCCTGTGCTCATGATGTGCTCCAGAAATGTCTGTTGCTTGAGTGACTGATCATAATTTTCATCCATTGTCAGATGGCTGCTTGGGGAGTGGGATGGACACAGGCTTTGGAGAGGCAATTCAGTTCTGAGTTGCACTAAGGCTTTTGTTGGCAATGTGATGTTAGATAAGGTGCATGTTCCCTGAGCTGCAGTTTCCTGTGAAGAAGGAGGGTAATGATGCCTACTTTCAAGATGGTTCTGAGATTTAAATGAGATAATATGTGTCAAGGGCCAGCACGGTACTTGCTACTCAGAAAGTTCTCACAACTCAAAGTTCTTTCCATCATCCTCACGGTCAAATTTAGCTTCAGAAACTCACAGGAGTTAAACAAACTCCTGCAAATATTTTCTTTATACATGAACTATACCTTCACTTAGTAATATTTAAAAATTTTTCAGACACAAATACACAAAATAAAGTACAGACCTGTTTTAGTCACTATAATCAGGAAATGAGCCATGGCACATATGTGAACCTCCGAGTTCAGCTCTCCAAGTCCCGAGTCCCATTTTCATCATTTCTCTTGCCCTGTTTTAGATGGACAGCATTTCCAGCCTCCCTAACAGAGCACGTCCTCTGCACTGGGGGATCCTCTGTCTGTGTTTCTTGCTCCTCACTGGACCGTTGGGCTCTCATTGCTCCTTCCTCTGGCTTCCTTGCAAGGGATCACAGTGACACACAGCAAGGTGAGGAAGTGACAGTGAGTCTGAGTAATTCCAGACTCTGAAATAACGCTTAGATTTTGGGAAAATGCATAAGCAGTTAAGAAGATCCTTCTTAAAAAATACTCTTCCTTTATTCCACCAATTGGATGTCTTCTGTGGGTTAATGAGTTATCCTTGAAGTTGAATATATGTCCAGGAAGGGTCGAGCCTACTGGTGTGGCTATCTTAGATTTCAAATTCCTTGCAGTTCGAAATTATGTTGTAGTCATTACCATACAGCCAGGGCTCGGTTCAAATTAGATTCTCAAAGAATGGCTCTGGAATGAACAAGATTCATTCATTCATTCGTTTAACAAAAAAATGCTTTCAACAAAGCACAGGAGTTCTGCAGATGGATGAGACAGTAAACTGCCTAAGGAGCTCAATCTTTGGGGCGAGTGCCAGTTCCCATGGGGGAGAGACTGGGTCAAGACGAGGAGAACAAGCAGGCAGCGAGGGGCACCTGGTGTGAACCAGGAGGCACAGGATTCAGGGGGAAGGTGCATGCTGTGCCTGCACCAAGCGTGTCCAGCCTGTCCTCACTGGGTGCACACTAAGGGGTATCAGAAGTGGACTTGCTGCCTTGAGCAGGTCAGAGCGGAAAGAAGCAGGAGCAAGTCCACCATGGAGGGGGCTGGCAGAGTGTGGTGGGACAGTGGGGCCGGGGACAAGGGCCATTCTGGGCAATCAAGACGACTCGCTGGTTACTCAGGACAAATGCACTCCCACATTCACATCTAGGAAAGGTGTGACGCGATTAATACGTGCGGAGAACCAGGGCATGCTGAGGTCCTGCCTGCTGATAGGGACTTTCAATGCAACGTAGCCATGGCTGGCCTGGGCATGAAGGGTGAAACACTTCCGGGAGGGGATGTTTACTTTGTGCTTTAGTGACCCATTCCAGGGGCTCCTACCCCATTTTTTTCTTGATGAAGAGGATTTAAATCATTCAAAAATGTTGTATTATTTTCTTCCCAGAATTCCCACTATGATGAGGAGTGGGAGATATGTTTGAAATCCTACCCAATAGTTGGTATTGTTTACTCTTTATTCATTTAATACATTTTATTAAGTACTATCCTATGCTGGTCTTGAGCTGGGGCTGGGGTTCAAAGGTGGACAAAAATCTGTCCCTGTGTTTTAAGGACCTCTTGATCTAGTGGAAGAAAGTGACTCATGACAAAGTATAATGCAATGTGGTGAGGATAGAAGGACAGAGAAGGGGGTGGTTAGTTATGCTGTCTGCTGTCAGGGAAGTGTCACAGAAGATGCCCTGGGATACAAGGGATGAGCAGCAATTTTCTGGTTGAGAAGGAGGAAGTAGGTAGTGAAAACAGCATGAATAGTTGCAGAAGGGCAGGCAAATGCACAGCTTGGGAAATATTGATTAGAGTGGTATAACCAGAGTAGAGTTGCCAGATAAAATACTGGTGGTTCAGTTAGATTTGAATTTCAGATAGACAATAAATGTGTATTTTTAGCACGAATACATCCCAAATATCACATAAGACAAGCTTACGCTAAAAACATTATTTATTGTTTATCCAAAACTCAAATGTAACTGGGTGTCCTGGATTTTTATTTGCTAAATCTGGGAAGCACAGACTAGAGTCTAAAGCAGGTGAGGCCACACTATGTAGTTCTTTGAAAGTTCCATAAAAGCTAGAGAGTTTCAGCGTTAGTCTATGAAGTGGTCTTGGAAGGTTTTTAAACCAAGACATGACATGCTCAGATTTCTGCGTTAGTGATGTTACTCTGGCTCCATGGAGGGTAATTTAGAAAGGGGCTCCTAGAAGCAAAGACATAAACTAAACAAGAAAGGAAAGGGGTTCTGAACAAGGACAGCACCTGAGGGGTTCCTGAGATATTCTGGAGGTAGAACCACAAGGACTTGCTGAGCATGGGAGCGTGAGGGATGAGTGTCCGTGCTGGCAGCCCTGTCTAGCGATGGTTGCAGGATGTTTGTCCTTGAGAGCTTATGACCTTCTGAACATTCACTGCCAATTGGACTTTGGATAGGGGGTCCTCTGGCGGCCGGGGATTCTTTGCCATTAACCACATAGCTCAGCTCTTCATTTCTTTAAAACATATACTTTAGATAAACTCTGTGCTAGATGATCACATCTCGATAAAGTGGCCGAGTCCATGTTGGGTGCAGGTGGAAACATTTAGTACCATCATGTTAGAAGGATCTGTAAAAGAGCACATCTGCCATACTTTCCTAGGAGAGATTTATGTTTCAAAAGAACGTATGTATTTTGGAAGGGAAGAGACGTTGTTTATTTCTGGGATTAAATACATCTCAAGGGTTATAGAATATATCTGGGTTCTTCAGACATGTTGCAAAGAATTCACAGAGTCCTGGTAGAAGAGACCCCTTGGTTACTCTGCTCCTGTTAGAGCTGGGGAGCTTGGCCCCGAGAGCAGTCATGACCTGCTAGGTGGCCCAACTTGGACCAGGTTAGAGGATTCAGGAGTCCCATTTGAAGTCTGGTGTGAATTGCACAAGTCTTAAGCTTCATCTAAACAGTTAGAGTCTGGAAACATAGTGCCATTCTTTTTGTTTATAACTACCAAGTTATTATACAAAGAATTTCTCCTTGAGATTTTTCAGTTTGAACTCAAGTATTAATGCAAGATGCTTTAAAAAAGGGATTTCCTGAAATTGGCATTATTTAAAAAGAACCACATCTTTATTTCCTTGATGACCCTCTTGAAATACATTGACATGGCCTAGTTCCTGAAGGTTTTCAAAGTTTTTACGGCTTGGAAAAAGAAATGTTTGTATAAATAGGAAATAATGGCTATTTGTTGAATGCATTTTCAGTTGTGTGATTCAGACATTTGGCTAAGGCAAGCTTTCTTCTTAATAGATGGATCAACTTTCAGGGCCAAGTTATGTTTAAAAGAATAGTGAAAAGTATTGTATTTACATTTCAAGAATCAGATGTGTTTTCTTCTTAGAAATCTTAGGACTGCTGTGTGGGACACATCCTGTCTTTGCTGCATTAATTCTAGGGAGACCTTTGCTGCTGGAACCGACCACAGGGACTCCTTCCCTCATTCAGGTTTAAGGGATTTGTTTTCTATAAAAGATTCACCAAAATCCTCCCCCCACCCCTCTGCAATGAGATTCTGCAACCCAGCAGGTCCTAAGCTTTGAGTTATCTGCTCCATGTTCAATCCTCATAGACAGTTTGATTTTGTTTCCCATATTCTGACTCACTGGGTATCTTTTCTTCTGTACCTTATAAACAGTTCCTCCCAGCCCTTCCCAGAGGATAAGGGTGAAAGAAGAGAGGGCTGGTTGAGCAAGCCCTGGGGCCAAGTTTTTCACTTCAAAGCCACCTACCTTTTCCTGACATTGCTCTAGGCCCTGCACAGGGATTTGCCACATTCTACTCCTTCCTATTAGTGAAGATGCAAAGTATTATAAAGCAATGAGTGCTAATCACCAAGTGCAGCCTAGAGACAATGAGGACCCTCAGATGACTCTTAGGGATGGCACAGAACACAGTCTAAATAAACCCATCCATGGCCCATCAGGACTCTGCCAATATCATCCCACACACCCACCACTGGCCATTTGCAATATTATGATCCATTTATTTGTTCAGCAATATTTCTCGAATACTTTCCATGTACCAAGCAGTATTCTAGGCATGGGGGACATAGAAGTGAACAAAGCAGTCAAGCATTAGCCAAATATTTCTCACACTGGGATCCACTGGTACCCAAGGGCTCCAAAGTCTTATATATGAATTCTAATGAGCATTTAAAAGATTTTCCTTTTCATTTGATGATAATCTAAAAAATTGACATAAAATATCTGAATTGATTGGATGATTATCTTAAAACAGTCCTGCTGCAAGATCTTGGTGTCTGGGTTGACATTTGTGTTATTGGTCACGTCAGAGCTGGTGATCATTAAACCGTTAATTTTCAGGGCACTGTCTCTGAAGTCAGGGACTAGTGGATGTATCGTGGACCTCTGACGATGTTCTTTTCCCTTAAATGGGTTGCATGTATTTCTGAAACTTGAGAAGCACTGGTCTAATGTCAACGCAAGAGGGTTTGTAGTTTGTTGCAGCCACCACACTGTTGCAAACTTGGATCATTCAGGCTTTGTGGGGGGCAGAAAAGTGGCCTCCTACTCATGTGCCCATCCTGAAGCCCGGGATCTACGAACATGTGACATTACATATTTGCAGGTGGAATTCAGAGAGATGATCCTGGATTATCGGGGTGGGCTCAGTGTAATCATATTAACCTGTGAGAGTGGCAGAGGGGCACAGCTCGCAAAGGATGGGAAGTAGCTGCTCCAACACGTGTTCATACCTGCGACAATCACAGTAGCCAAAAGGCGGAAGCAACCCAATGTCCGTCTGCAGTGGGTGGGCGAACAAAATGCGGTCCGTCCATACAATGGAACGTGATTCCACCATAACAAGGAACAAAGGACGGATACAGGCTACAACCTGGATGAACCTCTAGAACATTATGCTAAGTGAAAGAAGCCAGACACAGAAGGTCACATATTATACGATTCCATTTATGTGAAATATCCGGAATAGGTCAATCCATGGAGTCAGAAAGCGGATTGGTGGTTGCCAGGGGCTGGGGTGAGGAGGGAATGGAGAGTAATTGCTTGATGGGTATGGGGTCTCACCTCAGAGTGATGGAATGTTCTGGAGCCAGATCAGGTGGTGGTTGCACAACATCGTGAATATACTAAATGCCCCTAAATTGTTCACTTTACAACGATGAACTTTGTTTTGTGAATTTTACCTCAGTTAAAAAAAGAGTGGAAGACAGAGACAGAGGAGTCAGTCAGAGAGACCCCACCATAGCAGAAGGGCCAGGGAAGACCCAAAGCATGAGAGGGACTCAGCCCCTTGCTGTTGACTTTGAAGACAGAGGAAGGGGTCCACAAGCCAATGAATGCAGACACCCTCTAGAAATCTAGAAGGGGTCTTGGCTGACAGCCGTCTGTTCCCCAGAAGGAACTGAATTCTATCCACCAAATGAGAGAGGGGATGCATCCCTGCTCCTTGGAACACAGTCCCACAGACACTGTGCTTTTAGCTGGACTTCTGACAGAACAGTAAGACAGTAGTAAATCTGTGTCATTTTAAGTCACTAAGTTTGTGATGATGACAGCAGAAATAGAAAACCAGTAAGGTCTCCTACCTGGAGTTCTCTTCTCTCCCCTCTTCATTGCTCAAGCCCCTTCTCAGCATGCTGTGGCCGGGAACCAGAGCCTCTGGGGGCCTGCTGGGACAGCCCAGGCTCGGCTGAGGACGTCTCCTCTGTGGTCCCGAAGCCCTTGTGTTTATTTCTGTAGCTACACCTAACCCCCGGTAAGTGTTCTGCCGACTTGCTGTTCTCCCCACATCACGCTGTGAGTTCCTGAGGTCACCGCCTCCCCCAGCTGATGTTGCCAATACCCTGTCCACATCTGCTGGCACTTGCCATTGCAGCTTGGTCCAGATGACGTAATGTCCTCAGTGCCTGCATCCCTGTGCCTGAGTGTTTCCTTCTGGCACGTTTCTCTGCCTGTGCATTGACAAGTCAGACATGCTGGGTAGTTGACACCTCCCTGTCTTCCCGCCGCAGCCCTTTTCCGATCTGAGGCACAGTGGGACGGGGTGTATAAATACCCCAGCTCCTCGCCCCGCCAATGGGATAGCTCTGAGGCCCATGTTTTCCATCACTTCCCCCAAGTTCTGCTTCAGTAAGCATCGTTCACTCACTGTGTCGACTGGCTTCGTAACACACCCAGGGCTGCTGCACCATTTGTGAGAATGTGAGTCCTCTTTTCCAAACTCAAGGAAAACACGCCAAGAGCATTAAAGTGTATAAAGCTTTTTCCTTTCTTCCATGGTCTTTCCCTCAACTTGTCATGGTGTTTTTTTAATTTTCTATTTAATGTTGTTCTAAGTAAAGAAAAATTGAAATGTTAAGTTTCTAACAATGAGTTTTACCATCCATTTTTACAGTGTGCAATGCCAGGTTTCAATTCAAACATGAGAGCATTCAACTAGCATGAAGAATTACCAGAATTATACAACTTGCAGTCTGTGGTCCATATATTAAAGTTCAAGGATAAAATAATTGAGACTTTCAAGCAGACACAGCAGAGCATCAAACCAAACAGGGGCCTTCTTCACACGGGGCCCTGCGCAACTATGCGGGTGGCACGCCACGCCGCCGGCCCTGGACACGCCTTTCATTAACTGCCTCCCTCTCCTGCATCATGCGTCCACCTCCTTGACAGTGTTCCTCTAAAATTCACCCCTGCACTTGAATCCTCGTCTAGGGGTCTGCTTGTGGGTGGAATCCACGCCATCTCCCGTTGCTGCACAAGGGAGCGGGTAAGTGCGTGCTGCTGGATTTGCGCTCTGGTGCGTTAGGACAGACCGTGGTAGCTGTGGTTCCGGTGGCTGTAGAAGTCCCCCTGGAGGAGGCGGGCATGAGAATGTGTAGACCATTAGCTGGAGGAGAGTGGAAGGGATTCTACGTGTTGTGACGAAATAGTGCTTTGAGCAAACCTGTAGGTAGTGACGTGATAACAGCCTTCGAAGCTGCTCCAAACCAACTTTCAAGAGGCCGTCGTGCATGGCACAAAATCACATTCGAGTCTCAGCGAACCCAATTAGGTAGGCAGAAAAGGTAGATGAAATTATACTCATTTTACAGATGAAAGAAACTCAACTTCAAATATCTTAAGAGCAAAGGAATAGTGGAGCCTGAATTAGAAGCCAGTTCTTTTGATCCCAGAGCCTTTGACTTCCCGCTACACCACATCCTTCGGAACATCCAGAGATCAGAGAACAATGGCGCTAGGTCGGACGAGCATGTTGGGGCCCGGGCTTATCCACGTGCACAGCGAGGGTGGGTATTGCCTCCCTTGTTCTATGTAGAAGATGACCCAAGGTCCTGGATTTAATATACATTAGAACTTCTTTCTATGAGAGAGGAAAAGCTGACTTCGGTCCTTTTGGGTAAGGGCATCAACTCTGCGCTGTGACCGTAGAAGGTCTTTGCCTTTATTTCCATGTCTGCTTTGCAAGGAGGGCCCTGCTAGGAAATTATCTTAGAGTCGAAGGGAGGGAAGGGGATTTTAGAAGACAGAAGCAGGGTTGCTGGGTCACAGCTGTCATTGATCCAGGGTGTCCGAGTGTCTGGCTCCTGGACAGGATGCCTGCTGGGAGGCACGGTGTTAAATGGCCTGAAAGTTTCATCCTGGAAACCTTTAAGCTTTCCTTACGACACCAAGAAGACAGGACTAAAATATGTTGTAAGTTACTTTGTTCCAAAACTTCCTCTCTTTATATTTTCCTAACTTCTGTGAAAATAAAATAACTTTGACATGACAGCCATTTGTGAAAATATAAGTCAATGAAATGGAATTTGTAAATTTTAAGTGAAGCGAATGTTTGGATTATCTTGTTTCAATTAAGATGTTGTGCCTTTTCCCATTCGAGCATAAGGGGACTCTGTTCTACTCTGCCCTTAACTGTGGTGTGGGCAGATCAACTAAGATCAACTTTTGAAGGGACAGAAAATGGAAGGAGAGGGGAAGGTAAAGGAAGGAAACAGCAGGGAGGTTTTGAGTCGGAGAGACCTGAATTCAAATCCTGGCTCTGTACTTACTGGCTGTGTGGTATTGGCTAATTTACTTACCCTTTCTGAGCCTCAGTTTCCTCATCACTAGAATGAATATAATTATACCTATGAATTTGTCCTTTGGGATGATTAAATGGATAATACATGTAATTTTACCTGGTGCAGAAGGAGACCTCAGTAAATATTGGTTGAATGAATGAATCTTAAAATTGTTATCAACTTCATCTTCCTTAATTATGCTGGCCCTTATCACAGGAGCTGAGAGTAATCCTTCCCTCCTGCCTCCCTTCCTTCCCTCATTCATTCAAAAACATGTACTAGGATTCTAGTGTATTCCAGGCACTGGATTAGGAGTGAAGGTTATGAGATGAGGAAGACTTGGTCTTGGCTGCCTGAGAAGGTCACGGTTTGTGGAACAGACACAAAGGAGGGAGCCACGAACTCTGTCTGGGCTGGGAAAAGTGACAGAAGAAGTGTGAGATGGAAAGTTCCAGAAAGGAGGTCATTTTCCTTGAAGACTTGAAGGAGTTATGGGGAGAATCGTGGCAGAGCCACTCCAGGAAGAGGGAGCACGACCCCAAGCGTGACCTGGAACTGCCTGATTTCCCGACTGGGTATTCCAGGCCCTCTATAAACAGTTGTTGGATGAACAAATACCGGGAATGACATTCCTGCAGGATGCCAGCATCAGTGCCGAAGGGCTGTTGTGAGCCAGTCTTATTGCTGCATTGGTGGGAGGGCCTCTGTCGTGTCTCCTCTGGGACCTGCGCCCTGACCGTGACCTGAGAGGTGGTGATGGGACAGGGCAGCTCTCTGTTCCCCTCCTGCCAGCATCTCTCCTCTGCAGCAGACCTTGGCCTATGTCCTTGTTATTTCACTGTGGAATCCTGGCTACCCAAGCGCTATATTGACTCAACAGGCTGGCTGGGCCTCCACGCCTGTTTTGTTCAGAAAATTGCAAGTTGTCTTCCCTGAGCAATAGGATCTGGCAGATATGAAGCTGCTCTCATAGCCAAATTCCGGCCCAGCTCACAGGCCTGTGGCCCATTTGTGTCTGAGCAGAGAGAAAGGGTCCATACTAGGATTCCAAGTCCCAGTTGGGTTCTTTAAAACAACTAAATGCACAAGCCCTGTCAACTCCACGATTCCCCTCTGAACTGACGATTTACGATTCCTGTGCCCCAGTCCCTTGGCAGTGACCATACAGTGGCATGTTGTAGGAAGAGCACCATTTTCCAGTCTAAAGAAGTCTGGGTTTGAATTCTAGTTTTGTCGCATACGGTTAGTGGTGAGGCCTTGTATGGATCTCTGAAACCTCTGTGCCTCAGTGGTCACGGTGACAACACAGGGAGGTGTGTGCCTTTCACCAACAACGCGTCAACCGCCTTTTGCTGAGTGACAAATTGTCCATGATTAGTGAGCAAAGGGTGTGTCATCATGGTCCTCCAACTTCTCTGAAGTCCAGTGTAACAACAACAGGAAGTTTAACGAATCACTTTTTACTTCGTCGGGTTTCTTGAATCTTAATTTATATATAGTAAATTTTTGCCTTTTTAAGTTTACAGTTCTCTGAGTTTTGAACGAACTACCTACAGTCTCGTAACTGCCACCACAGTGAAGATATGGAACATGTCCTTCACCCCAAATGTTCCCCAGTGCCCCCTTTGTGGTCTGTGCCTTCCCCCCACTTGCAGCCCCTGGCAACCATCTACTTGTTTTTGCCTTTTCCAGAGTGTCATTCGAGTGAAATTACACAGTTCTAATTATGGTTCGAGTCTTTCACAAAGCATAATACATTTCAGATTCATCCTGTTGTTACATTTACCAGCGTTTTCTTTCTATTATTTCATTTTTGCGGATGTGCTAGTTTGTTTATCTGTTCACCAGTTGATGGACATTTGAGTTGTTTCGAGTTTTTGGCCAGTACAAATAAAGTTGCTACAAATATTTAATATTTACATACAGCCTTTTTTTGTGTGCGTGTGTGTTTTTGTTTCTTTGGGCAAATAACTCCTCGTGGGATTGCTGGGTCTGTTGGTAAATCTACACTGAAGTTTGTAAGAAACCGCCCAGCTATTTGTCAAAATGACTGTACCATTGTAATGATTCACTTTTTAAACAGTTAAATTTTATTTTAAGATAATTGTAGAATTATATAGAGTTGTAAGAAATAATACAGGGAAATGCTGAGATCTCATATACTGTTTACTCAGTTTCCTTCAATGGTAACATCTCACAAAACTACGGTATAATATAAAATCACAGTCAGGATAGAGACACTGTTACAGTCAAGATACAAATGTTTCTACTACTACAAGAATCACTTCTGTGGCCCTGTTACATCCCTCCCTCCAGCTCCTAAGGCAACCAGGAATGAGTTGTCCATTCCATCGCCGTGTTGTTCCAAGACTGTTGTAGAAATGGCATCATACAGTACGTAAACTTCTGGGGCTGTCTTCTTTAACTCAACACGATTCCCTGGCGGTCTGTCCAAGTTGTGCGCATCAGTAGTTTGTCCCTGTTTATTGCTGAGTAGTGTTCAGCAACACTGAATACTGGGAGTGTCGATGCACCACCGTGTGTCTAACCATTCACCAATTGAAGGGCGTCTGGGTTGTTTCCAGTTTGGGGCTATTACAAATAAAGTCATTATAAACATTTGTGTATAGGCTTTTGTGTGAACGTAAGTTTTCATTTCCCTGGGATAAAGATTCAGGATGCAATTGATGGGTCCTAGAGTAGGTGCATATTTAGTTTTATAAGAAACTGTTTCTCAGCCTGGCTGCAACATTTTACATTCCCACCAGCAACATATGAATGGTCCAGCATCTCCACATCCTCACCCGCTTTTTATTTCTTCAGTTTTTTTAATAGAGATTTCCTTTTCCCAAAGGGATCAACAGTATGCCCTTGAATTTTTTATTTCTACAATTTAAAATTATTATTTCTGTTCCACTGTTCGTTATGTAACTCAGTGCCCTGTAGGTAAGGTATTGGCAGAAGCCAGACCAAATGGAGATAAAACTGTGTGTTCACTATAAACTGGGGTGTTTCATTTGGCACCCAGAACTCTACGGGGCGCTCTGTTTCCCTCTGCAATTCGGGGGCTGGACTAACCAAGTGTTACGCTAATTGTCACTCCTTCCTATTAGCCACCTTTCGTGGCTTGTTCATGGCCTTTTTATGATGATTCTATAAGTCATTCATTTGCCAGGTTGTCGTGGGCACCTCTTCTCCGTGCTCCCGTAGTCACTTAGTCTACCACGGTATTTACAAATCTGAATTTTAATCATGTTCCTGTATCTATCTCACCCCTTATGTGAGGAACTCCTTCAGGTTGGGGCCTCTCTCCCATGCCCTGTTCTTCTAAATCTTGTTTTATTCATTTATCAGATATCTAAGGATCACTTGCATGGGTTTTCTATGGGGTTGTCCTCAAGAAAGTCACAGTTTAGATTAGAAGGGATGGTTAAGCTACGAATCTGAATAACTATAAAACCAGGCAAGATGTGTGAGTAATTAAAAGAATTAAGATGCTTGAGGAGTTCAGAGATGGACAGTTTGTATCTATAGTGGAGATATGAAAGGCTTATTTTAATGATTTTATGATAAAAAGCAATGTCTTCAGTATCTGCTATTTAAATCGTTTCGGGGATTAGACAGAGTTAAATATAAACTGCTGTTACCGATGGGAAAGGTGCCATAGGGGAGAGTCTGCGTTACCTGGGCGAGGCGGAGACAGGGCTGTGCCTGTTGGTAGTGACACAGCTCGGGGGAGACCTGGGACGGAGACAGCTGGGAGAGAGAAGTGTTGCCTGGCTCAAAAAAGCCAAGCAGACTGAGTACTAAGAAGCTTATGATTTTGAGAGAAATGAAGGCACGCGCTATCCTTCTGAGGCTACTTGGTTGCACCCAGCATTTTTAGATTCTGAAAGGTGGAACAGGGAGAGTTTAATGGCCCTGGGACATCACAATGAGAGCGTGGAGAGCTGCGTGCTCTTCTGGGGTCCTGAGACACGTGGGGACCCAGGTGATAAGATGAGTGAGTCTACCTGCCTGCAACATCTCTGCTCCGTGTGTTCCATGGGCCTCTTGGGAACGATGAAGGTGACACATCGATGACCTCAGAGAAGCCCAGGGGACCTTAGACCCTGCTCAACCGCCTGTCTGATCCTGATCCAATCAGCATTGTTGTTACTATTATGGGTTTTTTTTTTTTTTTTACGCCAAACCTCTAAACCAAAGAAAGGCAGAAGTGAAAGAAAGGCCTTCTTGTGGGGATAAAAGAGCCCGGAGCTCTGGCAGAAATAAAAATATCCTCACCGCAATGCTGTTGATCCACCGTGGCTGATTTCTTGTGGAATTTTTTGGGCCAGTGACTTCTAAAGAGATTGACACCTGTTGACCAGGCTGGGCTGTACAAAGTGGGCGCTTGCAAGCATGTTGTCCGTTGTTCATTGAACCAAGAACAATGGGGGAAGTTCCTCTCTGAGCTCCTCACAAACACTGGTTGTGCCTCTGAACATTTCTTTTATCTTTTGTGTTCTGTGCTTATGTTTTCCTCTTTGCACTGATGGCTAGAAATTCAGAGTTGAATTTGGGGCCCATGTGCAAATGTACTAGACTTCATGAAGTGAACTTAATAGTCTATGACCACTTCAAGTTTTGCCTTTATTTTCTAGCTTTGATTTTATTTCTTCCTTCCTTTCTTCTTAATTTTTTTCTTCCTTCCCTTTTAACCAGTTGTATGCTGTTTTTCATAAGAGCTTTGAATCTTTTTTCCCCATAATAAATATAAATCAAATAAATACAAAAATAATTATTGGGCTCAGTTTATAGCAGACTGATCTCCAAAGTTTGATCTCCACTCCTGAAGAAAATAGATCCCATGGTAATCATAATTATAGTCACGGTAATATCTAACATTAACACAGAGCCTGCTGCATTTCGGGGTATTTGCTAAGCTTTTCACAAATTTTAATTCATTCTCATTACAACGATAAGTGACAGTTGCCATTATTATCCCAATTTGTAGGTAAGGAAACCGCGACACAGAGAAGTTAAGTAACTTTTCCAAAGCCCCACGGCTATTAAGAGA
>NW_012148596.1:1570348-1573794 GCF_000956105.1 Propithecus coquereli
CTTTTAACCAGTTGTATGCTGTTTTTCATAAGAGCTTTGAATCTTTTTTCCCCATAAGAAATATAAATCAAATAAATACAAAAATAATTACTGGGCTCAGTTTATAGCAGACTGATCTCCAAAGTTTGATCTCCACTCCTGAAGAAAATAGATCCCATGGTAATCATAATTATAGTCACGGTAATGTCTAACATTAACACAGAGCCTACTGCATTTTGGGGTATTTGCTAAGCTTTTCACAAATTTTAATTCATTCTCATTACAACCATATGTGACAGTTGCCATTATTATCCCAATTTGTAGGTAAGGAAACCGCGACACAGAGAAGTTAAGTAACTTTTCCAAAGCCCCACAGCTATTAAGAGACAGAGTCAGGATTTGAACTCATGAAGAATAGTCTGTCTTGAAGAAACATCTGTCTTGTTTATAATGTCATCAAAACGTTATTACCATGAAATCCACAAAAGGCACAAAAACATAATGCAGACTTGGGCTCAGTTATTCCAAATTTGTCAAAATGATATGACCTTATGCAAATTTCTTTATATCATTTGAAAATAGAGCTGATGGCATCTATCTCCCTGGCTGATCTAGGGATGAAATGGCATAACCTGGGTTAAATAGGTAGCACAGCGCCTACCAGTTGGTGCTAATGAAACAATAGCAAAGAGCGCTCTGGACAGAGAGAAGAGCTGGTCTAGGCCCAGTTTCTGCCAACAAAGTGGGGGTGGGGAGTGATCTTTCAACAAGCTCAGATAGATCAGGGATGTGAAAACACTTCGTAAGGGGCAAAGGGCCGAACGATGTCCAAGGCCCTCAAGCTAATGAAGAGGTTGAACCTGCAGACCCCCAAAGTGCTCCCAGGCGGGTGCAGGGAGCAAGTACTTCTGCTGATTTTTCTTCAGTTGTTTTGAAGACTGAGTGTATGTTGTTGCAGGTAAAACAGAAGGTTCGTGTGCTTGTCAGAATTCATCTTGGCCAGGATTCTTTGCAGGTCTTGTTTGGATAAGAGGGTTTCTTTTGCTTTTAAATGTCTTAAGCGCACCTCGGACTCAACATATCTAAAAACAAACTCATTTTATTCTATCTCCAGTCTGACCCTTCCGTAGAGTTTCCACTCACATAAATCCACCACCATCTACAATGTTGCCCAGAGAGAAATCTAGAGTCATCGTCTGATTCTACCTTCTGCCTGCCTTTGTCCCAAGCACACGCACGCTAAATTGTCAGGCCTGCCAAACTAGCCTCACAGCTTTTCCTCTGACATGTTCCTATTTCTCCACCTTCACTGCCCAACACATACCATACCCAGGAACTGGTTTGTAAAGTTCCATCTCCAGCCTTAAAAGAAAAGGGGTTTCTGTGGTGTTCATCATCATCATGTCCAGCATGTATTGTGCCGGAACATTTATATGCTTATACATATAATGTATGTATATTTCATTTATTTTTATTTAATTTACCAAACACTTATATAGCATTTATTCTGTGCCAAATACTACTTTATGGACATTATACATATTAATCCATTTAATCCATACAACAACCCAGTGAGGAAGATGCTATTTATCCCCATTTTACAGATGATAAAACTGAGGCAGAGAGGTTAAGCAACTTGCCCAAAGTTACACAGATAGAAATGGGCAGAGCTCACATTGGAACCTAAGAAGTCTGGCTCGAGAGTCTAGGCTCAAGTACATGGTGAATGGTCTTAATAATAGCTAATGTTCAAGTCAGCCATCTTACCTGGTTTTATAGAAAATATAACAACTTTGAGAGGCAGGTATTATTATCCACATTTTATAGATAAGGAATCAGCTTCAAGGATCTTAAGGAGAGAACCCAAGATCACACGACCAGTAAGTGAGAGCAGAGCTGAGCTTCATCTGCAGTGTGAGGTTGAAAATGCTAGAGCCTGCTGTGCCTACAAAGTGCTGCTCTGCTTCAAGTTGCTGGATTTGATCTCGGTATATTTTAATCTGAAAAAAAAAAAGGCAAAACCTTATAGATTCTAGGATGTCAAAGATAAGAGGGACCTATGGGGGCCTCTCATTGAGAACCTTCATACAGAGATGAAATATCCTAGATCCATGGAGTTTAAGAGATTCTCCTGAAGTTTCATATTCAGGAACTATTAGAGTCAGTGTTGACCCCTATGTCTTCCAAAGTCAAACCCAAGAAATATAATAGAGTTTTTCTCTTTATTCATGGAAAAATCTAAAAACATGAAAGAATAAAGAGATATACACAATAGCAGTAATCAGTAATCATTCTCCCACTCTCTCTGTTGAGTTCAAAAATTCTCCTTCACTTCTGCGTTCTTATCAGGTTTTTGCAGTTAGAAGATAAAGACTCACTGTATCTTCAAATCAAGCAGGCAGTTGAAGCGATGACTCTTTCCTTCCTAACAGAGGCTGAAACCACAGGGCGGGCCCCCGGGCTTATACCCAGCACAGAGGGGGACACGCCAGTGTTGTGGGGATGATCTGAGGGTGTAGGTGAGGTGTAGCCCCGATTCCGCCTCTGCAGCTCACCACCTCCCCCCCACCCCACCTGCTTCTCCTGCCACCAAAAGAAGAGAGATGTCACACAGAGATGTCATGAAGCCAGGCCTGATAGCATCGGTCTGTCCCCAGGAGATAAGCATTTGCAAGGCCACTCTGTCAGTCACTGCTTAGGAGGCCAAGGTGCTGCTGGAATCAACTGAAACAACAGCCTTCTATTAGCTGAGGAATTCCTATCCCCTGCCTGTCCCCCGCATAGTTCAGGGCTTCTTGGTCCGGGTTGAAAGGCTGACATTCATGGCAATGAATGGGACGTTTTTAGTCACTCGTGTATATCCCACTGGCATTCTGCCCAGGGCCAACTGGGGAGGCACGGAGAATGATAATATGGGAACCCAAGACTTTATTCTTACAAACTAAGAACGCTGCTTGTGATTACAGAGAAAACAATCTGACGTGTTTTTATTAACCCGCTGCCCGTGAGGATATAGATGCTGAAATTCAAGCCAGACTTTACTGGCTTCCTTTGGAAACTGCTGGATCCCATCTCCAGAAAGAACAGAGCACCACTTTCTTTGTTGATTTTCCAGAGTAAAATACTGATTCTCGTAACTGAATCATTGCACTGGGCCTGTTAGACAACTTCTCATTTTCCTAATAATTCCCATTTTCTGGATATCCAAGAGCCGGTTTCTAAAGACATTAATCATCCAGAATTTTCCACACGTAATTCAGGCTGGATCCATAAGGGTGTAATTATCTCACTGGTTCTTATTCTGTCTTGCGTCCCAGCCTTTGAAACTTGATTTCCTCGTTCACCTGATCAATTCTTACCAATCTTTCAAGATGCACCCAGAATGTTTTTTTTTTTTTTAAATCTTCCAACTTCAAGATTATTTTTGAAATGGGAAAATTTATTTTCTTATGGGAGTTGTCAAGGTT
>NW_012148596.1:1573844-1639916 GCF_000956105.1 Propithecus coquereli
TGTTGATTTTCCAGAGTAAAATACTGATTCTCGTAACTGAATCATTGCACTGGGCCTGTTAGACAACTTCTCATTTTCCTAATAATTTCCATTTTCTGGATATCCAAGAGCCGGTTTCTAAAGACATTAATCATCTAGAATTTTCCACACGTATTTCAGGCTGGATCCATAAGGGTGTAATTATCTCACTGGTTCTTATTCTGTCTTGCATCCCAGCCTTTGAAACTTGATTTCCTTGTTCACCTGATCAATTCTTACCAATCTTTCAAGATGCACCCAGAATGTTTTTTTTTTTTTTTAAATCTTCCAACTTCAAGATTATTTTTGAAATGGGAAAATTTATTTTCTTATGGGAGTTGTCAAGGTTTCTAGTTTTGGGTGAAATAAGCAGCATACATATATAATACACATATAGTAAATATGTGAGAACAATTACCTTAAGTAGAGCTTTTATCTACATCTGTGTAACTACCATATAGATTAAGATAGAGAATATTTTCAGGACACATGAAGGCTCCTTTCTGTTCCTTCCACATCAGTATTCCACCTCAGAATAACCACGTTTTGACTTCTATCACTGTAAATTAGATTTTCCTGCTCTTGAACTTCATATAAATGCAGGATGGACTTTTTGTGTATGGCTACTTTGACACAAAGTATGTTTTTAAAATCCATGCACGTTATGTGAGTATCAATGATTGGTTATTTTTTATTGCTATGTAGTAGTCCATTATTTGACTATACCACAACTATGTATTCATTCTTCTGTTGATGATCATTGGAGTTGTTTTCAGTTTTTGGCAATTATGAACAAACATGCTATAAATAATCTTGTCCATCTCTTTTGGCAGAAGAATGTATTCATTTCTCTTGGGTATAAACCTATGGCTGAGATTGGCGGTTCACAGGGTAGATCTATGTTTAGGTTTAGTAGATACAATCAAATAGTTATATAATATGTTCATACCAATTTATACTCCCAATATTTGAGATTTCCAGTTGTACTACATCCTCATCAAAACTTAGTACTATAGTGTTTTTTGTTAACTTTAATTTATTTCCTTAGCTGTGTGTTGGTATCTTTTCATTTGCCTATTAGACACTTGGGCATTCATTTTTACAAAGTGCCTGATCAAATCTCTTGCCCTTTTAAAAATAGTTACTTGACTTTTTCACATTGGGAAGATCACTTGAACAGACACTTTATAAGAAGTTATGAGCCAATATGTGCATGAAAAGATGCTCTTTTCTTTTACTAACTTCAAAAACAAAGATGAGGTATACCTTGAATAGTCTTTGCCAACAGAGTGTCATTGGCTTTGTTTCTTGCCCACTAGCATGACGACCGGATCCTCTCCGAGCTAGAGTTAGAGCTGGAGGCTGACGGGCATGAGCAGGTCTGCCCTCAACACCCAGCTTCTGGGAGGTTTTTTCTCAGCACTTCTCTGCTCTTCCAGGATGGCAAATTTCTCTTAAGCCTACAGTGGCTTTCCTGGTATTTGGAATTCGTGCAAATTATGATGTAAAATTGCCATTTTCAGCATTCAAGGTTCTGCTTTTTTTCCGCTCCTACTTGTAAAGTTTTCTTATATAATCAGACAGAGAAAACATTATTTTAACAGTTGACACCAACATTCCTTATTTAAAGAAATACTTTGACAAGTGGTTGGTGTAGAGGGTTTGTACGTTGACAGCAGCTAAAATTTAAGGAGCTTTGTGTTAAGACAAGGGGGGGATTATGTTGCTCTGGAGGGTGGAAAAGAGACGCCATAGAGAGGTGAGGGCTGCTGAGCCCCTTGGGGTCTTGCCAAAGCAGTTTAAGACCATGATACTCACTATTGCATTTAAAAATGCTGACGTGGCAGATTGTATTACTGTTCATCTATATTTGGTGCCATTCCTTGTGGGAGGATTAAACATCCCCATACTCTTAGAACTCAGGCTTGGATCATGTGACTTGCTCTGGTCAATAAATCGTGAGTGAAATTGATGTGCGTGATTTTCCAAGCAAAAGCTTGAGTCAGTGAGTGAGTGATTCCCTCTTCTGTGATGACTGGCTGTGCTCCAGATACCATATGCTCTGCCAGCCTTGGTCCACGAAGAAGAAAATGGGAACAGAGCCAGAGCCAACCGTGATGTCCACGTAGGGTGAATAAACAGTAGAACTTTATTATCGGAAGCCACTAAAATTTGGGAGTCATTTGTTAATTTAGCCTTGCCCAATTGAGTGCATTTCTGTCCTGTAAACTCTCTTTTGTTCCCTATACCTCCAACCAAGCTAATCTCCAGAAAAGTCTACTCTTTTTGTAAGTACTTCATATGAGTAATTTTGGTTGTTGAATCATGGAAGAGGAGGCATTTTGCATCTTGAGTTGACACTCTGCTAAGATAGCACATGCTGAGCCAGGAGAAGGATGATTTTGAGAATAATAGCACCCTGGAGATGCACAGAAATGGTAGGAAGTGCTTTGGTATTCTAGGCCGTGGGATGAGAGGTTGACTCAATTATAACCAGATGTTTAAAAAGCAAGGGACATCTCAGATGTCTGACATCTCAGTTATCTTTGACGGAACAAACTTGCAAGACAACATGCACCAAGGCTACTCCATATGACTTCCACATCCAGTGATGTATTTCATTTCTAGATTTGGAATGGAGGTTAAAGGTGGTCATAGCCTTGACTGAAGGAAGGGATCAATAATTCAGATCACCGCCTGGTAGGGGAAGACGGGAAATGGCCATGCGTGGTTATAAAGGCCTGGGGTTTGGCACCAGTGGATGGTATCGGATGGAGATTTAGGAAAGGGGGCTTCAAACCCTCTAGACCATCACACTTTCATTTAGAGCAGTGGCATTTTACCATTTGCTGAACCTTGGCTATTTTTTTCTTAAAATCATTCTTTCTAGGAGGAAATTCCAGACCATAGCTTCCAGCTGCCTGCCAGGCTTATTTTTCAGTGTGAGCTGGGTTTTCAACTTCTGTCTTTGCAGGCATTTGGGGTGGCAGGTAACTGAGAGAGGGGACAGTAGAAGCTACTATGCAGGTATTATTTAAGCTACGTTTCTGGAAAAAAATTAATACTGGAAAACTGTGGGAGAAGCGATAGTTGACTTTTCCATGAATTTTCAAGGCAATGTCCCTAAATGTCGATGGGTGACCAAGCCCTTTCACAGAGGACTGGACCTTTACAGCAAGTGCGTCTCACTCCTTTGCTCAGTGGCCACAGCGATGCTCTAGAGCGGCAGCCCCTGGCAGGGGGTTCTGTTGGCCCGATGGTGATGGTGGGAACAGTGACTTCTTTTCTTACTCTGCATAATCTGGCTTTCTGTTGATCGAAGGTGCAGGGCTTAATGCCACCCTGCGGGAGCACGATGGTGACTTGAGCGTAGATATCTTAGCTGCAGCCGATGCTTGCCAAGAGGGAACGTGGGCTCTGGGTTACCTTGCTTTTTCACACTTTTCAAGATAAAATAAAACCCTGTAAAATTTAAAAGATTGGCAAATAATTAAATACTTAAAAAATGCTCTGGGTCAAATACACCCTGGCTACTGATGACATCTGCCCCCAGGGGCACCAGAGCGCAACTTCTTTAGATTGGGAAGTCTCTCCCTGTGGGCACCTTCCCTGGCAGAAGGACTAGGGATGGGCTACGGACCAGGAGAGTCTCCTTCAGGCTGGGTTTGGTTCCGTGGCTTCTAGGTCATGGGCAACTCTCCGTGCCCAGGGGCTGCTTCTCCTCTTTCTCAGAGTCAGTCTGTTGTTGCAGCATCCGGGCCTGAGTGTAACCCACAGAAGATGACGTGGGTGTCGCTGCATCCCCGGTGACTCCTTGTTTATATTTCTCTCCGATTGTTCATCTAAGCTCCAGACTCACATATCCAACTGCTCATTTGAACCTCCTCTTTGGAGTGTAACAGGCATCACACTTGACTCACCCTAAATGGAGCTGGGCTCCACTCCCCACCGCCCATCTTTATAATTCATTTGTGTTCTCATCTTTCCATTCTTCCTCGGCAAATGGCACCACCATCCACCCACCTTCTCGAGAGAAAAGCAAGTGCTATCCTTGAGTCTTTTTTTTTTTTGGCATCCTTATCCATTAGAAGGATCTACTAATTCTACTTCAGAAATATATCCTGAATTCACCATCACATCCATTACACAATCAAAGTACTATTATCTCTTGTCTGGACAAATGGAATGAACTTATCTTGAAACTCCTATTCTTGCTTCCGCTTTTGCCCTTAAATAGTCCATTCTCCGTATGGTAGCCAGAGAGATTTTTTTTTTTTTAACAAGTTAGATTGGGTCACTTTTCTTTTAAAATTCCTCTCTTGGCATCCCATTGCTCCCAGAACAAAAGCAAAATTCTACCCCAGGCCAACAAAAGGCTTTGTGTGGTCTGGCCTCAACCTGCATGATGGTCTCCATCGTGCCCTACTCTCCCTGCCCCACACCCCCAGCCACACAGCTGTTCCCTGATGAGCACAGCTCATTCCTGCCAGGAGCCTCTGCTCAGCGTCCCCTCTGTCTGTGACAGCAGCGTCCCCTCTGTGAGCGCCTTCCTAGCTGCTTCCTCACGTCCTCTCGGTCTCAGCTTCAAGCCACCTCCTCAGAGAGGTCTCCCATGGCCGGCACCTCCCCAGACACACTCCATAATATCACTCACTTTTATTGCTTCAGAGAACTTACCAATATTTAAATTATACTGGTTAATTGTAGTGTGGTTACTGCCAGTCCCCACACCAAATGAGATATAGAAGTTTTTTTTGAGGGTAGAACATTATCTTGCTTGCAGATCACTAGGCCCAACTCTGAGAATAATGCTGGCACATGGCAGGTACTTGATAAATACTTACGGAAGAATAAATTAACTGTGAAATCATATTTTTTTTTTCAGTGACATCAAGTGGTACTGTTATGTCATGCCCTAGAGGTCACAGTGGCATTTGCCAGCAGCCTTGGCAGGGATAGGAATTGTGGTAGATAGAATAACGGCTCCTCAAAGATGATCCTGACCTACTGCCCCAAACCTGTTCAGTGTCACCTTACGTGGCAAAAGGGACTTTGCAGATGTGACTAAGTTAACGCTCTTGAGATGGGGCATTTATCTTGGATTATCTCTTGGGCCCCATGTAATCACAAGAGTCCTTATAAGAGAGAGGTGAGAGGACCAGATTCATACAAGGAGATGTGAGGATGGAGGCAGAGGTGTGAGTGATTAGCTTCCAGAAGATGGAAAAGGCAAGGATGGGATTCTAACCAGGAGCCTCTAGAAGGAATGCGGTTCTGCTGCAACTTGGTGTTAGCCCTGCAAGACCCAGTTCTTACATCTGTGAGATCCACAACTGTAAGATGATGAATTTGTGTTGTTTTAAGCCAAGTTTGTGGTCATCTGTTTTGGCAGCCGCAGGAACCTAATGCAACAAGGATGGCATTTTTGAGACCATCAGTCATGTCTGCGATTTCCAGGGCATCAGGTCCCACTGGAAGCCTGAATAGGAGGGAAAGAGAGGACGATTCCATGTAAGCACTCGATGCCAACAGGGGCCACTTCTGTTTGGGTGCGATGCCATCCTAATCCCATTTTGGACACGGTGTGCAACACATACTGGGTGCACACTAACTAGTTATTAAATGATCATGTGTGGTGGGTGTCTCCTGTAGGCTTCTTGAAATATGAGAAGAGCCTTTGAAGAGGTCTTGGAATTTCCCACATGGCGACTGGGAAAGGAGGCAGACAGCTACAGCAGGTCCTCAGCGGTTATAGTTTCAGCTAATCCTGAAAACTTTTGTAGCTCTTCAAATTCGTGAATAAGAAAATTGTAGAATAGCTTGTGAATTTTATCCTAAACCATGTTTTGATCAACAGGTGCGTGTTTCCTGTGCTTGCTCTGATATGAGAAATCTTTCAAATTTTATCAATGCGACATTTTATTCACGTGAGAGCTATTTTTCACCGAGAAGTATTTATCTTTCCCAAAACTTGTTGTGTACCTGGTGATAGGCGATGGATCACAGAGCCACAGGGACATGTGGCTGCTGGGCCCACTCACTGCCCTGGTGACTTGAGGCTGCACAAGCACCTTAGCGGGCACACACTCCAGATGACGTTCTGCAAAGAGCAGATGAGTAGCCATTAAGGGTGTTTGGACTTTTTTGGGAATAAAATGAGCTGTGGATGTTACATCAGGAATCCATGTTTGTAATTATAATTATGAATCTAGTTTTCACCCCAGAAAAATCTGGCCCTGGGAAACATGGATTAAAGTTTGGGAACACCCGCAAGCACCAATAAACCACGTGAGGCACTTGTCTGACCCCAGGGCGACGACTAACGTCTGGGATAATGCTGGGTCGGCACCGTCTGTACACCTGTGCGAAGGAATAGATGACAGTCTTGTGGGTCACTGCTGGTTTGGGGAGAGGCCAATTCCTGATAGCAATTTTTAGTGATTTATTAAAAAAATACTTTTTTCCCCTCTTGATTGTGTTTCTGGGTTTAGCTGCTCAGTATTGTTTTCCTTTATGGAACTGGGATATTAGAACCTATTCAACTTTAACCAGTGGCTTTGCTTCTGCCTGTCCTGTCCAAATAAGTTCACTGAGGAATGAAGAATGGCTTTTTGGTTTGCAGTTACTGTTTTGTAACTTTTGTTTCATATCCTCCAGAGGAAGTTCTCTCCTTTGGCTCTTGAATCGGCTCTGACAGCTCTGAGTGTCAGGCCCCTGGTAATTAGTGTCACAGAGAAGGCAGGTGGCATTTACATCCGATTACCTTTAGAAACTCGCATCTGGGGTTTCCTGCGGAGAAATCTAGGTTGGGTTTCAAAGTCAGTGACTGCCTCATCCTCCAGGATCACTGATTAGGCACAGGCTGTTCCCCCAAGGCCATTTCCATTTCTATGGCAGGCTCTGAATAGAACTAATACATTTTAGAAATGCAAATGGATTTAATTCGAGCAAAGTGAGTGACATGCTAAGCTGGAGTCTTACTTTTTACCAGTTGCTTCCTGCCACAATCTTTCAGGCAGATGTTTTTGGCAGAAGAATAATGCCAAGTTCACGTAATGATGATAAGGGGTCAGTCACAATGCTGGCTTTGCTGCTGCCGAAGCCCCATTCAGCAGCGGCTCCCTGTGCAGCGTGAGAAGCGATCCTGAGCGCAGCCGATCTGCTCCAGCGCGAGCTGTGCAGAAGGCGCATCCACAGATGGCGGGCCAGCCTGCGCCCGATATAGCGTATAACGTGCACGATGAAAATAAAAACGCCCGAGGCAAGCCAACTCAGTACTAGCTTTTTTGTCACTACAAAGTGCTTTCATATGCATCATTTTATTTTACTGGACTTCTTGTTTTTTAAAAAAGGAGAGGTAAGTCATGAAGGGTGGACACGGACTGTCTCTGGGGACGAGCATCTTGGCTCTGCCCAGTGTCAGAGGCCTTCGGTGCAAGGTTCCAGCAGCGCCAGGGAATGTCAGAGGGAGCGCGAGTGGGGGCCTTTCTGTGCCGCCAAAACACCCCAAGCAGGTGAGTGTTTATCCTTCACGTACACAGCACGTTCTAAGGTACTGCATTTCCTAGAAAAACCTGGACCCTCAAAGGCACCTGATAAAGGTTCAAACAATGACATGTAGGCTTCAGGTATCAAAGTATATTTTCTGCGAGCCTTGACTCTAAAGCTTGTCAGGTCATTACACCCTGACCCTAAGTTCCATTATCACCCTATCATACTTAAAAAAAGTATTAAGTGATATTATTAACATAATATAAAAACAATCAGCAATTAACATAGTTGTCAGTGTCAATGCCATTGAGGCTAGCTGACATCCATATGACACACAACAGTTTATAAAGCATTTTGTATCCATTTTCTAATGTCAGCCGCACAAGCACATTGGGGAGCCGGAATTAGAAATGACACTTTAAGAAAGAGGATACAAACCATGTCGGCTTGTCAGTGGACATTTAGAAAGCAAGGCTTGAGGTTAGGAGTTCCAGAGCAGCCTGAGCAAGAGTGAGACCCTGTCTCTATCAAAAATAGAAAAACAATTAGCTGGGCGTGGTGGCGCATGCCTGTAGTCCCAGCTACTCGGGAGGCTGAGGCAGGAGGATCACTGGAGCCCAGGAGTTTGGGATAGCTGTGAGCTATGATGACACCACTGTATTCTACTGGGGCAACAGAGCAGACTCTGCTTAAAAATTAAAAGACAGAAAGAAAGAAAGAAAGAAAGTTATGTTTTTTAACAGTCTATACTTGTATATGTTCCAAATGAAACCAAACATCAGAGCAAACCCTGATATGTGAGACACACACACAGTCCTAAACAATTGGATATGTCACAAGCATGCACAAACCTTGTATTGGCATGAGTATATTTTGTAAAATATAGGTAGAAATATAATTAGCATGCACTCTAAAGAATAAAAAGTAACACATGGAAGCTATTTTTCCCTAAATAAAATTCTCTACTATTTATCTTGTTATTAAAGTATACCAATTAACCATTAAAAAAATCAAGTAATACAGTAATGTGTAAAAAGTGAAATGAAAACTCTCTGTGATCCATCCTCCTGAGAGAACTATTGATAATCATTTGGTAAATATACTTTTGGCTTTTATGCTTTTTGGTGTACTTAAATACATATATGTGAATATTATATTATTTTTGATAAAAGTAGAGTTATACACTAGTCTTTGATTTAACTTTTACATTTAACAATATATCAGGTAAATCTTCTCATTTCTATTTATGCATCTGTTTATCCATATATTTATATATACTTGTATATTATATCTACATCTGTATATCTGTATGTTTGTGTCTATATCCGTATCTTATCTTTTTACGATATATATAATATTACATTACCTAGACATGCTGTAATTTACTTATCTTATACCATATGATAGGCAATTTGGATGTTTCCAGTGTTTCATTACTAAAAATAATGATACAATGAATATATTTTATATATATACATTTGAACAGTTATTCAGTTACTTCCTGCATTATTGAGAATTGGCTAGAGAAAAAAGACCAATAGCATATATTTTTATAGATATATAAATAGATAGATATAAATATGTAGAAATATTTATTATAAGGGATTGGCTCATGCAATTTTGGAGTCTGAGAAGTCCCATGACCTGCTGTCTGCAAGCTGGAGAAACAGGGAAGCTGGTGGAGTAGGTCGGTCCATGTCTGAAAACCAGAGAATGAGAAGTATCAATATCTGAAGGTGAGAGAAGGTGAATGTTCTAGCTCATGCAGAGAGAGAGTGAATTTGCCCTTCCTTTGCCTTTTTGTTCAATAGAGGCCCTCAAAGATTGGGTGGTGCATACCTACATTGGTGAGGATAGGTCTTCTTACTCAATCTACTGATTCAAATGCTGATCTCTTCTGAAAACACCCTTCCAGACACACCCAGGAATCATGCTGTACCGGCTATCTGGGCATCCCTTAGCCCAGTCAAGTTGACATATAACATTAACTATCATACTTCCTTAGGCAAAAATTACCCAAAGTGAAATTGCTAGGGTATTTCAAAATTTTGACACATATTGCCAAATTGCCCTCTAGTAAAGTTTTACTAATCTACAACCTTGATCAGCAGAGTGTGTGGGTTCCCTTCTCAACTTCCCCCCTTCGATCTTTGAAATATTTTGCTGCAGATTTTAAACTTAATATAATTCCACTCAAGCTCTAATATTTTCCCCTTCAGAAGATAATACAATTAAAAATGTAAAAAAAAAAAAAAAGAATTTGACCATGGAGATAAATTTAAATAAAATGTAAATAAGAACCACGTGCAACAAGTTTGAGATGGTCGACAGGGAGTTGCAGCTGCAATTGTCCAGGTGGGAGTGATGAACATCCGAGGCAGAGCAGTGGTGAGGACCCTGGGAAGGGGGTGCAAGTCTTTAGGTGGGAGGATCCACAGGCCACTGATGGAAGAAGGTGGGGAGACAGAGAGTCTTCAAGAAGAAAAAAATTCATGTGGGGAACACTAAAAAGAATTTCCCACCTCCTTGAGGAATTTCATATGCAGGGCTGGGCCTCCAGTATCACCAAAGCCGTGATGCTCATCTCCCAAAGGAGTTACTGCCTAACCTTTTCTTTCCAATTAAGACCTCTCTCCTCCCAGGCTGGCCTGCTGTGAAATTGTGGCCATTTCTTGGCCTGGGTCTCACCTGCCCCCTTGTCCCTAACCTCAGATATGTTTGCCCCCTATGCTCTACTACTATTGCTTGTCCGGGGCCCTTGCATGTTTTTGCTTTGTTCTTGAATGAACACCTTCATTCCTTGTCATCTTCGCCTCCATAAAGGACTTCCCATTCTCTTTTACCATGCTTGCACAACCACAATGAGGACATATTCGGATAATAGGACAACTATAGTGTCCATAAATCCTGGGTGTAGGGTCATGGTATGTTTGAATCAGCACAAGAATCTTTTCCTCTTAGTTCATCTTTGAGCATCCCCTTGGGGCCAGGCACTCTGCTTAGAGTGACTGTCTTATCCCATCTAGTCACCAAAAGGCCTTGGGAGCATTTATTTGTTCAGGCAGGCAACAAATATATATATTGAGCACCCATTATGTGCCAGACACTGGTCCATGTACTGAAAATAATTTAATGAACACAGCATCAAGATCTTGCCCTTAGGAAGATTATACTCTAGTGGGGAAAACAGACCACAAATAATTAAATATAGGTAAGTGAAATAATTATGGACAATGGTGAGTGTTGGGAATAAAAATAAAGCAGGGTAAGAGCAAAGGGGGTGCTGAGGAGATGGCGAGAATGGGGGTGGCTATTTTAGAGAGCAAGGTCAGAGAAAGTCTCTCTGGGAAGCGGCATTGGAGGGATCAATCTACGCATAGTCTAAAGAAAAGGCACAGAAAACAGAACATGCAAAGGTCATGCGGTGGAAAAGGGCTTGAAGAAGGGAAGGCCAGTGAGCCACTGGGCCAAGGGGACAGTAAGAGGATATGTGGTTGGAGGGGCCTGGTGGCCATGCTCAGAATCTGAGTTCCACTCTACTGGTGCTGGATGACCCCTGGGGAGGTCTGAGCAAGAGAATGTGCTGATCTGTAATTTACATATTTCAGCTCATGGTCCGGATCCTGTGGGGATAAAAGTCAGGACAGAGGGAGGAATAAGACAGGAGTGAAAACAGAACAGTTAAAGGTTTATTACGTTGTCCACCCAAGAGATGATGCTGGCTTTTACTGTACCCCTTTAACAGATGAGGAAACTGTAGCTCTTAGACTTTATACTTTTATCACAGCATCTCTAGCCTTTAGAACATGCCTAGGTTCTCAGTGGATACTGTTTTGAACCAAGCTAAAGTGAGAGCGGAAGTGACTTGCACAAGTGCAAAATGGCAATTAGGGAATGGGTTCTTGATTCAAGGTCAGGCTGCCTGGCTCCGAGCCCATGACTCTCCCCGCAGTGCTTGGATGCCGTTCATAATACAACACTAGCTGATTTCTATAAATCACTATTCGTTAATGATATAATTTTGATTGATAGTATTAATCAACAGAGAAATGAGAGACTATGCTCAGTTGCGTTCTCTCTGTCTTTGCTGTTGGTTACCTTATTACTTCATTTTCAGATGCTGGAGTTATAACACTCATTTTGTTGGAAAAAATTAAGTGTAATGATCAAGAAAAGGCACTTATAAGAATAACTGAAACAATAATTAATGTCCTTAATCAAGAAGGAACAAATCTCTAATTTTTAATATTAAAAAACCCAGAGTTAATATCTAATAGCTATTTAATGCATTATGTTTCAGACAGTATATGCTTTGCATATACTCTAGCTAGTCTTTAATAGCAGACTTTAAGCTGGTGTTGCTTCCTCCAATTTACTGATCAAAAAAATAGGCTGACGGAGTTTAAGAAATTTGCCTGTCACCATAGAGCTGGTAAATGGCAAAATAGGAATTAAAGCAAAACTCTGAAATCTCTCTCTCTGTGGAGAATGGAGGGAGTTGGTGGCGGTTTCCTACAGTCTAGTGCCCTTGGGGCTTCCTGTTCAGCCTCCCTCAGCAGTAAACCCAGGATCAAAGCCATGGGACGTAGAAGGCTCCATCTTGCCGGAGCGAAGCAGTCCCATGAGGCCAGCATGGTAGGCGGAAGTCTGGATGGATTGAATTATGTACTATTTTTTGATTAAGACATAGTCACTATCCCATCATGACATTGATTTGAATTAGAATGATCCTAATGGAAAACAAAATGGGCCTTTTTTTTTTTTTTTTTTTTTTTGAGACAGTATCGCTCTGTCACCCAGGCCAGAGTGCAGTGGCGTCATCACAGGGTGTGTGTGTATGTGTATGCACGTGTGTGTAAACAATATTTATTCTCAGATTGCCTTATTGTAGTCAAAGGGTTGAAACAGGGAAAGGAAAAAAAATTACACCCTTTGCAATATAAATTAGTTACTTTTTCTTATTCTCCCTTTTTCACTTCATTTCCTTGCTCCAGCCCTGTTAAAATAATTTTATTTTCCAAACTAGTGTTTTTGTTGTTCTTTATGTTATTGCATTCCTGAGAATAATTGGAATCTTTCTCGTCCAGGAGATTGGAAGTATGGTCTGATTTCTCACAGTTTATTAGTTAGACAAGATAGAAATTTTCTTCTAATTTATCATTCATGGTTTGCTGTTGTGAATTCACAGAGCCTGAAGCTTTCAAAAGGTGGAAAATAATATTGGGGAAGTAAGCAGAAAAAGAATGCCAGCATTCGGAGAGAAAATTCTAACATCCTGCTGCCCATCTATATGACACTGGCATGATCATTTTCTTGGTGGGTAGGAAGCAGAGAATAAATCAGTAATTTTACTTTGAAAATTCTATATTACTTTGGCAGGAGGGGGAGTAAGAACAGAGAGACTGACATACTGGCTTTCCTTAGTGATGGAAGGGCCTTTGTATCTGCAGAGAAAGGAAAACAATCTAAAGAATGTCACTGGTTGGAACATCTCAGGCTTGGCACGGGCATATCTGGTACATGGAACTAATCATGCTGACTCTCTCCTTCCCACAAGATGGTTTCAAAAGAAATGATATGCCAGTAAAGAGTATGCGTGGAAAATTATAAATTGCTATATATGTGGAGTAGATCAACTGCATGTGATGCTGATGACTAAACTGTTAACCCTTTGAGGAAGCCACTGGGCACAGTATACAGCTTCTTTAGGAACTTGGTTCGCTTTTCCCCGGTAGCCTTAACATCTGGAATAGGAATCCCCATTCTCCCAAACGATGGGGTCCAGTTACCCTGACGCAGTATATCAATGGCCAACTCGACCAATTCTCTGGACCTGAGGTCTATTATCCATGTCTCCCTTATGTTTTTACTTTCCATCCATCTGATCTTGACTCTGTTTTTGGATTTATTTTATTTGAATTTGACGACCTAGATTCCAGACTAACCACTCAATTTGTTCTGTGTGGAGACCGGACTCTCATCCTAAAAGTCCCCCAGCCTAGGCAGTGACGCCTTGTTCCAGAGCGCTGGGTAAGATGGACCCTGTCCTTGGCGCCCTTTCCTCCCACAATTCGGCCCAATCAGTGGAGAGGGAAGAGTCAACATCCAGAAATGTCCTACTTAAGTGAGGGTCTACATCTCTGTCCCGTTCATCACTTTTCTATCTGTACCCTTTTCTCCATACCTTGACTTCCTTGAGATTTGCCCTCATGATGCATTTTTCCCCCGTTATCGGATCTTATCCTCAGGCCTGGCACTCGACACTGATTCTGGGTAGAGCTTCTTTCCCTTATCAGGCATTCTCATCACATGTGATTTGGTTTTCTTACGTTTCGGGAAACCACCTTCCCAGTTCTGCTGACACTCTCTGCAAGGGAAACACTGGCGATGGATTTGTCCACAGCTCAAAGCAAACATAGGCTTCTGGCCTTTGTGCAGTCACGTACCCAGCAGCTGACAGACCTGGGGACACAATGTGTATGTATAAGGTAGTGACGAAAATCATAGGCTGAACGAGAAATAGTTTTATTATATGTTGTCCCTGCTGGAGCCTACCAAGTCCACAAGAAAAGTTTGCTCTGTTTAAGTAGACAGATCTTTACTGACTAGTTGATATTGGAGTTGACCTGATATTGGTGCTATATTATTGCAAGGTGGCTTTACACTGAATTATTTATATCTGGTGAAATTTTTTCTCATTCTCCTAGTTCAGCTGAAATATAACTTTTCTATTACATATTGAGTTTACCCTTTCCTGCCAGAATTAATTGTTCCTCTTCTAGCTATATTATTTATTTTAAGTACTTATTTTTTTCTGCCTTATATTACCATTAATTGTATACATGTCAATCATCAGACTGAGTTCCTCATTTGTAAAATGAAATGGTAATAGTACCTACCTCATAGAGTTGATGAATAAAGGAATTAGTAGGTATTCAATATTTTAGTTTTTATAATCACCATTATTATTGCTATCTATGATATAAAATGAATTTTATCCATACCTCTTTGAATCATTCTGTCCCCAGTGTCATTTGCAGTTCTTTATATGAATAACTATTTGCCAAAATAAATTTATTGTAATATCCATGATCTAAACTACCACAGGGTTTAAAAGCTCTTTCATGATTGTTTTCTTTTACTCATTTTAGTTAATATTAATTTTATTATACCTATTTTATGGGTAAGCAAATTGGAGAAGTTGTTAGTATTAGGCTTAAGAAAGATGTTCTCCTATTAAATTACAAGTCCAGCATGGACATCAAATGCTATTAATTCTTGCGCCTCTACCATGCAACATAATAAAATGCAATACATGAAGGTATGTTGAATAAATGTCAAAAAATCTTGCTTCAGTAGTTTGGGGTACAAAATGAGGGCATACTTATTTTAATATAAATAATCTCTGTACCCCATCCTGCCAGCCATGAGTATCTTTCTCCTGTCCTTGAGTACCCCTGCCTAACTCCCCTTTGTGAGAATTCCACTTGATGTGTCCCAGACATACTCAATCCGTGAAATTGGTCTTGGCCAGTTTAGTGCCAAAAGAGAGTATAGGGAAACTCCTTAGGTCCTTCAAAGATCCCATTCTCTTTAACTGTTGTGCTGTCGCCATTGGGTGGTCTGAGAGTCTAGGGCCTGCCTTGTCTGCTATCAAGATATCTTTGATTGCCTGGACTCACTTCCACACAAAACCGGTGGCCCAAATACTGAGTGCTCCAACAGTGGGGGCACCTGCCACCCTCAGTGGTTTAGCGGAAGGTGAGGGGGAGGAGTGTCACTGTGTCCTGGTGACTTGCTGGGCTGTGGTTGCTCCCAGGCGGATTTTCAGAGTCTCAGCTAGGTAGCCACATAGTTCTTCCATTAATAGTTTACACATTCACACGTGATCATGGTCTTGGTGGCCACACGCAGTGCAAGCGTGACTGAGTCATGAGGGCTTCCAGCCTTTCTGTGCACAGTCCCTCCCCCTAATCTTTTTATCTTGGCAGAGAATGAGGAAGTTGCCTCCATCTTTCAATCCTCAGGCCAGTACCATTTCTTGGCCAAGGTCATTGACCTGTCTTTTAGGGTGGAAATCTCACCTTGTCAAACGTGAACAAATAAACAGACCCTATCAGAGTAATTAAAGAGTTGCCTAATAATCTATCACTAAAATCACAATGTCATTCATCAGGATATGAATTCAGATGTTTGACCAATAAATCTACACTATAACTTTGAAGGACCAATTAAGCAAAAACAAATATTTTTATGCATTGGTAATTTGGTGTACCATCAAGTAATTTTGTTAATTTTTACCTGTCTTCAGGCTTTCATTATATTTCCCATATTCTTTTTAATTATTTGTGAATCTTTACATGTTTTCATTGGGAACATTCATTTTGGTTTATTTTTCTAAGACTATGGTTCACTTTAAGTCTGCATGGAACATTGTTTATATGAGAGCTTTAATGCTGATTTTGGAAACCTTATCAAATGATGGCAGTATAATGTCATGAGGTAGCAAAAATTATGCTCACATTATATGAGTAATTTAAAATAAAATAAATTTACAGTCTAATGTGGTGAAAACAAAATCAAAAGTAAAATTGGAATAACTATCTGAAACAAATTTAAAATGAAAATACGTTTTAGTAAAAGAACTTAGAAAATAGACTAATTACTTTAATGTAGATTAAAAAAATCAGCGTGGAGTTGCCAAGAAATCATCAACATTTGAAGTTGTGATTCTCAGCTTTTACTTCTGAAAAATTTTCTTTTAGATAAAAACCAGATATGTCATCAAATTTTTAGAAAAGTGGAAGCTAGCATAACTGGCTGAAAGTAAATTAGAAATAAAAAAGAAAAAGTGTGAAAAATAAGAATAAATTCTGTAACAACATTAAAGATATACACAATTATTTAAAAAGTAAAACAAATTCTGAGGTATGGATGCAAATGCTAAAAGATTCCTATAAAGTTTGAACACTGGCCCATTGTGTACAAAAATTGGCATCATGTGAAGAAAATTTTGACTGAGAAAACTTGTCATCTTGGTCCATTTATTTTTGACAAATTTACTCTTTAATTATCTTCAGCTTTCAGAAAAACATGTCTATCACTCCACAGAACTCAGTCTAGCAATCACAAACAGCATGGTCAGCCCCCAAGGGAGTGTTAGGCCTGTATAGACACGGGTGTCACATGGAGCCTGGGAGGCCACAGGACTGTTACCTGGGGAAACTTCCGTGACCTCACAGCGCTTTGTTTGAAATACGGGGAAAATTACATGAGATGACATATTTAAAAAATGATTTGTAAATGGACAGCTTTGGACAAATGTATGGTATTATTACAATGTAGTATTATTTTTACCACCATTACTGTAATGGTTGAATCCTATTTCAACCTTATCTTAAAATATGATTGTGTAAAGGCAGGACACACATTATAGTAGCTGCTAATAGAAACGTGATTGGCATGTAGTACTAAAAATACTCTTGATAGGATTTCTAAACTCTCCACAGTTCAGCATCATCTCCTAGTTAGTTATGCGTTCACTGCCCCTGGTTCTACGAATACCTTCTGTGTGTCTGTCACTACCATGCCTCCACTCATTCTTTGTTTCACTCACTGACTCATCCATTTATTGATTTGCTTAGCACACATTGGGTGAAGGCCTACCTGGGCCAGTCACCGTGCTAGGTGCTGTGGATTCTGGGATAAAAGCTAGAGTTCCTGTCCTCATGGAGTTCACAGTGTCTGGGGGTGACAAAGGAATAGAGAGAGAGTTATGATGCAGTGCAGTGAGGGGGTGATGACAGCACAGGGCCTCCTGCTTGAGAGAGCGGCAGCATTCAACCCAGCTGCACAGATCAGTGGAAGATTCTGGGAGGAGATGACAACTAGACATCTGAACTAGTCTTGAAGGATAATAAATGAACATTAGCTAGGGAAAGAAAGAGGGGCAAGGAGAGGAATGTGCACTTTCTCTAATTAGCAACGTGCAAAGTATCTTGTGCTAGTTTAGTATCATTGTTTGTTAGACCGAAGTGAGTCGCCTTTAAGGCAAAAGTATTTTGTTCAGAATGTGCAAGGTGGTGCGTGACATCTGAGACATAGAAAACAGCTCTTCCGTTAATCAATTCTCTTGCATGCTGCCCAGTTAATAATTGCATTCATTCTCAAAGCAGCTCATAAATATATTACCACTTCAGGCCCACTGTTTCAAAATGCATAAATGAAAAATGATCAGTGCTTCCTTCCTTACTGTGAATATTTTAAGTTACAACATTATTATACTCATTTCTCTTTTATAAGCTCCAAAGCAAGCATTGAAAATAATAAGTTTTGCTTTATTGATTTTAAAGAAACTACAGACATGTTGAAACACCGAGATTTAAAAACACACACACACACACACACACACACACACACACACACACACACACACAACCAAATAAAATAAACTTTTGCCTCCCGTGAAATGCTGTATTTTAATCTGAAATTGTATATGGAATGGTGACCGTGTATTTGCTAATATTAAAAAGAGAAATACACATGACATCTGCCCAACTGTATTCATGTTGGAACTGGATCTTGAAGTGTGTTCGGTAAACATCACTGATGAAAAAGGCAGCACAAAAGGGCTATAGCCATTTTAGAAATAACGCTAGAATTGGAGATAAAGGTACTACGGCTGCCAAGGTTTTGAAAATAAAGGAGAAAAGGAGAGAATAGAAGCAAATATTTATTGAACACTCACTATGTATACAAAGCTTCATGGCGGGTGCTGTTAGCTACATTTACAGATGAGAACCCCAAGGCTCAGAAATGTGGAAGAACTTGCCCTGGATCACAGATTACGTAATTGCCGGTGCTGAGACTCAGCCTCCATTCTGTCGACTCTGTTTTCATTATACATCTCACTGTGTTAAAAAGAAGACAGAATAGGGTGGAAACATACTTTGAAGAGGAGGAGAGCACAGGCATGTATACCAAAGAGCCATAATCATTGCAGTTATTGATAAATGGGAGGCAAGTGCTGCTCACGGTGAGAGAAGGGAGAGTTGGGCAGGTGAAAATCACTGTTCATCTGGGCGTCAGGTGATTAGATTATGATGAGCCTCTGATGTTATTAAACATTTATTTTGCTAAAGAAGAAAAGGAAAAGTCATCTTTTTGCAACGTGAGTTTTGCTTTTGATTTGAAAAATGCGGTCATCATAGGACAACTTTCTTTGCAATAGAAATTCATCAACAGATGGCTGATTCATTCAGCTCCTTCCTCCTTGCAGAGATTTGTGTGTGTGTACATGTATGTATTTGAGTAAGTGTGCCCGTGTGCATATGCGTGTGTGCATATGAGACAGTTTACTGTTTTTCAGATAGTGCTTGAAAACTCGGCTAAGGAACTCTGTCTTTGCATAACTTCTTGCCCCTTTGTCACCAATGAAGCCTACAGGTCAGTTCAGGGTTTGTTATTATTATTATTATTTTTTTAGCCAACTATCCCCTTACAAGAACAGTTTAATCATTACTCTTTCATAATAGTCGATAATGACTTCATGAGTGTGTCTCCCAAGGAGAATTATATTTTACCTGTAAACCTCTAGGGGCCCTACTACAAACATATGAATCTCTAAGCCTGCAGAAGGAAGAACCGTGCTAATGGGCACAAAGGGAGCCTCCTCTGGAAGCCCTCAGGTTACCCTACAGCGGTGGAGGTTAATGCAAATGCAATAGCATGTGGCCAAGGCTCCCCTGTGTGACCGAAAGTCTCCCTGATACCTCTTCAAGCACCACAATTTCCACTCTCACAGATCAATTCTCTTGGACCCGAGTATCCAAGTATTCTTCGTGGCAGTACTCCTTGGAGCGAGATGACATGTTAAGCTGCCATCGGTGACAATGTTATCACTCAGACAGCGAGGAAGGAGGTGAGGAGGCCAGAGTGCTCACCTCCTCTGAGTTTGCCAGGAGCCAGCCTCACTCAGAAGACCTTTGAGACTGAGCCCGATCAGTGACGCTCTTCCTTATTAGAGCGAGTGGCACATTCAGCTTCCATATCCAGCGGGGGCTCCTCATCTTTGCACGCTGTCTTCTCGGTTTCCATGTGCTTATAGAGATGGTTTCCAATGCCTGTCTTACAAAGTCAATGTGGCGTGCCATGCAGAGCGTGGCATTTGGAGCCACAGGATCTGGTTCAATAATGGGTTCTGCCACTTTTTGGCAGCTTGAACTTCATCCCCACTGTCCCTGCCCCATGGTCAAGCGCAAGCCTTTGTCACTCCTTTCCTGAACTTCTGTGGGGTCTCCTTGCCCCGTTGCTTACTCTCTGATTTGGTCAGTCTTTGCTGCTGAAGAACTTATCTGGCCCACATGTCTTGTCATTTTACTGCCCTACTTAAATATTTTTTAATGATGCCTCATCACCTAAAAAATAAAACTTGAATCCAGCAGAAGGCCCTCTGTGACCTGGCCCATGCCGCCTTCTCCAACAGCTCCTCCCTCCTCACCGTCTGCAGTGGCGTATCAGGTTCCCAGTAGGTTGTGATGCTTTACGTCTCCACATTCTATGCGCTAGTTTCCTTAGGCTTCAGCTTCTATATTTTCTTTTGTATGTGTGAAAACTTTCTGAACTTTCCAGCACCCTCTTCTTGCTCCCTGTTATGGTTTGGAGTACTTCCTCTTTGGTTTCATACAGCACCTTGCACAGACCTACATGGTGGCCAGTCTGTCCCTCGTGCATCGCAGTGATCTGCATACTCGAGAGCCTCTCTGCAGGGCAGTGGTGGAGGTCATGAGTCCCACATGGCTGCTCTGTGATGTGCGCCCTCCACATGGGAGCACTGGGCAGAGCTTGGCATGGGACTGTCATGCAGACAGTGTTTATTAAATGAAAGACATTACTTAAGCTTTCCTACCCTAAAACTCTAATTTATAAAATAGGAATGATAATAGCACCCATCTCCTGGAGTTGTTGTGAGGATAGGATAAAAAAAGTATGTGAAAAAGAACTTTTTCAACTACGAAGATCATTAGACATCCTAGTTATTATTATGATGTGAGCTTAGGTCCTGTGGATAAGGCTTAGTCTTGACCTATTGGGCATGTAAGACCCCACAGATTCTACTCAAAGTCAGAGATGAAGCTTGGTTTAAGGATTCCTGTAATAGACAAGGTTTATTGTAATTACTGGAATTTCTACCTGCTGATTAGGCCCACGCTGCTTTTTAATTTTCTTAGCTTCAGGGAAAAAAAAGCTGCATTAAGAAATGAAAGCCTCCTAACAGCTTGTTTTAGCATTATTTGTTCACGACTACTAGCAAATGTATTTTGCAGAATGCTTCAAATCCAGTTTCTAAAGACTAAGCTGAAGCTAGTAATCATTTCATAAATATTAATGGAGAATATGCAAGTGGAAAGTTAAATTAAAATGCTACCAAATGGCTAGCAGGCAGCAGAAAATGAGCAGGAATCTCTAATCAGTGGAATTCATGGTTGTATAACTTTTATCCTCCCATTAGAGTGCAAAACAGAAGTTGATTTTTCTCCCACTTAAAATCAGTTCATGTTGAAGAGAAAATGCAAATCAGCTCAATAGCTGAAAGGTTCCAGAAGCAGCATCTCTTTATGGCAAGTCAACTTTCCTTGGTCTTAGTGGGATGCAGACAGCTGGACACAGAGAGAGACGCCATGACTGTGGTCTTCTCGCTGGGTTGTTTGGCAGGATTTCCCAAGGCTTTGGGGAAAGGAGAGAACAACAATAGCTCACATTCACTTGCCCTCAGTTTATCATTTTTCTCTTCTGGAGTATTTATGTACTTATAACCAGCATGTTGAATATATGATTGATTTCAGAGATTTCAAACTGGGTGAGGGGAGGAGTATGGAGTTCTGGTTAGTTGGGCCCTGTGTTGCTGGAGCATCTAACTTTAGATTATTTTTAGAATCAGCATTAGACCGCTTTAATCCCATATTATGTCCATGCATTCATCCAACACATGGTTCAGGGAGCGCTACCTACGTGAACCAGGCCCTGTGCTGGCTCTGGGAATGAGTAGTTGAATAAGACAGGATCACATTGGTTTTTCTCTCCCAGATTTCACCCTCTAAGGTGTTAACTCCCTCATAGCTGTATTATGAGAGTGAAGGAGTTAATAGATGGAAAGTGTTTGGACAGTTCTTGGCACCTAGTGTGGACGTGCAGTAAGCATGTCCACACTAGGTGCATGTGATGGTGCACCTAGTGCACGTGATGGTGATGGCAGGGCCAGTGGATGGGGGTAGACAGACAGACTGGGGGGAACTAGACTTCAATGGGTTCCACATGTCATGCATGTTTTTATCATTAGAAAAGAAGGGTAAATGGAGAGTAAGAAGCTGGAGGGTGAGGGGCTCCTCCAAGTGTTCCCTAAAGACCCTTGTGCCAGCTGTGTGGAACGCAGGTTTCGTGGGTTTTTGATGACAGAGGCTGGAGGGCTCCACACCAGGTGGAAGGCTGTGGAGTTAGACACACAGAGAGAAGCTGGTGGGCTGCACTGGGAGAGTAACATGGACCATGGGGGATGGGGGAAGGATTCGAGATTTTTAGGAGGGGAATTGGGGATCTTGGATATAACGGCAAAGGGAGAAAACAGGGAATCTCAGTTGGTGCCCACATTTCTTGACTAGGTGACTGGTAGGAAGCTGAGCCTTACATGAGAGAAGTGAAAGTGAAAGAGAGGCATGTCTTGGTGGCAAGGCTTGGTGTTCACAGCCCTCATAAGAGCTGCATCATTAAATAGGGGATGCACTTAGCCGGATTCAAACTCTGCCAAACCAGCAGTGCTATTCTTAGACAAAACACCTCGTCTTTCTGGACTTCCATTTCCAAGCTCATAGAATGAGGGCAATAGCATCCTCATCCAAAAGGTTGCTGAGAAAGTAAACAAAGATAATGTAGGTGGGAGCCCAGGGCTTCGCACAACAGGACTTAGTACTTGCTGGTGGGTCTGAAACTGAAGAATGATAAAGATTTCACACGGACTGGTTTGTTCAGATTGGGAAATTTGTGCAGAAGGAAAAGAGTTATTCATATGCCTCTTCATGCATGCATTTATTTATTTATTCATCCATCCATTTGGCAAGAAGGTATTGAGGGCTTTCTGTGTCAGATGCCCTGACAGAGAAGATTCGCGTTGGTCAGACAACACTTCCTTCGGGGGCTTACTATGTGCTCTGCTAAACCCAACCATCAGTACTACATTCATTATTTCTGCTGTCCGGCCCCATTCCAGGGGGATGCAGTGGAGATGTCCCTAAGGACTGCACAGGCCCCAACACTGCCCGTCACGTAGCCACCGTGACAACAGAAGACAGCACCCTTGATGGTTGCCAGTGAGCCAATGTTTCTTCTCATGTTGAGTGAAATTCACTGGTGGACAAATTGTTATTATTGATAATAAAAATAATAGCTGAAGTCTACTGAGTATTTTCTAATTAATTGTACTTCACATCCATTATCTCAATTAATTCTATGAGGTAGTTTTATTTTCCCCCCAGCTTTATTAAGGTATAATTGACAAATCAAAATTCTGTATATAATACTTATGGTACACAACATGATGTTTTGATGTATGTGTACATTGTGAACTGATTAAATCAAGCTAATTCACATATCCATTACCTCATATACTTATATGGTAAGAACATTTAAGATCTACTCTCTTAGGAGGTAAGTCTAGACTTTTCTAGTTTATAGATGAGGAGAGTGGGCGAGGAGAGGTTAAATATCTTTGTTAAAATCCTACAACCAGAAGGCAGTCGATTAGAACCGGAGATTGGAACCCAGGTCTGTGTGAATAGAACTCCTGTTATATTATCTCACAGTGTATTCTAATTCAGTAAAACATACGGTAGCAAATTGTCCATATTTCCATGTCCTTAGAGCAGAACACTGTCTTGGCTGCCCCAGCCTGAGTCTGTTTCCTTGTCTGTACATACGTGTTGCACATACATCTTTCTCAGAGCACAACACACTCTCTGTTGTTCACCCGACTGACTTCTCTGTCTCCCTCCCTAGAATGTGAAATCCTTGAATTCAGGGACCCTGTCATATGGTCTCGTATTTGACATGCAAGGAATAGTAGGACACATCTGAGGATTGAGTGTATGTATACATGAACTACAGGTCATAAACTTATATAGCACGCAACAAAGTCTCACTGCTTTTGGTACAACTTATATCGATGACTATATTTTAATTGATGTAAAATTACCTGTGTAGGTTTCAAAAATCTTCTCAAAGCCCATCTATTCTGAAAAGCCTTCTGATACACAATTATTAACTGTATCCTTTATGCTTCCACATCACCGCCTATATTGCTCCATTATTTAGTTTGCAGAATTAAAATTATCTGTCTCATTCCCTATATCTTGAATTCAGAGCCCTCAACATTTTGTGTTGTGTTCTTTTCTTGCCTAGCACCCTTGGCCAAGTATATGGGACCCTCCATTACAGTTTCCCCATGACTTTCTAAACATGGAGTGTTAAGAACTCTGTTGGGACATGATGGCCAATGGCCAAAACTTGATTCTCAAGCACCTGGTAAGTTGAAGCCTGCAAAATCAAAAGGAAATGATCAAAAGTTGAAAAGTCGGACAAGGTCAGTAAGCATAGAAACAGTTTCTAGCTACCCTGCCAAGGCCAGGAGTTTGGAGCACAGTCACTGCGTCCTTTGGCAAGCAGGAGGGAAAGGAGCACCCAGGACTTCCGACAGAGCAGGCTCATGCTGACGTCCTAGCTCCCGCCCCACAGACGGTGATCGTAGGTGCCCACTTACCCTCTCCGCACCAAACATTTGCTTCACTTTGTCTGCCACTCCTAACTTTTTTATTTTTCATGACTTGATTTTTCCATTTTTAAACAAAATTTTTTTAAACAATTTCAAAGTTGCAGAAAAGTTTCACATATAACACAAAACAATTTTTTCCCCTAAAACATTTGAACTAAGTAGCCAATGTTACAAAATATTGAAAGAACCAAAGAATGATGCGCTATCGTCCTTGAGTATTTTACTGTGTTTTCTATAAACCAAGGTATTCTCTTATATAAGCACATCCAACCCTCAAAATTCAAAACAAATCAGCATTGATGGACTACTACCATCTACTCTTCAGGCATGATTAACATTTTACCAATGTTTCCCCAAATACCTTTTGTTGCAAAAGGATCCCGTTCAGAAACACCTGTTGCGTTTAGCAGTTGTGTCTTCTTCAATTTGGAACAGTTCTTACGTCTTTCCTTCGCCTTGGACACTTTGACACTTGGGAGGTTGCAAGAGAGTTACTTGGTTGCATGTCCCTCAATTTCGGTTTGTCTGATATTTCGTTATAGTTGGACTCACTTTGTGCAGTCTTTGGCAGGACACCCAGCGACCACTTAATTTGCAGGGCCTGGTGCAAAATGAAGACATGTGGATGTTTGTTTAAAAGTAGGGAAAGAAGTGCTGGTAACATATATTTTATACTAAAATATAAAGCTTTTTCTTTTCTTCCACTGTCTCTCTTGATTTGTCTTGGTGTTTTTTATTTGCTATTTGATGTCACACTTTCTCTGACTTGTGGATACTTGTGGGGTGAGGGAAGACACTATAACCTCCTGGAGGCCCCACCCTGTAACTTAGACACTTGCACATCCCTCCATCAGCTACCAGCCACCCTTTCTCTTTCTCCCTTTTCCACCAGCCTGACACCCCATTCCATGGGGTATGGGTGACCCCCTCACAGGGTGACTCTGCCCTGGGGACCTGAATCAGGGGTGGGTGAGAGGCTTGCCCCACTGAGCTGCCACCAGATGCACCATGGTACTGCCCAGGACTGGGCACACCTTAGGCATTCAGTAAATATTGGCTTCCTTCCTTCCTTAGAAGAGTAGAGGTGGAAGGTATCTAATATGTCCACAAATCTAAACTTCCCCCTGCACAAAGGCGGAGTTGGGGCCTAAGGAGGGGCAGATCTGGAACTCCTGACTCCCGATCTGTAACTTTAAATTGCATTCTCTGCCTCTCTCAGGTGTTGGTTCTCTTAAGCAGTTTAGAAAGTGAATTCAATGGTGGTAAGAACAAAAATAAAAATGGCACACCAGAGGCCATAGACTGAGACACCCAAGCCTCCTACACAGATATCCCTGCAGAACAACCCTTCAACACACACTCTCCTGACACCCTGCTGTGTCCCGGCATGGAGCACCTGAGAGTGTGAGGCATGCGTCCTGCTGGCAACCTATCAGGGAGTCAACAAGCAACGCACAGTAACTTCTGCTAGGCATTTATGATTTTATTTTTAGTTTTTTTTTTGGCAGTCAGAGAAGTATTTCTTTATAGATTGTCATAGCAACTCTATCAACCCATTTTACAGATGGGAAAACTATGGCTTTAGAGACTGTAGGCAAGGTACATCTAGGAACTGTCAGAGCTGGTGGGGTGGAGGGCAGGGGGCCAGTCTGTCTGGTTCTGCCTCTAGGACTTGTACCTGCTACATTCCAGCTTCCTCAGGAGAAGAGTCAGTAGGACTGGAATAGAAAATGTTGTCTCAGGAGGCCTGGTTAAACTTGTTACCCCTGAGCTCGCACGATTGCTGGCAGCCTCAGAGGCTGTCCTTCTAACCCCCTATCCTGTGAGTCATCTTCACTGAATTCCAAGAATCCCTGAGCTGCTGTGCGGCTGTGCATTGAAATGTTGACACTCAGATGAGCAATGACTGGCCGCCACCTTCCATGCGGGATGTGAGCCCGCGATGGGTGATGTAGCTGAAAGCTGCAACACGCTCTGCAATCCGGCTCCGGACGCTTCCGCGGCATCAGGGGGTGGTAGGTTCAAAACTGCATTTAGGGCTGATGAATGAAATGCGTTATTAAAGATAATTCTTCCGAAAGCAGTGGTAATTATCCCAGCATTAACATTTCTAATTTAATTCAGCCCTGATTAAACTTTTTCTTTCAGAAGGAGGAAACTGAAAGTGTGAAACACTGGTGGGAGGAAAAGGTTCCTCTAACGAATGCGGTTATCAACGGGAGGGAAGCTCTCTGGAGCTCGTGCATAGGGCCGAGTTATGCACACTTCATCATGCTCGCCGGGTGGTGCTTGGAGAACAACCTCCGTCTTCCACAGGCAGTGGTCACTCCAACATTCTCTCCAGAGGTGCATTTAAAGGAGGCTAATATTGATTTCAGAGATCATGTGACTTTTCCCTTGGCCCTGCAGGCTGGGCTCCTCCGTGCCAGGCACCTTGCTTCTTCCTCTGCCCTTTGACATGGTACTTGTGTGGTTACCGACCCTTCTCCCTCACTGGTCAGAACCACTAAGGACAGGATAATGATGTGAATACCTTTATATCCTCCAAACTGGGCATTATGCTTGGCACAGAGAAGAAACCCAATACCTGTTTGACAAAACAATGACTAAAGGGGCTGAGCAGCCTGAAAAGCTTTTATATTTTCATGTAACAACATCCTGTATCAACACTTTATGCTCCAAAATTATTTATTCATTTCTTGGCTTGAGAACAAAATGCCTTAGGAAAGCACTTTGGGGGGGGGGAGAGGTAGGGATGGAGGCTAAGGAAAAGAAAAGATCAACCAGTTGGGAATAATAAAATGCAAACTTATATCTCCTGGATTTGAGAATGAAAGGCGGGGTTTCAGATCCCATTTCCCATATGAAATTCTTGGCTTGCTTTTTTCCAACAGTTAAGCTAAAAGGGAACTTTTCACAAAAGAGGTATTTTTCTTCTTGGCCTGGAAAATCAATTTCGATGTTAATCTTGCTCCTTGGAATGTCCTCCTCCACCCTTTCCCATGTTTCACAGCCCAGCTCACATGTCAGCTCTTCAAATAATAATAATCGTGGCTGATGTCTGTTGAGTATTAACTCTAGAACAGGGGCTGTGCTAAGTGTTTTACAGAAATTATCTTACTGTTCACAAATCCCCATCAAATGAGGACTATTGCTTATCATAAACTTACAGATGAGGAAGCCAAAGCCAATAAGGTGGTGTAATTGCCTAAACCCAAGCATAGATTTCAATGCACGAGGCTTGACTTCAGTGTGCTTTAACTGTGAGGACCCTGGCTCCCTCTGAAGCCTTTTGTAACTCTCCGGACAGAGCCAGCCTTTCCCCTTGTTGAGACCCAGCAGGACCCTGGCCAAGGACTCCTGATCTGCATACCCTTGGGTGCAGCCGCAGTCTCCTCCCCATGGCTCCACGCTCAGTGCTTGTGAAAGCACCTTAAACGCCAATGGCCAATGCCAGGTCAATCTTCTGGACACAGTCTCTGCTTCTGTTCCTCCTCTGCACTCTGAGCTCCCTAGTCTTGAGGTTACTGCCTGTGTGGTTTCCTCTCTTCCATTCTCTGCCTCGTCTCTGCCCATCCAACATCTTACTCCTGATTTTCACTTTCCTCAACATGGCTCTACATCAAGAAGGCAGCCTACCATCTTGCCTTCTCTTTGCCTAGTGTAGCATCAAGGGTGGAACACGTACGCAATCCACATTGTGCTGAAAACAGCGATGGCGGATGTCACTTTTATTAATTCTTTGGAAGTCATTATTCCAATATGGCATTTTCCTGTATTCCATCAAAACATTGCTGTAGAACTACAGGGCATTAGAGCTCACGACAGTGTTTTTGGACAGTAATGGTTATCAAGCCAGAGAGACGTTGCAGGTTAGTTTTCCTTTTCTGAAATCACATTTCCTTCATAAAAGATTCCTTTGATACATGGTCTAACAATAGGTGTATTTGAGATCCTCAAAGATAAATGCGTCAACACCTTAATCATATCCAACCGAAATGCTCCTCAGGACACTATACCTGTGAGACTCGGACTGCCAAAGCAAGAGAGAAAAGTCATTTTTGCGTTCTGTTTTGTGGTTTCTACTGAAGGCAAATGTTAAGCATCCCTGAAATTAGTGTCAAATCTTACCATCTTGAAAATTAAATGGATAAAATGGTACTTCTTATCTCAATACATATAAACTTGTAACTTGCACAGTCGTTTAGACATATATTTCCCCCTATCTCAAACACATCATGTAAGATGACTTTTTTCTGTGCACACTCATGCCGCAGAAGACCATGGAGGAAGCGCAGGATAATGGTTAAGAAAACTGATAATCACTTGCCGGCTATGTGGCTTTGAGCCATACTTAAACTCCCTGTGCCTCAGTATTTTTATCAGGAAAGTAGAATTAGTAATAATAATACCTATTCTATTGAATGGTTGGAGGGACAGAATAATACACTTAATATCCTATCATAACTGCTAATACACATTAGCCATTATTATTACTTAGTGGAGAGAGATCACTGAATTGGGAGAAAGAAACCTAGTCTCATCTCTGCTACTCACCAGCCAAATGGTCTTTTTTTTTTTTTTTTTTTTGAGACAGAGTCTCACTCTGTTGCCTGGAGTAGAGTGCCATGGCATCAGCCTAGCTCACAGCAACCTCAAACTCCTGGGCTTGAGCAATTCTTACTGCCTCAGCCTCCCGAGTAGCTGGGGCTACAGGCATGCGCCACCATGCCCAGATAATTTTTTCTATATACTTTTAGTTGGCCGATGAATTTCTTTCTATTTTTAGTAGCGACGGGGTCTCGCTCTTGCTCAGGCTGGTCTCGAACTCCTGAGCTCAAACAATCCTCCCGCCCCGGCCTCCCAGAGAGCTAGGATTACAGGCGTGAGCCACTGTGCCCGCCAAATGGTCTTAGGTAAGTCACTTAAACTTGCTGGACCTGGAACTCTCCACAGTCTGGGGCCTGCTGCGGGTCCCGTTTCCTGCCGTGCTACTGTCTGCATCACACTCGGTTTTCCAGCCACTCGAGCTGTCTGTTGTCTGTCGCTGTTGCTCCTGGTCCATGCCTACTCTTCCCTGGGCCCCCAGACGTGCTCGCATGTGGGCTTGTGTGCCAGCTTGGACTTCTCTCATCGGGTGTCTGCGTCCACATTTCCCTTGTGCATAAGGACACCAGTCATATCGGATTAGGACCCACCCTAATGACCTCGTTTTAATGTGCTTCTGTAAAGACTTATTTCTGAATAAGGCCACATGCTGAGGTATCGGGTTGAGGACTTCAACATTTAGGTTTCAGTGGGGACACAATTCAACCTGTGACACTTGAAGACTCCACAGCCTTGGGGGGCTGTAGCCTGTCTCTGGCATGGCGATGTTGGTGTTTTTATTATTTCCACGCCTCCCACCCCCACACCACCACCAAGAGACTTCATTCCTCATGAATTTACAGAGAGGCACATGGATAACATTTCCTGAATTCTAACTCTTTTTTTTTTTTTTTTTGCTGCTGCAAAGCTGTTATTCTCTTTGGTTTCTCCTTTCATCAACCTGGCTGCCAACCAACGTCTAAAAAAAAGCCCCCACACTGCAAGCTGAGTTCCTGACTCGGGTCGATGTGGGTTTATTGATATTCCAGCATGGTTTGCTCCACAATTTATGCTCTGCAGTTTGTGAACCACAGACCCAAGGGGCATAGAGATAGGGAAAGAGGGGATTTTTCGATACTTTATATGCAGTAAGTGAATCTCAATTTCCTGCCATGTTATTTCTGAGTCCTTAAATATCCTTTTCTCTGCCTGGACATCAGAAACTACAAAAGCTCCACATTCTCCAGGATGAAATATGAATCCTGTAAGATCTATAATCAGAGCAACCTCTTAATAGTGCAAATGGTACCTGTGAACATACGAATTCCTCTGACTTGGGGTGAGGGGCTGGTGCCTGCGTTGGGATCTGAAATGGTAAGAATGTCTGCAGGTCTAGGAGGACCCTCATTATTCCCGTATCCTGAGGGCAGGAACCACACCACGCCCCGCTTCCTCACGTCCCATCCTGTAGGTACAAACTGAAAACAGTGAAAGAACTGAACATGGTTATTTAGAATGCTGGTCTCTGCTCAGAGCAGTACTTTTAAAACAGTGAGTAAAAATGACCTCTGTAGGCATGTTTAGAATAGGAAAAAGCACACAATGTCAGAGCTGGAGGAAAGCTTAGAAGGTATTTTATTTGAGAGAAAATGGAGGCCCACGCCATTATTTTTAAATGTGCATTGGTTTCATAATAAGACAAAAACCAGGCTATTATTTGTAATGAATAAAATAATGTCTGACATTCTATTTCTGGTTAAGTTAGAAATCATCATAGGAGGTTTGCACAGACAGGGAGAACGACGGAGAGGAAGAGAGGAGGCGAGGAGGGAACGGGGCGGAGGAGTACACTGCCCTCTCTGGGCACTGAATGCCGGCCCACTTGCTAGAGAAGCCCCCAGTGATCTGGTTTCGTAATGAGAGTTCAGGAGAAAAAAAACGTGAAGTTGCCGAGGGGCTCTGCTCCAGCAGGCAGCTTGTGTCTGAGCCTTGAGGTTTGTGCGGTGATAATTATTAACCATGAGAACTACTCCAGATGCATGTAGCTCTTTAGAGCACCGTGTTTCTGGCTCCTGGGGGCTGGTTTATTCCTAATGTAAAGAGCACAGCTTCAGAGTTCGAGGTTCAGGTTCAATTGGCTTTGTCACTTTCCACTGGCAGACCCCTGGCAGGATGCCAAGGTACACTGAGTCAGGACCAGAACTCAGGGCTCTTTGGCACCGGTGTAGGGTTGCAGTCCCTTCACCGTTTCCTTTTCCTCCCAACTGGGCCCCAGGTTTTCTCTGGTCAGCTCTGTCCTGTGAATTCCTTGATATTAGAAACCTTGTCGCATTTCTCTCTGGTTTTGAATGGCGACTTGCTGAATAGATAATAGAGAAATTGTGCAACCTGAAGGAAACCCTCCGAATTATTAATTTTCAGTTCACTACCCCTAGGATGCTCTTATTTTTGTAACCAAACAATCAAGACCATGTTCTTCAACTTAATCCTTCATCGTTACTCACCTGGATTATTCCGAAGGCAATCTCTTCTTCTGTTTTTTTCCTTTCACGTGATTTATTGGGCACCCACTGGGTGTAAGTGCTGTGCCCCCCGAGGGTGGTCCGGGCCATGAGCTTCTACCTGGTATGTGGCATTCCATCTAAATTCACCGAATCCAAGAATGGTAGGCCCAGAACAGAACTCCCTAGTGGCTCCTCTACGTGAAAATTAAGGCTCAAACTCCTTGACAGGCCAAAGCCTACAGGCCCGTGACACCATGGCTGCTGGGGGGTGTGGGTGGGGCAGGCTGGAGTGAGGCTGGAGGCAGGGGCAGGTCACGGGGTCACGCATGCCAAACTAAGCAAGGGTATGGACTCAAGAGCAAATGTGAATCTGGAAACAGAGGAGTTAGGCTAACAATCTCTAAATACTCTGTGTGCTCTCCACCCTGGGGTTTGATCCATGTTAAAAGTCTGGTGTCACTGTACTCAGGGCCACCACCACGGGTTGTATGATTATTACAGTCCTGCTGTCTACAGTCTTCAATTCAGCTACTCCACCCCTAGCATTGTGGCAGGTGCTGGAAAACACCAAACTAGTCGTCGAGAAACATAAAATTATGGATCTTATGAGGTCTGCCATTGTTGTTTTTAATATTGATTTATTTGGAACATACTTATTGAATGCTGTATGGAGCTGGGTTATAATCACATGACCATTGATTCTAAAGTCAGACAATGTAGACTCAAATCCAGAGTATGTCACTTACTGTGCAACTGTGGATAAGTCATCGAAGCTCCTGTTTTCCTATTTGTAAGGAGGTGACAGCAAAACCCCCAGCATCGCGGGGAGAGTTAAAAGGGACAACGCCCATGACGTGCACGGGAGAATGCCTGCTCACGGCCAGCACTCAGGAATTGTTTTCTCGTATCATTGTGTTATGATGTGTGGTGTTCGAGATGACAGAATGTCAGGCAGATGTTGTTCCCAACATCAGGAGAAGGCAAATGATACACAAGTGGCTACACAGGCGATTCCTATTGCAATTGGCACTGCAGGAGGAACAGACCCCGTGCTGTGTGAGGAGTGGTGGGCGAAGGCCTCTCTGGAAAGTGACATTTAATCTCCCATTTCATTCGGTACTCCAGGGAAAGAGATTCCCAGCCGAGGGACCAGTGAGCATCAAGCCTTTGCAGCAAAGGGGAGCTTGGCTTGTTCTAGAAACCAGCTGAGGGCCAAGTGTGCCTGGGACTCAGTGAGCAGAGTGCTGGGGTGGCAGGAGAAGGGACTGTTAAGGACCCTGGGACAGGCCGTGCTGGGTCTTGCAGGTCCTACATAGGAGTTTGGGTGTTATTCCAAGCATAAGGGTCAAAGCAGCTAATGACATGATGTGATTTGCACGGCTTTGCTTAAGGTGTGCAAATGGTGGAGCTGATATCTTCCAGGCTCTCTGAATCAAGAAGTCGGTGTGCACTTTTACAAAGGCAGAGAACAAAACTGCAAGCACTGGCAGTACATTAGGATGCAATTTTTGGGAATGAAAATTTCTTCATTTGTAGAAATATTACAAAGAAATAGGAACCTTCCCTCTGGGGTACCTGGCAATGAAATCCCACTTCTGAAGAACAGACACGCATCCCTGGTTGGTTGCTTTTGACAGGACATGAATTAATTCTAAGTGCATGCACTGGGAGAATCTAGTTTGCTGTTTAGCATGCCAGGCCCTGTGCTGGGCTAAGGACGTAAGATAAACCAGACACACAGCGTTGCCTGCATTTAAGGAACTCACCCCAGTGCTGCAGGAGGCTGGCTTGTGGAGGACCATCCGTGTGTGGTGTGAAGGGTGCAAGCAGGGAGGGAAGGGGCTGAGAGACAGTGTGCTGGCTCAGAGAAGGGAGAATTCAGCTCCCTGGGGAGCACAGGAAAGGCGTGACAAAAATAGTAATGAAAGAATGTCACCTTCCCTGGGTGTCTCTCACCTCCATCTAGCTGGGCGAATGGATCTGTCCTCTGTCCCATTCCCTCAGCGTCTAGTTTTCTGCCCAGGTGAGAAAGTGCTTATTTGAGACACTGACCATGTTATAAAGGAAACTGGGCTCTGAGAGCATCGCAGCTTCCTCCTCTCAAATGGAATCTCTCAGTCTGAATTGGGGCTACCAGGGGAAAGTCTTAGCTGAAAGACTAAACATTTTTACTTTTGAGAATTTTCGACCTGCAACCAATTAACAGTCATGAGAGGAGAGGAATATGAGAAGTTATAAGACACGAGACTGCCTACAGATAATGCTTACACATTCATGTAGCATAATTTATCGGGAATACATTTATCATCTGTATCATTTGCATATCCATTAATTCAGCCAACATTTATTGAACACTTGTGATATATTAGGCATTGTACCAGATGCTGGGGATTCCAACATAAATCAGATACCAGGTCCACCCTAAAGGACCTCACAGTTCCAAGGACAGTCAGATAAATAAATATGCCACGTTGAAGAGGAAGCTAGCATGTTTTGTATGACCTCTAAGGGTAAAACTAAGACCAAGAAATCCAAGTTGCCAGCAGATGGATTTTGACTCAATATTAAGAATAATCTTTCAACCCTTGAGCTGGTCAAGAATAGATAGAATGCTCCAGCCACCACAGAGCCTCCCTTCTCCCAAGAGAGCCAGCACAAGCCAAACGTCAGTTCATGCCGTAGCTGGACCCTGCAGCGGACACTATGGGAGGAACCAGTCGGCAGCAGGTGAAAGGAAGACTAGTGGCCACTGGCCTTGGAGGCCTGTGATTCTCAGACTCGAAGACTTCTACTCTGACTAGCTGCTGTGCTAGACAAGTGTCACCTTCAAGTTCAGTTCAACCTAGAGCAAACCTCGGTTTAGGCAAGAAAGAAACTTCTTAAAGTTCAGAAGATGAAGTCGAATAACCCTTAAATGACAGATGGGCAGTTCCTTACAGCCCTACTGAGAGATTCGGTGGACACCTTTGCCCCATAAGGACCTTCATGCATGGGTCAGATGCACCCGGAGGTACAGGGAATCCTTTGAGCATCTGATAAAGCATGAACCCAGCTAGAAGCCACAGGACTCACCCGTATCATTCATATGAATATAAGACTACAATGAGCTTAGAACAGAGACACGTTTAATTGAGGTCTTGGCAGAAAGCCCTTCAGTAGCTCTGTAACGTGCCTTCAGGATGAAGCCTGGGCCTTTGCTATCGATCAGAAGGTTTCTCACGATTAGCTCCTGCTTCTCTGCCCCACCGATTTCCCTGCATTTCCACCCTTCATGCTCTGCCCATGAGGAGGTGCTGCCTCGCACCCACCTCCACTCGGTCCATTAAGAGGAGCTCCTTCAGGGTCGGGAGCAGGTTCATGCCTCATACCTGCATACACAGCACCTAGACCAGCAATCAACAGCACGGGCATCACACATGCTTTCATACGGAAGCTCAGGAAGTTGCAAGGATGGGTCTCACTTTGTCATTTAGTGATGAGTAGGGCTGTGGATGGGGATGCATTTCTCTGAAGAGGTTAATTTTGCTCTTTCACTACTGAGGATCACACTGTCTGTTGAAATCAGAGATGACCTACATTTCTTCTTAATGGACCTACTAAGTAGCTACTAAGTGCTACTTAGTAGCACTTGGCCTTTTCTCTAATGGGGAGAATAACCCCTGCCATTCACTGCAGTCACGGCGCTGACAGCCCAGGCGTCTAAGCCATCTCCACAATGGCGCGTTGCTCACAAGCTCCTTGGAAGAAAGGTTCCTAAAATCAAAGACTAAGAGTTCAGAGGGGCTTATATTTCAGAGAAGACCCTACCCCAGACTGAGTGAGACAACAGTTTTCTGTTTTCTTGCCGGAATTAAGTGCTGAAATCACGTTCCAACTGATGCATTGGCCACACATCTGGATATATTAAGATTTCACGCTTTCAAAAGAATGCCAAGAGAAGACAGTGCTTTACAAAATCTTGTGCAGAATGAATCCATTAGATTCTTCAGGAGGGCTTTAGAGACCCCATCACATAATGGCAAACTTCAAACAGAATTTGGGTTAGGACCCAACTCTGCCACTTGGTAGTTGTGCAACTTGGGACAATGCCTGTGCTGTCTGATCTGTAGGGTGGATATACGAATGCCTTCTGCGGGAGGCGGTGGTGAGGCCTCCGTGAGATGCCACGCAAAGCACTCACCCAGGCTGTGCTCAGGGAGAGGGTGTGGCGTTCTGCCTCCTTTCTCTGCCTCCTTCCCCTTTCACTCTGCCAAGCAGATCTGGAATAAAGTTGCATTGAAACTACAGGTTCAGAAAGGGATCCTTATGTATGGAAGGTTTGATGAGGATTCTTCATAATAATTTCTTTTTCAATGCATGAGGAGTCATTTCAATATCAATAACTGTTCACTGTTGTGTGTGTGCTCTGCAGTTTCAAGGGTAGTTCTCAATTAATTTATCCTTTCTGATAACTCTGTGGGAAAAACAGATGGGAGAGGGTGGGGTGGGGGAAGACTTGTGAGGACTGAACAGCTCCCCCAGTGACAGCGGGAGGAAGCCATGGGCTCTGGCTAAATCTCATGCTTTGGAATCAGGGAATCTCCTGTTCGAGAGCTCGGCCCATCTTTGCCTATTCGTGCATTGCTTGGAATTCGGGTCCTCCTGCATCACCTCTCCTCATCTGTAAAATTGCTGTATTATGAGGACTGAAAACAATGTGTCAATTCATTTCTGACCTCAACTGCTTCCAGAGAAATTTAAATTTTTGATTAATTAGATAATGCATATAAAGCATCCAGTACATAGTAGCATTCAATAAATGAAGGCTGGTTTTACTCTGGGCTTTATCGATTCCCTAGAAGTTTCTGACACTCGGCTACATGGGAGCTCTGCTCAGTAAGCGATCACATCCCCATTTAACAAGCGAGAAAGAGGCTGTGACTTACCCAACTCTATCCAGCTAGTGAGTAACAGCTGTGATTTGTAGCAAGTAAAGTACTTTTCCTCCATAATCAAAAGTTGCTTGTTGATAAAAATGTAGTTTGGAATTGGAAAAGGTTTTTGACCACATCCAATCCAACCCAATAGGGAAACTGAGTCCCAGGAAAGGGAGTGACTAGCACAAGGCCACATGTGCGTCAATGTAGGACAGAGGCTAGAATCTCGATCTCCCAACTCCCTCCCCAGTGTTCCCATCAAAGATCTGAGCTTCTGCCCTTTGGGCTGCTTTTAGTCTTAAGTTTTTCTTCGGGGTCGTTGTTAAAGTCCTCATCCAAACCAAAAAAGTCACATTTATTAGATATGTAAGCAGCATCTTCCATGGACGCGCCTGTCCTGTATCAACAGCAATGAGTTATTTATAACATTTAAAGAGTACATCTCAAAGTTGTTGCAGGTTACATCTGGGGCAGGAAAAGCAAAAGCTCCAACACATATTGAAGCTTTTCACAAGATACTTGTTCATCTAGTTGCAGTTTTAATAAATGTCATAAGTGAAAATATCAGAAAAATTCTATCCTCTAAAACATTTCATTTGTAAATCACTAAATGGTAGGTAGCGGCCAAGGCCCAGCTGGCCTCCTTTTTGGGGAATGGTTCAGGTGAGCTTCCTAGGATGGCCAGGGATAGAGGCGAGTGGTCCAGGCACCCCAGACAGAGGGCGGGAGGGGCTCATCTACGTAGACTGCTTCCTGGGTTTGTTTTGTTTGAACAAAAGCTAAGGGGAGTGTGAATCTTAATTGAACTGAGGAGGAATCTATTAAAGTCGAGTATTTTAGGTTTATCCTAATGTTTTTCAAATATGCTTCTTGCATAATACAATTGCTTTGGCTCTTTGATCTTTAAGAAGCTCACAGAAACAGCCTCGTGGTTGGGGACCAGCTGATGGCCGTTTCCAGTCTTGATATGAGAAGGTTTGAATCTAAAGCACTATTTCTCAACCCTGCTGCCTCTCAGAAGTACCTGGAGAGCTTTAAAAGAAACCAACCCTGGTGCCTGGGCCTTACGGAACATATTGGGATATAATTGGCTTGGGGTGGGAACTAGCCATCTTCATTATTTTTTTCCTCAAGCTTCCCAGGTGCTTCTAATGTGCATCCGGCATTAAGAACTATGCCCTGTGCCAGATAATAAACTAGACACAAGGCACAGGGATGCCCTGGAGGAGATGCTGTTTAGAAGAAGAAAGTAGCATCCTCCCGGACTTTGGCTGGAATTAGGAATTGAGTGATGTCTGAGCAGGGTTGTGAGACTTTGCTCCCTTCCAGTCGGATCAAAGCCAAGCTCTTGGTGTGGCATTTAAAGCCCTCACAGCCCGGTCATCACCTGCTTAGACTCCCTCCCCCCAGTCACCCCTACCTCTTATGATTCAATTACACAGAAGTATTCGACACACCCCAAACATGACCCGCACTTTCTCACATCAACTCTCTGCTCCTTACCTATGACTTCTGTCCAGCTTTGCAAGGTGAGCACTTGTTAGCCCCTTGAGACCTATGTCAACAATCTCAGAAGCCCGAATTGCTAGGAAAGGAAATTTCGAATGTTGTAACCACAAAAAATGTTGATTATCTGAGGTGACGGATATGTTAACTAGCTTGATTTAATTATTCCATATTGTATTCATAAATCATGACATTGCTGTGTTCCCCATAAATTTATACAATTATAAATTGTCAATCTACAAATAACCCTGCCCCTGAAACCTCAGGCCAGTGTCCGCCCATCTCTGGGTAACTCTCCCTGAAGCTGGTTTGTGTCCCTGCCCAAGCCTGGGCCCTGTCCAGACTGCATACTCCTGGACTCAGTATCTAAGTCTCATCTGCCTTGTGGCCTGGCCTAGAGTAGATACTTAATAAATGCATGTCAAATGAACGAATGCAAACAACATAGCTGCAGTTTACAACCCAGAACCGAAGTTAAATCAATTTTTAAATATATTTTTCCATACTCCAATCACATATGTTATGAGCCACTCAGTTCTGGAAAGCTCTGGCTTGGAGGGCTTTGTCCCCTCACACAGATGGGCAAACAGACATGATTCTTCAAGGATGCATGGATGGAACGAGAAAGAGGGATGGTGGCAGTTTTCCTCGTTCTCAGTCTATTTCTCTTCCGTGCTGTGAAGTGTCCTCCTGCAATGAAGCTCGTGACCACAGGAGCACAGCGAGTGCTGAGCCCAGGACGTTGTGGGCGCAGCTCACTTCTGCCCACCCCCAGGCCTTCAGCTTCCTCCCCACGCCCAGGCCTGCTGCTTTCAGAGACCTAGCCCTGTCTTTGCTCCCACAGCCAGCTGCCCACAGGATACTTTCCCTTGCACTTTCAGCAGGGCCCTCGAGTGCCAACATGGAACTCATTATCTTCTTCTTAAATTCTTCTCCCCACTCCCCAGCCCAGGAAATGAGACAGAAACATGACAGTCATTCCAAGCCCTTCGCTTCCCTCCCTAGCCACGTCTCATTGCTGCCCAGGTCTAGCAGGTGCCACTTCAGAACCATTTTTTCCCAATTAAGGACCTGCTGCCTTCATCCAGCCTCTTAGAACATGGATCGATCTTTCTACTGGGGACTGCTTATTATTTTTCCAATAAAGAGACTTTCAAAAAGTTAAAAAAAAATTGTGCCTCTTCCCTGGATTCACAGATGATTTCAAAAAGGATAATTACCTCTTCCATCTTCAGCTATGATTCTATTTTGGAATCCTCTTCCTCTAATTAAAAAAAAAAATCACCAACTCCTAGTGCTATTTGAGTCTGAGTCACTTGTGCAGTAAAATCGGCAAAGCTGCACAAATAAACAGGACCAGGCTCCCCAAGCCTCCCCTTGGGGTGGGACATCCCCACAAGATGCGACATTAGCTCCCAGGCTGCACTTCCCAGATCCAAACAGAGTGTGCTGCATTTGGGGGCATTGCCTCCCAAGTTTCTCTTTCAAATGCTGGGATAGCCTCTGGCACGTAAGTGCATTCAATAAATATGGTTTTTTCCTCCCTGCGTGAACTCTTTGGGGATTTAAAAATGTGCATAAATCCTGCCTGCGATATGACTAATCCCCCGAGGCTATGACCAATGCCCACTTTTTACTCTAGCAAGCACGCAGATGTGCCACCTCATCTTCTTCAATTTCATTAGTCACCAAAGAGTCATAAAAGCCGGAGTTGGGAAACCCACTGGGATCACCAAGCGTGACCCCTTATTTACACGTGGGGGAACTGAGGTCACACACCTCATCAACATCAGTTACGAAGGGCACTGCGTTTTAGAAACACACAGTGCATTCACTCTAGACCTCTCCCTGGAAGAGCTAACCACAGACTGTTATATGCGGCATCAGTAAAGTCACCTCAATGCGTTCTGAATTGTCAGCCACGCTGCGTAGATGAGAGAGAGCAAGAACTGGTCTTGCCCGTCAGTCACGGATGAGGCGTCGGATCTTAACCAGATGGACCTGAAGGACACAGGGTGATGAGGGTGGGGCAGGCCCAGGCTCAGCAGAGGACCAGAGCGTAGGGAGAAAAAAAGACTGGGAAGAGACTCCACTGAAATATTGCCATGCTTTTTTCCTATTCAATTGACTTCCACACTGTGTTTTTTGATACCCCAAACTGTCAGGCACTGTGCAGGGCATGAAGGGAATCATGTATAATCGTATGGAGTTGCAGCCTCGAGGGGCTCACAGATGACCGAGTAATCACAGGACAGAATGACCATCTTTCAGTGGAGTTTGGTGTGAGGGCTGAGGAGACAGGGGAGGGACGCTGCCCTGGTCAGGCGTGGTCTGGAGGACACCCCAGCAGGTGACGTTTGATCCAGGCTCTGAAGGATGAGCGGAGTTTACCAGATGCTCAGGGAGGGAAAGGGAAGTTCAGGATAAGGACAGGCTGTCCGAGGGCATGTAAAGTGACCTGGTCCAGCACATCCCTGGAGTGTAGCCAGCAGGGGTGCGGCGGGAGTGGGCAGTGCTAAGGGGTTACACTGGGACCAGATGGCGTAGGGACTTAGGCGCTGGACGTTCTCAGGAACTCACGAGGAGGCATTGACAACACCGGCTCAGCAAAGGACAGTCCCCTGTGTTGTGTTCTACCCTTGTGGCTGTGTTGGCCTCCCTACCCCACCCCCAGCCTTCCTCACTGGGCTTTACCATCCAGCTGTTCCTCCAGGAAGCTGGGCATCGTTGTGATTCTTGCTTCCTCCCCTGCTTGCACCACCTTCCCCCGCAAGCCCTGTCCATCCTACCACCCTAGACTCCCCACATTTACCCACCTCTCCCAGGCACCACTGTCTCGTTACAGTCCCCCCATGGATTTTCCTGATGCCACTTATGCCTCTTGGTTTTCTCTGCTTGCACAGAAGCCAGAGATAGCTTTAAAAAAGCAAATCTGATTAGGCCACCACACCTCTCCATCTTATTAAACCACCTTAGAGTCTTCTCAATAAATAACTCAAACACCTTCCCATAGTCTGCAGGGTCTTGCCTTGCTGACTGCTCTGGGCTCATGGCATCCACCCAGCCTCCTCCCACCACCTGACACACGTGTCCTCCTCTCGTCCTTCCCTCTGCATGTTCCTTCTTAGCACAGTTACGTGTGCTCTTCTCTCTGCCACCCTGGTCTTCTCATGCTCTTGCGTGGAGACTCCTTCCACTTCTCAGACCACGGTGCATATGTCCCTTCTCTGACAGTCCTTCCTGACTCCACCCTTCTGTCCTACCCATCTATCTTGCAGTGCCTATTTCTTTCCCTTGACAACACTTACCAAATTGTGCACCAGTGTTTTTTTTTTTAAAGTTTACTTTCAATTCCTAGAACAATGCTTGACACATAGTAGGTGCTCAATAAGTATTTGTGGAATGTGTGAGTTGCTCATATACCTTGCTGAAGACCAGATTTTGGTGGCCATGGCTCACGGTGTGCAGTCTTGCCCTCTGAGTTAGGAATGGTCCTCTGGCTTATTATCCACTCATCAGATTCTCCCTCGCAAGAATTTAAACTAATAGATATTGAGGCTCTACTTGGTTGATGGTGAATGTTGGATCTTCAGTACCTCATAGTCTGGGGGTGGGAACAATTTGGGAACATTGGAAGCAGAGGAAGTTAGTCAAGAGAGAGGAGAGTGAGGATAGGATAAAGCAACAGTAATGTCTCTTTATTCTAACCAGCTGAGGTGGATTTATGTTCTTAAAAGATGTTGGAGACATTTTGGGGGACCACTCCAGCCCCAGTGCAGAGGGGCATCTGGAGCAGAGAGCTGCAGACAGCAGAAGCATTAGGTACCCTTTGCAAAGGACAAGGTGAGAGATGACGAGGTCTAAGCTAAGAAAAGTAGAAGTGGCTGGAAGGAATAGATTCAAAGAACAGTCTTCAGGGAGAATTGACATGGTGCCAATAAGATGTGAAGGGTGAAGAGGAGAAAGTCAAGGTAGATGATGCCTGGTTTTCTAGCTCAGGCCACCCACTGGTGATCGTTCTATAACTTGAGCTCTTGAATGTGGGAGGAGTGTGACTGGAGTGGAGAGGACTGACCTGTGTGTTCCACGACTCCCCCATTCCCCTCAGGCAGCAGGCTCCCTGGCCAGCTCCCACTCTCCCTCCAACAGTGCTCAGGGTGCTCATCTGTTGTTTTCTTTGGTCCAAACCATCCCCACTGGTTTTAACTTGCTGCCAGCTGCCTCATCTTTCAAGGTTTGTTTCAAGTTCCATCTCAGCTACGAGAATTCCCTTATGCCCGAGCCCTTAGACAATGTCTTGCCCTAGGACTGCTGTAACATTTAGAAACGGGGGCCATGGAGAGGTATGGATGCATGGTATATACCGTGCATGGTGTATGGGATTTCAACACTTCACCAATCATTCATATGTGTGTGTGCTGTGATAGAGACTCCTTCTCGAGAAAACTCTTGGGTCGTGTTTTGGATACACCTCTGGCCCCCAAATGGATGATCCTCTAATACCCCAGAAGCTTTGGATAGAATTATGAGTTTTCATAAATGGATGGAAACCCTACCATTTGCTGGTTTGGGCTTTTTCTTCAACCCATGATGCAAAGCAATGGCATTTCAGGCAGTGAATTACACCTTAATCCTCTACCACCTTACCCAAAGCCTGGGTAACGGAAGTGGTATTTATGAGGACTTGTTTGAAGGGCACACTATTTATCCCTTCCTCTAGTTGTGCTAATTTTTTATTCCTGCATCAAGCTGTGCACTTGGACCATATGTTCTTCGTCCCCAGCAGAATTTTCATGCATTTTAATGTTATTTCCTTGGCTTACATCCAGGGATATTATACACGACGGCTTTGTGAAAACCATGGCTGTAGAGCTGTCTTTGAGGTAGTGTGCATTAGGTCATTCAGTTCCTTCTAGACGAAATCCTTCTGTAAAGGTGAGAGCCAGAAAAAGCTTTGCTTCCTCTGAGGAGCTGAGACACTTTTTCCTTTTTGGTAACAAGTCTGACTATATTTTCCTTTCTGGATCAACCATCAGGAAGCTCAGAGCCAAGTACGCAGGCGAATCGTGGCCGCTGTGAAAACCTCAACGGTTTGCACAAAGCGAGTGGGCACAGGTAGCAGAATGGAGGCAGCGGTGGACCAAAGAGAGGGGAAGGGGATGAGAACAGCAGAGAGGCCAACAGCTTACCAAGTCTGAGTTCTTGCTGGTTACATTCCACGACCCCTGCCTGAACCGCTTTCTGTTTTGATTCTCACCTCTTTTATGACCATGGCAAGTCACCAACCCATTTTGGGTCTCGGCTCATTGTAAAGTGAGAGCTCACATTAGAGGCTAATTAGAGGCTTATTAGAGGCCATCTCAGACCAGGTCTGGATGATGACTTCCTCCCCAGGTCCTCTGCTTCCCCGCTCCCTTCTCCTCTCTCCCACCTCTGCCTGTTCTGAAAGAACCCCTGGGCACCTCTCCTCCATGCCAGTCCTGTCTGCAGCAGGAGTTCTCAAACTTACTACACATTAGAGTGATCCAGGGAGCTTTAAAACATTGTGATGTTCTAGCTGCATCCTTTATGGAATAAATCAGTCTTCTGAAGTGGGACCCAGACACCTTTAATTGTTAAAGCTCTCCAGGTGACTCCAGTGTGCAGCCATATTGGAGACCCTGTGCTTTGCAAATTTTACAGTTCCTGTGAATGACCTGGGGGTCTTTTAAATGCAAATTCCGATTCAGTAGCTTTGGGGAGAGGCCTAAGAGTCTGCATTTCTAAAAAACTCCCTGGTGATCTGATGTTGTTGGTTCCCGAATCCCACTCTGAGTAGCGAGGCAAAGGCACCTGTTTGATGAATAAGGTGGAGAAGGAAGGGCAACCGACTCACGCCAGATGGAGCCCAGGGGAGGGCGACCAGTGCGGGAACGAGCAGAGCCGCGCTGTGTGCTCTGCCTCCCCGAGCTGTTGGCAGAGTGAAGTCGGGTGTGAGGCCCAGAGTTCCAGGGGGACCAGGAAGCCAAGCATATTCTGCCACTAACTCGATTAGAAGCAATTTGAGGCATGGTCACCTTTCTGTCTTCAGTACCGGAATCATGTGGCATCTCCTTCTGCGAGGGAAAAAGGAAAGCGATAAACATTGTTGCTACAGTGTGATGTGCGACAGTGTGTCATTTCGGAGGGCGTTTCACAGGGAAAAATTAATGCCATGACACCGGCAGTGCTGGTGAAGCTCTTGCGGGTCCCCCGGTGCTGCGGCAGGTCCTGTCTCCCTGCGCAACTGGAGTGCGTGCCCAGCCCTCACTGGAGGGACAGGCGCTCGCTCATCTTTCAAGACCCGACTCAGAAGACCTGTTCTTGTGTAGAGCTTAGCTCACCCTCTCCTGACCTCTCCCCACGCCTGCCCTCCTTCGTGCCACGACACTGGAGCACCGTCCATCACAGGCTCTGTCCCCTCACTTGTTCCTGTCCACCTATCTCCATGTGGGCGGCACTCAGCGCGTTGCCTGGCCTGGGTTAGAAATTCAGTGAACTTTTGCTCAACGACACAAAATGAATGAATGAATGAGTGAATGAACCCAGCAACATTATTTACCATAAACTTCCCTTCTGCATGCTTTCTGATTCCATCCATAAAGTAATAATTACTCAAGACAGCACGAAACAGATTATTGTTGGATGCCACTGTGATACCCAGGGTACTAGTAATCCTAGTTTCCTCTGCAGTCCAAAGCTGTGAGCAGAAATAACGCAGCCCGGTGGCGTTCTCTGTCGTTCATCAGCGTTCAGCCTGAGCCAGGAAGGTGGCAGGTTGCCTCCTAATAGCCGGAAGGCTGCAGTGGAATCCCAGCTTAGAGAGCCAGGTTTTAGAAATCCCTTCACCCCCGATGCAGGGGCCAAGGCTGCAGGTGCTCTCGGGCACTTCGAAGGCCTGTTGGCCCAAGGACACCGTGGTCTCCGTGCCAAGGCAGCAGTGCCCGTGGGCTGCTGTTAGGCCCGACTAGCTTCCGATGAATACTCCTATCTTACAAGAAAATGACATTTGCTATTTTGCGATTCAAAGCATACTTGTTAATTATCATATTTTTAGCTGATACATAACATCCATTTTTAGAACATTCAGAAAAAAAAATGTCATGTCTTTGAAGACACGTCTAGGTAACAAAACTCAGGGTAGTCATACGAGATCTTTCTTTTCTTTTTCTTTTAGCTTCCCTTCCTTTTTTTTGGTCAGTTATAAGCTGGAAGGAAAAGGTACAGTTTATTTTAGGATGGCCACTTGACTTACTGTGGCCGAGAGAGAGAGTTGCCTCCTAACACCGCACTTCCAGGGTGTGCGGGGGTTGTGATGGCTGGGGGGCCCATGCCAAGGACAGAGGCTGTTATGGGCTGAATGTTTGTGTCCCTCCCAAAATTCGTGTGTGGAAACCTCATCCCCTATGTGATGGTTTTAGGAGGTGCGGACTTTAGGGGGTGATTCAGTCGTGAGGGTGGAGCCCCCTGAGTGGGATTAGTGCCCTTAGGAGAAGGAGCCAGAGCGCTAGTTCTGCTCTCTCTGTCACGTGGAGACACGGTAAGAAACTGGAAGTCTACAGCCCAGAGAGGGCCCGCACCAGAACCCGAGCGTGCTGGCACCTGATCTAGTACTTCCAGCCTCCAGAACTGTGAGAAATAAATTTCTGTTGTTCCTAAGCACCCAATCTCTGGTACTTTGCTACAGCAGCCTGAACTAAGATACAGGCTGCGTTTGACAACAGGTGGATGTAGCCAACTGTGTATTTCCAATAAGAGGAGTGGCAGTTTGATAAAAGAGAGAAAAATGAAGACTTAATTCATGCATTGAGGTTTGATTTACATTTTTGATATCAGAGTTTATTTCCTGCTTTAAATGGGATCATTAATGGTAAAGAATAAATCAAACTGTTTGAATTTCCACAATAAGGATTGGATGTTTTCTCTTTTTAAGCCTCAAACAAGGAGCCAAGCTCACCGATACTTCCTGTGCTGTCTCTTGGAATAAAAGCACAGGGTCTCAAATTCACCTTTAATTCACTGCGAGGGGCCGGGAGTGGCGGAAGAAGATTCTGCTTGAAATGACAGCCGTGCCTTTTCCTTTTTCTTCCCTTAAAAAAAAATTCTCATTTCCCCTCTTTCTCATTTCCCGCATTCTCTCAGGAGGAGTGTAACATGGACTTCCAGAACTAGCTAGTGCAGTGAGCAATGTTGCTTTGTTTCTTCTTACGAGTGTGCATTTCCTGTTCATTGTTTGCAGGTCATGGAAGCCTCAAGCGCAAGTGCTGGCTTCTCGGCACTTCCAGAACTGTGTTCTGCTCCTGTCAGGGACCTTGTCCCTCAGACCCTTGGTCCAATTCCTTCTCATTTCACACGTTTGTACACTGGCCAGTGCTTGACGCAGCATCTGACACATGGGTAAACTCTTGTTGGGGAGGGAGCTCTATTTGGGGACTTAATCTGGAATGTGCTAAAAAAAAAAAAGTAATTTGAAAAGGGTTGGTCGATTTTTTGTATTTAGAAGTGTGGACCACAAAGTTAGGACTAGAAGCTAGTCTAGGGTTGGAGTGGAGCGTGGAAATTGATCTGAGTAATTAACTAACAGGAATTTCCAGGGCTTTGGAGTTGTCCTGGCACATCTCACAGCGAAGGAGAGGAGAGGTACGTGCAGGGGTGTGTGTAAGCACGGAGGGTGCAGAGGAGTGCAAAGGAAACAGTGGAATAAAAGAAGAGGAAAACAGTCTTGGTAGTAAGAGGAGGCCCATCAATTTAAGGCTAAAACCCTCCAATTCTCGGCAAGGATGGCAGAAGAAAGTTAGCACTCTGTGTGCCATTCCACACCGTGCCACAGATCACTTTCAATATCCAGTAAACATCTGGTTCCAGGAGAACCTTGTGTCAGAAAAACCAAAGGAGAGAGTTTGGGTTGCACACGAAGGGGTCGAGGCAGTGGAAGAGGCTTAGCATATGAGATGCACACAGTCCTGGGGTTCACAGGAAGCAGAGGTGAGGACCCAGGGGTGAGCATGGAAAAGTAAGTTGTTGGAAATCCTCAGAAATCTGCAGGAGGGGACTAGACTTTCTACTCTTAGGCCGTTTTAACTGGATATGCAAGGAAATGTTGAGCCCAGAGAGCTAGAAGACTTGGGGACACATGGATTGAAAACTCTAGATGTAAAGATGAGCAGAGCATAGTTAACACTCACAGCTAACACACGGAAAGTGTTTGCTAAGTGCCAGGCATTGTTCTAAGAATTCATTAAGCCTATTTTCTTCAACAGCTAATGAAGCAGGTGCTTTTATTATCCACATCTTTTACACATTAGAAAACAGGGGCTCCTGGCAGGTGAAGAAATTGTCTAAGGTCACCACGCTGGCTAGCGTGAGTGTGAGCATTCAACCCATGAGTGCCCAGGCCAGCTCTCTGCCCCAGACTTTGACCCCCACAAATGTCTGTAATATGACTTTCTGATTTTCCTCTAATCTCCCCCAGCTCCTGGAACTCTTTCCCTGTGAACTCTATAATATTTGTATGTACTCGGCATCAGTAGAAATCACCTCTAGCCTCCCTCCTTCCTGATGCTTCCTTTACTTTCCACTCCTTGAAACTTGCCCTTCCCAGAAGGACACTGCCTCCCCCTCACAGGCTTGGGCTTACACGTAGTGAGGGGGACGTCCTTGCTTCTCCTCGCCGATTCCAGACCTTTCCTTCCGATATCCTAACCCTGCCTCCATTCTCTCTCCATGTCATCAGTTTGTGCCCCCTACCACCCCTCCTTCTTGAAGTCCTCTGCCAACTTCTAGGTTACGCCCCCGACACTTTCGGAAGTTTTTAGCTCCGGACTCACTGCGAACATGAGAAACATGCTGTGGTGGGTGCGATCAGCATCCATTTAAATGACTCTTTCATCCCCCAGGGCTCCTAATCCCTGGGCCTCGCCTTCCTGTTCTTCTACCCACCTAAGCACTCCCTCCCACAAGCCTGTGTGAAATCTCATCACTGCCTATAACGGTTATAACTTCTCCAGAGCCGGACATTTTGAGCGTCCTTCTCTCTGTCCTTTGCCACGTTTCAGCTCCTTTCTCCAAGTACCCTTGACTCCACCGTCCTTAAACCTCACAAGGTCCTAAAATGCATTTCTCTGATCGTTGTGTTTTTCTCAGTCCCTCTCCCGTGTATTGTCACTGCTCTCTTTACCCAACTGAGATTCCATGGCCCACCGTTATAACCAACCAGCGTCTGGACTTGACTGTGGAAAATGCGCTGGTCTTGCTGTGAATTCATGACATTGACCTCATGTGGACCCAACCAGCAATGCAGCAAGGATTTTAGTCCCCCGCCCCGGCCCATTCTCTGTCTTTCACTCCTATGCAACTGTTTCACGCACCTTCATCTCTCTCCTCAAGTCCCTGACACCTCCTCTCGCATCGACAATCTCTGCTGGTGATCTTGCTGAAAAAGTTGAAGTTTTCAGAGAAGAACCTCTGCATGCTACCCCCAGCTCATCCACCCGCTGACCTGCCCCTGTGCCTGCTTGCACTGCTTCTCTTCCGTCGTGTAGACGGGTCGTCTGTGCTCCCAGCCCATGCTGTTCCCGAGCGGGGTGTGCCAGATCCCATCCCCTCCTCCTACCGAAGGACGTCACCCCTGCAGTTCTCTGCTCTCTGACCTCACATCCCTTTCTGTGTCAGATCTTTCCTAGGAGCATGCAAACTATAGCCACCTTCCTTTCTCTCTCTCCCCCCGCAACTCCCCAAATAATGACTTTTTCTCTTTTCTTCCCCCTCCATTGTCCCATTTATCTCCTTCATTTACTCCAAAAATCCTCAAAATACTGTCCTCACTCACTGCCTCCATTGTTCCCCTTTTATTTATTTATTTTTGAACACATATGAGCTTGCAGGATAATTTCTGCAATGAATTACTTGAGTGGGATAAATAATAGACGTTTCTTTCTCTCTCATGCCCTAGGCTGCTGCTGGCTGACTGGCTCTCCTTCCTGTTCTCCTCCAGGAGACGACAGAGGCAGTCAGTCTTCTCTGCTGTGACACTTCCATCCTCCACACACAGCCTCCCCAACGGGGCCCACACAGGCGAAGGGCATGTGCAGGACACACGGAGGTTTATGTGATTCCCGCCTGGATTTGGCACATGGCATTTCTGCTCATATTCTTATGTCTGACATCCAGGCCCCGGGGCTTCAAGTTAACTACAAGGGAGCCTGAAAAATGTCATAGTCCAGTGTGCCCAGGAAAAGGAAATGGGATGGATAGACCTTTATTAGGCTAAATCATTGAGATTTGAAAGTTCTTTGTTACAGCGGCTAGCATTACTTGTCTTGACTAATACAGAAATTGGTATCAATCTCTGCTGTAATAAAAAGCTAAAATACATGACACTAGGGAGTTTGATAGGTGAGAAAAAGTAGACACAACACTCTGGAGAGCTAGAGATCCGTGTTATGCAGCAGTAATATATTTGGAAAAAGCCCATGTTTACCGAGATCATAGCTCAAAGGTAAAGCTGGAAAACAAAGTATGCGGCCTGTGGTGTGTGGAGGCCCCTTTTGTCACATGTGCAAGGTGTTAGATACAAAAGGTGTGCTCCATATGAACTGGACAATTTGTCAAAAAAAGAAAAGCAAGTAAAGTCCAGAAATGTGGAAACCTTTCAGGGTTGGAAAAGCCTACTGCTTCAACCTCTAACCAAGATAGAGGATTTAATAAGGCTTTGAGTGCAAAATTCACAGAACACTTCTCAGCTGAATAAAGTGACTCAAAGCAAAGATCACTTCAGGGTCCAACCTTCACATTCCAGCCTGATAACCTGACTGTGTCTGTAGTTAAGGGAGACGAAGAGGGAGAGACGGAAGGAGGGGTGGAGAGAGAGAGACTGGGAATTGCATTGAGATAGCAAAGAGGTCATGCTGGAACTATGTTCCCAGGAACACACTCTGGGGATATTCCTGATGTAGGAAACTGCCTGGAAAGTAGATGTGGTCCTCCTTTGTGCCCAGGGAGGAGAAACAAGACGGAGCATCTCAGCTCTGGCACAGTCTCTACCTGGGCTTTTGCCCTCACTCTCCACTGCAGACGACTCCTGCCAAGGTCACCAGCAAGAGGACACCTGTGCTGCTAAGTCACACGGCCAATTCTCAGCCCTCTTCCTGCCTCACCACTCAGTAGCCTTAGGCACAGTTGATCACTCCCTGTTCTTTGAACTAATTTCTGCACTCAGATTCATTCTCGGCTCACGTCCGTCTGCTAGACCCGGTCTTCCTTTCCAGTGTCTCCTCCTCCCTGATCTTTCCATGTTGGGGACCCGGGGCCAGGCCTTGGGCCTCCTCCTGGTCTCTCTACACTCAGTCCCCAGATGACCTCACTGAGTCTCCTGGAATTAAATACCATCTAGGCACCAGCATTTACCAGGTTCATGTCTGGCGTAGTTCTCTCTAATGGCCTTCGGATTCTTCTATCCAGTCGCCTCCTTCTCGTTGCCACTTGTGTTAGACTTCTTGGACCTACTGTGTGCACAACTGAATGCCTGGTCTTCACCCCTAGAGACTCTTTTCATGGTTTTCCCTCCCTCGGGAAATGGCTCTTCCATCCTTTGAGAGTCTCAGGTTAATGTACTTGTAGCCAACCTTTCTCCAGGTTACAGCTCCTGGTCCTCATGCAACCCACCGGCCAGTTCCCAGCCTCTGGGCAGGTCTCCATGCACCATGGTGACAACCAGGCCGAGCTACCTCTCATCCCCATCACCGCACTTAACTGACGGCCCTGCTTCTGCCCTGGTGCCTTTTCATCCGCTCGCCGCACAGTTGCCATGGTGATCAAATATAGCTCATGTCTCTTCTCTGCTCGGGCCTTGTGCTGCCTCTGCACCAAGGCCAAGCCCAGAGCCCTGTCAATGGCCCCCATGGCCCAGTAGGCGTGGACTGTCTCCGAGCTCTCACCAGCCCCTTGTGGCTACCCGGCCTTTTTGCCAGCCCCTGGCTCTCCTCGGCTCCCTCCTGCCCCAGCACCTGACCTGCCATCACCCCTGCAAGTCTTTGCCCCCAGCCCCCTTCTCAGGGAGGCCTTTCCTGGAATGCTGGGGTGAGATGCTACCCCAGGCCCCTGCGATCCCCACACGCCTTCCTGTGTTACTTTCTTCCAGAGCACGTCCCGCCTTCTATCTTAGCAGACAGCTTGCCACCTCGTTATATTACTGCCCGTCTCTCTCCAGGAGAACAGTTGCTCAAGGAGATGGAGATGTTTGCCCGCCTCATCCAGTGCTGTGCCCCACGCAGCCGGAAGAACTTCTGGCGCAGGGCAAATGTTCAACCCGTGTGTGCAGAATACTGACTAAAGGGCTAAGTTCATGCACTGATGTGAACAGTGGAAGATGTTGAAGGGGAATGTGGTACGGTCTGGCGGGAAAGAGAAAGGTCAGGCTGCCTGGGGAGGTCTGGGCTCTGGGAAGCCAGAGGGGCTCAGGCTCTCGGGCCACTATAGATGTGCCTTGTCATACTGCTGCCCTCTCTCCCGTGGCTGGACCCGTCCTCCCTGCTTGGAAGCTTTCTGCTCTCTGCAAACCCCACAGCACCGGCAGCCTTGGGCTGCCTGGCGTGGCAGAAATGAGGAAGTTAACTGGCTCCTGGGGGGGCCATGGCTCATGGTGGACGGAGCCCATCCTCCGTCCTTGCTCCACCTCCCCTGTCACTGTGCAGTCCGCCCTATATTTAACGGGAGATTGCGTTAGGATCATTACGTGGCCCCAGCCCTGTATTCTGTCTCTCTTCTTTCCCTCCTCCTCTGCCTTTCCCACGGCTGGAGCGTTCAGGCAGAGCTTAGGATGTGCAGCCCGTCCTGGCACAGGAGGCCTCAGTTTGCAGGCTCAATCTCAAGGTACAGACGTCTGCATGGCTTCAGCATGGGTAGCACACAAACTACAGCTTCTGTCCTGGCAAAGACAGACATAGTTATTGCTTTGCAGAGAAGAGATATTCAGTTTGAGAAGGGTGTGTGTGTATGTGTGTGTGTGTGTGTGTGTGTGTGTGTGTGTGTGTGTGTGTCTGCTGAGGGAGTCCAGCCTGAGTCTCCCGGGCATCTGTCCACCACTGGGCTCCACCTAGCCTGTCTGGTGGTGGAGGTCAGTCCTCCACCTCCGGGAGAAAACCTATGGGAAGAGGAAGTTAGGGACAAAGGTTTAGTTAATTAACAGAGCCTGAGGGAAGGGATAGTCTGAGTATAATAAGGCATGCAGATTGTTCTGGAACAGAAACAGCTGAGTGCATCATCACCGTATCAGGCACAAGAGCGCTGCTTCGGTGCCCTTACTGCAGAGCATGATGCTGATGGCATGGAGGAGGCCTGCTTCCACTTGAGTCCGGAACATGGCTGGACAGCTCGGCTACACTGAGGGCTGGAAGGCCCTCCCTTGTTCCCTGTGGGATGTGGCATGTGGGCCACCCTCACAGTGGTGCTTGGAAAAGATGGCCCTGGGAGGGTGGAGGAAGGTGACAGACACCATGAGATGGGTGCCAGAGCGTGTCGTGGCGCATTTCCCAGACACTCTCTGGGGATTCCAAGAATTAACACAAGCTACAGGCAGCTGAGCATGGTCCTCTGAGACGTGGGGGCAAAGGACTGGAAATGCAGATACCGTTGTTAAGACCTGGACAAATAAGATATCCATGAAATAGGTTAGTAAGCTTAGGCGAGGGCCAGATAGATCTGTGTTCAAATCCTGTCCCACCATTTGAAAATATGTGATTACGAGTTTCTTAATTTTTCCAAACTTTAGTTTCTTCAGCAGAAAAATGGGGAAAAATTATACCTTCCTTGCAGTATAGTTTTGAGATTTAGAGGGAATGAATTTTAGGAGCCCAGCATAGTATGGGTGCTTTAATGAAGTGGCTATCTGTATTATTTGTACTGCATTGGCTCCAAAGAGCAAAGCAGCATGTGATTTATGTCCAAATTCCTTGTACGTGGCTCAGCGCTTGACCAAACTCACCTTTATTTATTCATGTGTATGGCTGGATACCTAAATACAGAGGGGGCTTCTACGTCGGAAGCACCTGGCCTCCTTTTGGACGTACTTTCCTAGGAGCTGGGAAGCAACGAGGGGTGTTACTTCCTTTTCCCCAGGGGAACCTCGGTTTGGGCCCCTTGGCCTGTCGCCCAGGCTGTCACGATGCCTCCTGCGCAGAGCTGGGGAGCAGTGGGCAGACATCCTGGCTTTGGTGTTTTGTCTTTGCCACTGATTCCCAGGAGCCACACATATTTTCCAGAGTATTCTCTGAATCCCTGGATCCATGACTTCATCTTACCTTTCTAGGTCTAACCGGTTTAGTTTGAAAGAACTTTCTGGGGATTTGTTTTTATCCAATCACGTCAGTTGTGCAGGTAGAGTCAAATTAGACCAAATCATCAGCCAAGCTCTCCTGAAGCCTGGGGACAAAGCAGGGTTAGACTGGCATGCACGCACATGTGTGTGTGCTTGTGTGCATGTGTGTGTGTGTGTGTGTGTGTGTGTGTATGTGGAGGGTTGCGGAAAGTGTGTTGAAAGACTGTGACCTAGAGGAGAACAGCCATGGCTGTTGTCATTCTTACATTTGCCACAGCCCACGGGGGCCTCAATTCTCCTAGCTCTCAAAATCAAACCAGATGGAGGGTGATGATCCAGAATTTGTGATGGCTGCCAGAATTTTGCCCTTTGAAAAGCATCCCCCCACAAAATGGAACCCCCAGTAAAGATGCATTCGCACAACGTTGTGTCCCTGTGCACGCCTGCGTAGGTTCACTCCCTGTGTATCTCTGCAAGTCCTGGAAACACTGTTCATGTCTTTTGAGAAATAAACCAAAACATCAGTCATGTGCTCAAATTTCCACTGATCAGTAATATTTAATATGCAATTTTTAATCTTATAACATTGCACGTGAAAAATTAGATACAGTGATTTCATCTTTTTTTTTTTTTAGAGTATGGAAAAACTGATGAAGCAGCTTAGATACTGCCTCTTAACATACGTTCTATTTCCAGAGTTCCTGTCTCTTTGATTCACTGCAATTGTTCTGAAATCTTTATGTCTGCGTTGTGGCACAGGGGGTGCCCTTTTTCAAGACACTGGTTTGTAATTTGACATCCTTAGGTCATTTGTGGCTAAGTGCACTAGCACTTTATGTACTGGGGAGAAAAAATGAATTAAAAATCTAAAATTATCTATGAAAGCCAAGAATCATTTCTCAGGGACTTTGCGCTGTGACCACCAAATGAAAACTGATGACACAAGCCTGCATAAGCTAATGCTCTGATTCAATGAAGCAGAGACAATGTTTTGGGTGTTTTTTTTTTCTTTTTTTTTTTACAGTGTAAATATGAAAGAAAATGAGGTGCTATTGAATTTTTGCAGAACCAGTAAATATAGACTTACTGAAAGATCTACGTCCTGTGTAATTCTCAGAGAGGGTGAGAATTCCCCCAGCATCCCCGGGGGGCAGCCTCCTTTTGGAAGCAAGTTCAGGCCACACAGTCGTTCATTTACTGACCCCATGTTAGACTTAGGGCTGGGCGTTGGGGACACAGTTTCTGCCCTAAAAGGGGACAGTCCAAGGAGGAGAGCCACACAAAAGAACCGTTCATCAGAGTCCGTGTAGTAAATGACAGGGGACATTCAACAGCATGTGGGAGGATTTGAAGCAGGGCAGTTGTCAAACCAAGACCAAATCGTGTCTCCAGATGCTCAAGGTTTCCTTTCAGCCCTGAGAGCTTCAGTGTCCCCACAAAGAAAAACGAGAATCTATTTTAAAAGTAGAATCCAGGCAAATAGATTTTCTAAAGGGAGATTGTACATCTTGGGGGATAAAGGTGTTTAGAAGTGAGGTGGCTTCAGTGCCGACTCATGTTTGGTGGCTAAACATCAGGGACTGGGAAGGATGGCTGATCTCCTAGACTGCAACCTCGCTTTGCAGCTCCCTCAGGTTTGACAAATCACTTCTCCTCGCCTGCAGTCAGGCTACTGTCCCACCTGTGAGATAAGGGGCTGTAGGAGGCTCCATATCTCCAAAAGGGATAACGAGAGTGTGAACAGTAGGACCAAAGACATCTGTTTATCCACTGGGAAAATTTTCCTTCTCGGGGTTTAAGTGACCAGAGTTTGTTCCTGACTGTATCTATTTTGAGAACAAGTGCAATTATCTAAATAATTCAGTAGGAATAAGAACACATTTTGTACTAATTATCTGGGTTAGTGGCTCTCAAACCTCTCTGGGTTCAGGAACCCTTTTTTAAATGTAATGAAACTATGGCCTCTGCAGGAAAAATAACAAGTATGTGCTCTTATAGACGCACACGACACATTTTACATGTGATGCATGAGGGTGTATGGACTCCCAGAAACCCACTTAGGACCACAGATCGATCGCATTTGAAACATCTATGCTCACGTATGGATATTGTGAATTATTTTAAAGCATGAGTTATCCAGAAATGCAATCTCTGAAGTGGAGGCCTGTACCCCAGAGGGTGCATAAGCTGATCCACTGGGGTATGGCAAGAACGTTTTAGGATTTCCAACATGATTTATTCTATATTTGGAAAAGATGAGAAAGAAATCAAGCTCTATAAATATCTAGGACATAAGATAACATGGAGGGTGTCAAACAAGCCATGTGTTTTCAGTGTGCGATGTGTCCCATGGAGCTTGCGAGCTGTCCTGGGGGAAGCGCCGGGGGCAGCTCTTGGCTGGTTTGCTCCCTGCCAGAGACTTGCAGCGTGCTGCAGTTCATGTGTGCTAGAGCGTCACGATCCACGTGGGGATGTTATGAAGACAGAGCCTTCACATAGCATTTGCAGCATTTTGCACTGAGACGTGAATGGCCATTTTAATTTTTTGTATCGTTCAGGAGACTTAAGATTTTTCTCCCAGGAAATAGCTTTTACATTTTTAGAATTTAAAGATGCATTTTTCCTTAATTACAACAACAAAACATGTATTCCAAATGTCCTGACCTTCTCCTGAGATGACAAGTCACGGTAGGGTACTATCCGGCTCATGCGTATATTTGATTTGTTCCTTTGAGATAATATGATGTTTAAAACATGAGTTAAACAGCTGATTTTTGAAAGAAATTTTTGGTGAGAAGAGAAAGTCTTGAATGTGAGTGGTTGGATATGTTTCCACTGTTTTGTGGTTCTGTTGCAAAAATTAATGAATTTCAATTCTTAAAATTAGGTTCATGCCTGCTTGCTTAAATTCTTAGTAGAAAACTACCAAGAATTAACCACCAAATTAAAACTTTCACAGTCGAAGAGTTTAGAACCGGGATTTGAATTCATTTGTTTCACACACACATACACACACACACACACACATTCTCACATGCAAAGGTACACAGGCATTTATATGTGTTCACTATACCTGCTGATTGACATCAGTAAGTTATTTCAATAAAGTCTTTGCATAATCAGTGGAAAGGACTGGAAAATAATTAACATGATTTATTACGAACATATGACAATGTACTGCTTTACATATATTTTTCTTTTGAGCCATCTTTTTCATCTATGGTAACCATTAAAGCCAAGGATTGAAATAAATTGAAATGAAAACCAGCTCTTTAAATTTCTGTATGAAAAACTAAAACCAAGATTGAAAAAAATAATAAAGCTTATTGATCATATACTCTCTAACATGTTTATGTATTTAGCCTTTTGGTTCTATTAATAAATGAAATAAAATAAAAATTCAATATTTCTTATTTCATCTTTCACTCACTTTAAGAATGTTCTAGTTTTGACTGCTTATCAAACCTATATAATGATAATTGGCATAGATTTAAAAATATACAGACAAATTTATAAATAAGTAGATTTTCATACATTGAAGAGTCTGTGATCAAATTGTTTTTGGCCTGATAGGATGCATTATTAAAAAAATTGGCATGTACCGATTGAGACCATTGTTGGGAGGCAGCAGAAAACATTCAGGAATGTACAGACTTTTAGGATCTGCCTTCAAACTACTGTGCTAACTCTACTCAAGTACAACCATAGACTCTCAGAACAAATCCTAATGATTTCATCTAGGTCTCTCTGGCACACAGAAAATAGATAGGGCTACAAGAATAAAGTGCGTGTATGTCTTGTTAATTATTTTCCAGTCCTTTCCACTGATTATGCAAAGACTTTATTGAAATAACTGACGTCAATCAGCAGATGTAGTAAACATATATAAATGCTTGTGTATCTTTGCAGGTGAGAGTGTGTGTGTGTGTGTGTGTGTGTGTGTGTGTGTGTGTGTGAAATTGCCAATTCCTTTTAAGCCATAGCTAAACTCTCCTCATGTGTGTTTAAATCAGATAATCCAGTGAAAGGAGGAAGAGGAGGGAGAGGAAGAGGAGAAGAGGAAGAGGAGAAAAGGAAGAGATGAGGGGAGGGAGGAGTGGTTGTTAAAGCCAAAGATTCGCCGTGTCCGGGCTGTTGTGTGGTGCAATGGAGTGTGCCCTGGGTGTGAGTCTCAGGCTCGTCCTCACAGATATTTTTCTCTCATCAATGACTTTGAAACTCATTTGACTTCTGAGTGTCAGTTTGTCCTCAAATTGTTCCTGCCTCCCTCATGGGTTTAGTGGAAGGAGGAAGGAAAACAATCACATAGGGAAAGTAGTTTATAAACTCTAAAGTGCTATGCACATGCCTAGGACCATGTTAAAAAGCAACCACCTGATTAAATTGCTATTTTCTCATCTTTTCAGGTCGGAGTTCACTGATCTAAAAATATAGCCCAGGTTATCACAAGGAGATGTCTCTGAATTCTTGCCATAATCTTTGGCTAAGCGACAAGATGTGTTGCAGTTTGACATAACTGCATACTTAGTATTATCTGAGACAGTAACATATTAATTCTTGTGGCTCTCCGGTTGTGAAACAACTTTCGTGTTCTCCAGGGCATCTAGTGCGCCACGCCACAGGCTGGTGGATAATTGTTAAGTTGACCTGGTGCTACTCCTGATCCTCTCAGGAAGTGCTCACTTAGCAATGAACGCAGTGGCCCCACCAGGCCCTCCCAGAGCCTGCATTAACCCTTTCAGGGCACAGCTGCCTCGCCTTGTCAACAGGACCACGTCAGAAGGCTGGTATTCTTGGCTGCCATTTACATATGAGGACACTGAAGTATAGAAGCAAATTACCATGGCCAAGTGCTTCAATTTTAACTGCTCTTATATGATATGCAATAAATAGTTATAATGCACGTTCACATAAATATACCTATAAAAAATCAAGCATTATTTTCTGTACCTCAATGGACTCGGTTTCCTCTGTTGCCATAAATATCACTTTCATGTGAAGGTCTCTAAACATTATTCATATCTTTCTTCCAACAGCACATAGTCCAGCTAATTAGTAATTAAGTAGGAAGTGGTACAGACAGGGGAATTTTTTTTTATTCCTAATTATATGTTTGATCCTTTTGAGACACTCCAGCAAAGAGAAATATCTTCCTCATGCAGATGTGAGATTTGCATTGCTTTTTTCTTTTCTTTCTCTCTCTTTTTTTAAGTTCAGCCATACCCCAGGGCCATTTTCTGCTGAGCTCCTGCCAAGCTACAGCTATCCCCCTGGAAATCATTTCTTTGCTTTTCAATCCTCACCCTAGACTTTGCGTGTCTCTTCTTTAAACTTCATAATCTGGTATCAGGTCTTCTATGTGCTGGCCAATGTCTGGGGGCAAGTTCTGAGATTCCGGGGGTGAGTTTCTAGATCCTTTGTCAAATCAGTGAAAGGAGAAACTTCCATCACAAACTCTAAAGACCTCCCGACTCCAGGAGGCTTACAAACTGGTTCAACAAGGGCCGCGTCTGGCCCTGGCTGTGCTGGGGTCTGTCGGGGGGGAAGCGTTTGCCATCAAAGGTGATAGGACCTACTGAGCTTCCTTCTTCCTGGGCCAAGAGGAGAGGCTATGGAGGAGAGAGAGAAGATGAAGAGAAGACTCACTTGTCATGCCCTGGAAACCCATGTCTGGGGAATATCTTTAGAGAGCTAAATGCATCACTTTAGGCTCACGATTAATTGACAACTTAATTCAAAAATCACATACTCTGCACCTAAGATGTGTCAGACACGGGCCAGCAAATACAAAAATGAGTTGAACGTGATCTTGACCCGGAGGATCACATGGGAAGAAATGATAAAGTAAAGCGCTACCGTTGTCCGTGAGGTATTCATGGGCTGCAAGGGAAATACACAGAGAGGGAAGTTTCTTTCTGCAGAGTTTCAGAAACTTTCACTGTGGAGGTGAGTTTTAAATGAGGATGTGGTTTGATGGGGTCGAGAAGGTCATACGTCAAGAGGTTGGGAGGCCAGCAAGCTTTTCAGGCTGGAGAACTGGGAAGTGGTGGGCGGCGGAGAGATTGTGGGGTTCGTGGGGGATGCAGGGAGGAGACGTGGGGGTCGGGAGGTGCGGCTGGAGAAGAAGGCGGGGGCCACGGCACAGAGGACAGAGCTGCCACGTCGCAGCGTCTGAGCTTCACGCTGAAGGTGCAGGGGAGCCCTTATGGAAAACAAAGACAAAGCAAGAAACTCCTGTCGCGGCTGGGAGAGAGGTCGCTGGGGTTTGCTGCGCTGTGGAGGGCCCCACACGAGCCCGTCCTCACCCCCGCTGAGGGCACAACGTGCAGGTGGCTGCTCAGACCCCGTCCCGACTTTGCTCTGTCCACTGCAGGGGGCGTGGGGATCTGGCCGTGAGAAGAGCAGCAGCAGAGCAGACTAGGCCTTTCGGGTAGCAGCGTCAAGGGCACGTAGAAGTCACCTCCGCAAGCATCACCCTCCTCCGCAGGTCACCCTCCTCAGGTGAATTTTCTGGGCAAGCTTCTCAGTTTCTATTCAATCTATAATTTCAGGAAATGGGACATATTTTACAACTGCGGAATTAAAATGAAGGCTTTAAAAGGGTAATAAAGATAATGAGCCCGTTTCTGGCCTTTCCTGGTGAATTTCATTCGGCTGAACCCTTCACTATTGGATTCAGGACAGCAAAGTGGAACTCGGTAGGGGCCTCCTTACTCGGGATTTACTTCCAATTCTCCACCTTGTTTTTAGAAGTACACGAGGCTTTCGGTTACAATATGTCCTCCCTAAAATTGGGAGGACACACCTGTCTCTGCTCGTTGCCACACGTGTGATCTGCGCAGCTGTGAGCATCGCCCTGTCATGCAGGCTCTGCGTGGGACCCTGGCTTATCAGGGTCCCAGGACAGCTTGGTGAATGGAGAAAATAAGATCCTCAGGGGACCATGGAACTGCAGAAAAACTGTTCTGTCACTTCCCAGCCAGCTGTGTGCCCTTGGGCCAGGTGTTTCATCTCTCTGAGCCAGAGTGCTGAGCAAACTGGGGCTGTTACACCAAACATCCGCGGCGTGAGGGGGAGAGAAAGCGGGAGGATGTCTGGCATCCCAGCCTAAGAATTACATTAATTACGAAATGCTGTTTTTATCGCCCCCACCTCACATTCTTTGGTTCTGCCCCTTTCCTGCCTCTTTTGGTCCAGGAACTTGTCATTTTGTTCTAAGTTAGTGGAAATGGAGCGAAGCATTTAAGGAGAGCTCTACCAGATTTCCTTTTATGAGAGGTTCGTATCCACTAGGCTAATTGAACTGCTTCTCGAACTTCACTGGTATCCTGGCATTGGAACGTGCTTATCTAAGTGGATCGGAATTGCCCTCACAGAGGCCAGATGCCTTCTGCATTTGAAGGTGACGTTTGGCCTGCAGGTGTACCTGGCAGGGAGCTCCACAGTACCCCTGGCCAGGGTGACTCTGCCTGTGCCCGGCGGTGGCCATGAGTGCTTCGGTACAAAGGTGACTGAACAATCAGTGATGAGTAAATGAGACGCTTGAAAAGAGATTTGATTCTGGTTTTGAGCCTTGCCCGCCCCTGCACACAGGACTCATGAATGCCTCTTAACTGCCCTTCTTACCTTGAGTCTCTTCCTATCCAAACTGTCATCCGCTTTCAGTCAGGAAACAGGGCTATGCTACGCTTTTCAAGGAGGGAGGGTGTTTCATACTGGCTTATAGAACCCCTGGATGGCTGGCGGACGAGTCAGGGAGGCCACACGGAGACCAGCAGTCTGCAGCAGGGAGGTGCGTGCCGGCCCCTGCGCAGACTGTTCCTTCTCCTTCTCTCCGTCTGCCACGTCTCTCTGAAGTGTGTGGTCCTGGCATCCGGAACCTGGGACCACAAGGAGAAAGGGATCTGGGAAATGCAGCTCCCGGCTCCTGCCCTGCCACGTGGAAGGCCTGGAAGATCTGTAAAAGCGCAAGCTGTCTCCACATTCTCACAGAACACTGCTGGCACTAGATGTGTGGGTTTTTTCCAATTCCCTGACACTGGCCGGGAGTCCTACAGTTTAATTCGATTCTGACTCTACTCACCTGGACTTAGCATCAGATCCCACAGGTTAAGGGCTCAGTCCCACAAGACCACCCCTCCCCTTCAGATGCCAGTGGCAGCTCAGAGCCTCTTGGGCTGTTGACTGCCTGGCTGTACCTGGGACGTTCCCAGGACCCCCTCCTGAGGCTTGACAATTTGCTAGAATGGCTCATGGAACTCAGGGAAATGCTTTACTTATGTTTACGGGTTTATTATGAAGGATATTGCAAAAGACACAGACTCATGGAGCAGCTCGTGGAAGACACGCAGGAGCAGAGTATGGGGACACTCCATGCCTTTCTGGCACCTTCCTGTGTTCAGCAACCCAGAGATTCACCAAATCTCATTGTGCGAGAGTTTTCATAGAGCTTGATCTCCAGCCCATCCTGCCCCCAGAGGTCAGCGGGTGGGCCAGAAAGTCCCAACCCTCTCATAACTTGCCCTTTCTGGTGAGCAGTCCCATCAAGGGCTATGCGGAGGCCCCGCCCTAAGTCATCCATTGGCACAAACTCAGGTGTGATCCAAAGTGCTCATTGTGAGTAGCAAAGTCCAACCCCATGACTCAGGAAACTCCAAGTGTTTAAGGAGCTCTGTACAGGAACCAGGGTCAAAGACCACATGTATTTCATACTATACCATGGAAAGGTCATGGCAATGCCAAGGTCACAACTAACAGTCCAGAGTGCCGTCTGGTACACGAGTGGGGGGCTCTGGAACATTCTGAGAGGAACTCTTAGACAGTTCAGACTCTTGTTCAAAGTCTCCCCATTGCTTGTCTTGGAAAGCAAAACAGCGCTTTTTCTAGAGCTTCTACAACAATCTCTTGTCTACATCCCGCCCCTGCCTGCAGAACCTCCTCTTCTGTGACTTGCACAGACCTTGCAGCCTCAGTGCCTTGTTCCTGTACAGCTCTGCCTGGAGGACGCCCTTTACTCAAATCCTTCCCTTTCCTCACACTAGTTTTTTAAAAATAATATCAAGTCTTCAAGGGGAGCTCAAGTGCTGCCTCAACCTTGGATTAATGACATTGCGAAGCAATAAGCGATGTTTTGATCATTCCAATCAGAAACTCTCTGTATCTCTTATGAAGCCCAGCAGTGCTTATCATGCACATATATATAGTGCATGTCACTTCTTCTCTAATCTTAAAGATTCATGATTTACTTTCATGCAAACTTTTTTATATTGTCTTTCTAAACTATGAGACTATGGGTTAAATAGTTCAGAATAAAATCATTCAGTGTTTTGAGGGTGAAATGTTTTTAGAAAGTCTGATAAGAGATCTCTCTCTCTTTAGAAAAGCACTGAATGTTCAGATGAACATTAGACACCAAAAGAAAACCATACAAATTAAATAGCACATACAGATGAAGATATAGGCAAGAATGTAATGTAGTTATTCTGAATTAAGTTTTACGTAACTAAGTATAAGATGCCATTCGTATTATCTTCGGTGTCTATGTGTTTATTCATTTTAATGACCATAGCAGTATTTCCAAAAGCTTTTATAGATTCACTTCCAGCTACTATTCCCCAACTCTATTTTACTCATGAGGTTGTAACAACGTTTTTTACTGTGGTTCTTAAAACTAGAATTCTTCTGACTCAGAGGGAATATACACATGCCAAAGTTGGAAGGAGACACATGTGTCACCAGTACGAAGTGATGCTTACTCTAGAGGGGCGCTTGTTCCCACAATGCCAAAGCCTCTCGGCATCCGGCGTCCTGTTTGGCAATGTCTCGCGTGGTGCCCACTGGGGCACCAAGAGCCAGCAGACATGCTGGCAAAGCCAATGGGCACGAAGCATCTCTGGGAAACATACATCAAGTGGGCATTTCCCAGCACTTGACTCACAATAATAACTTAGCTGTGAAACAAAAATGAAACTTTCCATTCTCCCGAGTATGCTTTGTATAAATCCAGCTAGTACGAAATTTTTTAAACCATGTATAAATAAAAAGGAGGAAAGTGCTGAGCAAAGTATCTTTGGACATCCATCAGGTCCAAACTGTTGGAAGAGCTGGTGGACTCAAAGTAGGTATCCACGTAGCTGGACAACCCAGAGACTTGGATCCAACTGTTACAAACATCTTCCGAGGCAGTGGATGAGACCTCAGACTGTATATGCAAATATATACAAAATGTATACCTATTCCATTGTGCACATAGTCCATAACGTCCTTCCACACAGAATCAATTGCTTTTAGACAAAATCATCCCATCTGAGTCTGCTTACTCTAAACTAGGACCAGGAAAATACCAGTTTAGCAGGAGACCTGTAATGAGACCACATCTTCCTTCCCACCTCCAGGGTACCTACATGAAGTTAAATATTTTCTTTGAAGTGTCGAGGAGGGCAAGGCTGGCAGTTTAGTACACCCACGAGAAGTGCAGTGTGTGCTAGAATCTAGTGTCTAGATTGAGAATACATGGTCGCTCTCAAGTGGGTCCTCAGTGATGAACTTGAATCTCTCTGAAGCTCAATTTCTTTATCAATGCGAGTCCAGCCACCCAGGGTCATCAGGATCAACTCAGTGAAAATGACATACCAACTTTGAAAGTGCTTTGCAAACATTAGTTATTCTACTCCAAGATTTAATCTTGAGCCTGGGTCAAACTGCCTTCCGCTGTTTCCTGGATGAAAATCCTGATTCCCCTCTGGTTACCTTTGTAAATCACGGCCCCTGTCAACACCGTGTATTCTGGTTGATCTCATGGACGCTCCCCTTACTGAGAAGTTGGTAAATATCAAAAAGTAACTGCTAAAATAATTGCAAATAAGAGCAAATCTGAGTTTCCTGGTACACTCCACAGTTCTGTTTGTGTCGCTGATCCAGAGAGATCATCTTTAATAGGATGGCTCTGTATTTGGAATTTCCAGCCTCTCCCTTATCTTGGGGACAAATCAAGCCCTGTAATTGAAATCGAAGAAAATTGAAGTCATTCATCTCTTTTTATCTCTAATGTAAAAAATATAGAAATACTGTAACTTTTGCAGAAACCGCCCCCCCCAAACTGCACAAAATTATAATAATTGTCTCTGTTTGTCTTCATTTAACCAGCTGGGGAGATAATCTGGTGGAACACAGCAATTTTCTAAATTCAGAGATAATTCACGAGAACAGCTGTTGCCCAATCAAGTCCCAGGGCTTCTTTATTTCATGTGAGAAACCAAACTAAGCACAGGCTGGCACCAAAGCCAGAAGTACAACAGGGCCTGCCCTTCTGAAATAACAGCGCTTTGTTTCTTGCAGTGAATCACCTGGAAAGTTCCACTAGATAAAGTAAGTCTGAGAAGATTTGAGCTCACCAGGAAAGGATATGTGATAGAGTTTTGGAAGACAGCCCTCTTGCTCTTTTGGACAACATCAAAGGCTTGTCTAGGAAGAAATTCCCAAGCAATCATCTTAGCTCACATTATTGTGTTTCAAAAATGTTCTAACTTAAGTTTATTTAAAACTGTGTTTTTAAACTTTAGTGTGTGTATGGAAGTGGGGGAGGGGGGTGCTTGGAAAATCTCAGAATGCAGAATCCTGGGCCCCTGCCTCTTAGATTCCGAAGGAGCAGGTCTGGGCGCAGCTGGGGAGCCTGCATTTTCTCCTGCGCTCACCAGGTGCTCTGACAACGGTGTCTAATGGGTAGGCCGCGACTCCCTCTGCACCTGGCTCCCCGTCACATGCTAAGTAAGCTCCAGGTGCACCGTGCTGCTGTCTGTTCTGGGACACACAAGCTTCTTGTCCTGCGAGGTTTTGCTTACTTTGCTCTTTGCCTAGAATGCTCACACCCAGATCTTCACACAGCTGACTCCTTGCCAGCATTCAGGTTTTGCCTGAAATGACACCTCCTCACCGAAGACTTCCCAAATCACTTTCATAAAGTAGCAACCTCCCCCAACCCACCCTCTAGCTCATTCCCCCCTTCATTTCCTCCTCAGGAGTCAGCACGGTGTGTCCTCTTACTCAACTAGACTGTAACCTCCATGGGGACAGGGGTCTCATCTCTCTCTCTCATCACCAACAGTGCCGGGCACGTATCAGGAGCCCATAAGTCAATATTTGATGATGGAAATGTGAATAAGTAAAACATTGTCTTAAAGGCAGGAGAAAGTAGATGTCTGCAGGTCAGAGTTCCAAGCATTCCCTGCTTATGAAAGTGGTCTTTGGAATTATTTCTTTCATCTTTAAAAATGTTGCAGCGAATTTGCTTTCTATCCTATAATACAACCCTATTTACTTTAATATAAGAATAGTTTTTAAAAGTATTTACCAGTCACTAAAATCAACACCCCAGCAAGACGGGCCGCATGAATTTTCCAGATTCCATGGTCACTGGCGCACCTCCAGTGCATGGGGAATTCAGGTAGCTCAACTGAAGAACCGCTGTGTAAGGAGAGGGCCACACAGCTTAGCAAAACATGGGATCCTCCAGAAACACAGAACCATATTCTAGAAGGACGTGGTCTGGCTCCAGAGGAGCTAAGGACTGGGCAGCCCAGACTCTGCCCACTGCCTCTTGGTCAGCTCCTCCAGGCCTCCATCAGCCTGCTGCCCCTATGCCATGCCGAAATCCAGGCCAACGCCGTGCCTCCACCCCGTCAGAATCCAGCTATGACTGGAGTGTTCCTGTCGGAACCACTGAGACACCCATGTCCAGGGGGAAATAAAAATGAAATGAATAAAGAAAATGGAAAAAGAATGAGTCTCGTCTGGCTTCCTGGTTACCGGTTTCCAACCGCTGCATGGAAATCACGCTTGGCAGGCTGCCGGCCTCGCTCCTCTCACCTCCTTCCCCTGAGCAGAGCTGCATCAGCGCCCCTC
>NW_012148596.1:1639966-1645663 GCF_000956105.1 Propithecus coquereli
TTTGCTTTCTATCCTATAATACAACCCTATTTACTTTAATATAAAAATAGTTTTTAAAAGTATTTACCAGTCACTAAAATCAACACCCCAGCAAGACAGGCCGCATGAATTTTCCAGATTCCATGGTCACTGGCACACCTCCAGTGCATGGGGAATTCAGGTAGCTCAACTGAAGAACCGCTGTGTAAGGAGAGGGCCACACAGCTTAGCAAAACGTGGGATCCTCCAGAAACACAGAACCATATTCTAGAAGGATGTGGTCTGGCTCCAGAGGAGCTAAGGACTGGGCAGCCCTGACTCTGCCCACTGCCTCTTGGTCAGCTCCTCCAGGCCTCCATCAGCCTGCTGCCCCTATGCCATGCTGAAATCCAGGCCAACGCCGTGCCTCCACCCCGTCAGAATCCAGCTATGACTGGAGTGTTCCTGTCAGAACCACCGAGACACCCATGTCCAGGGGGAAATAAAAATGAAATGAATAAAGAAAATGGAAAAAGAATGAGTCTCGTCTGGCTTCCTGGTTATGGTTTCCAACCGCTGCATGGAAATCACGCTTGGCAGGCTGCCGGCCTCGCTCCTCTCACCTCCTTCCCCTGAGCAGAGCTGCATCAGCGCCCCTCCGGGTCCGCTTTCCAGACACCTAACCCCGGGTTTACAAATGACAAAGTTCACTTTCCGAAATGCCCACGTGAGGCCCTCCCACTTAGTGCTCTTTGTAGTGGCCACACTGAGGTGACCGACATAAACAGTGACCTGTTGTTGGGTTAGAGCTTCCCGAGGGGAGTGACCTCCTCCACACGGTGGGCGCAGGACACAGAGCACAACCTAGAGATCACCCATGGAGCAGTACTCGCAACAGTGACAATGCACAGCAAGAGGAAGGTTGTCTTATCTGGTTGCTAATTTATCATCTGATGTTTTAGCTTAGAAAAATATAGGCTTCAGGTGCCTTTTTTAAATCACCTATTAGCTGTGTCATCTTTGAGCAATTATTTATTTATTTTTCATCCATTCAGAGGAGTTAATAGTTATCTACTAAAACTGTTCTTAGCACCAAGTGAGATGGCCATGGAAGCAACCAAATCAGAGCTGGCAAAGTTGTTGTTTGAAAACCATAGCCCCTGTAGTCAGCAGCAGCTGTGGTCTCGTCTCACCATCTGGATACGGATTTGTGTGTGTGCTGAAGATTTGGCATGAACATTTTGATTATTGGCAGAAATAAATTAATATCAATCAATAAGTGTTCATTGTGTATCTGCAGCGTTAGTAAGGTGCTCGCATGGAGATAACTTATCTAGATATGACCCACTCTACTTCAGGAGTATCTATAGTCATTTCAAAATTAAAATTTCTATGATTTTAAAGGGAAAAACTCAGTGTTTGAGACAGGTCCATCTGGTCTTATGAAAAACAGAAGAAAAAAAACGGGTTCCCACTAAAGATGGCATTTCAAATACAGACACTTACCTCTGCTCTTTCCCGTAACACTATTAAAATGTCATTAATCACAAAAAGTGACAGAATGGGAAAGGAGAATACAGCAAAAGCTTTTTGGAATTGGGAAAGCTGATGGACAAGTGATAATGGAATTTAACAGACTTTAAAAAAGCTTAGTCCTGGGAAAGAAATGGGAAAAAATATAAAGCAAAAGCAGTTTGCACTTCAGAAGCTGAGGGAGGCTCAGACACCAGGTACTTTCTGAACGTGGGCTAAAGATGGGGCTGAAAACAACCAGATAGGTTGAAAGTCTGTATGAAAATTAATAGCAGTGAGACTCCCGATCCCACACCACAGACACGGGGCTGCCCTTCCCTCATGCGGCAGAACTCCACGGGAGTATTTTCTGGAAAGGATAAACCAGAGGAAAATGTTCCCCTTTAGTGTTTTCAGAAGTACCACTCTGAAATTTCTTTTTTGGTCCTTCATTGACTTTTATTCTTCTGTTTATTCTTAAAAAATCAATGAACTTTATTTTTTAGAGCCGTTTTAGATTCACAGCAAAACGAAGTGGGAAGTACAGAGAGTTGCACAACATGCTTTATTATCAGCATCTCCAACCGGAGGTACCTTTGTTACAATCCGTGAACCTACATTGATGCATCATCATCACCCGAATGGTAGCTCATTTCTTCTTAGCACTGATTAATAGTCTGGATGTACCACAGTTTATTTATCCATTCGCTTACTAAAGGAGATCTTCCTTATTTCCAAATTGTGTCCATAATGAATGAACCTGCCGTAAACACTTGCGTGCAGGTTTTTTGTGTGGATGTAGTTTTCGACTCTTTGGGAGGAGTACCAAGGATCACCATTGCTGGTTCCTATGGTAACACTATGTTTAGTTTTGTAGGAAACTGCAAACCATCTCCCCAGGTGTCTGTCCATTTTGCATTCCCACCAGCAAAGCATGAGAGCTCCTGTTGCTCCACGTCCTGGCCAACATTTGGTGTCGTCAGTGTTTTGTCTGTTGGCCGTTCTAACGAACATGGAGTGGTATCTCATCGTTGTTCCAATTTGCATTCCTGATGCTTGTTTGCCATCCGCGCATCTTCTTCGTGAGTTGTCTGTTCAGGTCTTTTGCTCATTTTAAAAATCATGTTCTCATTGCTGAGTTTTAAGAGTGTTTTGTATATTTTAGATAGCAATCCTTTATCAGATGTGTCTTTTTCAAATATTTTCTCTCGGTCCATAGCTTGTCTTCTCATGCTCTTTACGTGCACTTGTAGAGTATCTGATCTCTCAGGGCTTGAATCTTTACCTCTGCTCTCCATGGTTTCCCGAACTTTGATCTTACCAACATCTGTGGCCGCTGCTCCCTCCAAAAGCTGCTGATTTTCAGAAGTTTTCACTTCCAAACCTGACCTTTCTCCTGACTCTCAAATGTTTTAGGGACATTCAGACTCACATACACAACTGTCCCCTTGACACACCTACCTGGTGCCTGGCAGGTTCTTGGTACACCACGTGTCACAAATAAACTTACCTTTTTCCCTTTGTACAGCGTCTCTTGTCTCTGCATCCTCCATCTCAGTTCCTTGTCTTACCTCCTCCAAGCTACAAGACTTTGAGTAACTATACCTCCTTCTCCCCACCCCTCACAATTTGTTATTAATTATTAATTCTTTCCTATTTTTCCCATTTTGTCCAAAGGATGACACCAAATCAATACAAAAAAGTGCCAGGCCTGGAGAAGTGTGTGGTCTTTCCAGGCCACTGACTTGTGAACAATTATATCTGGTCGGGAAAGACATGTTTTGAATGATGTGTGCCTGAGGTTCCACAGGACAAAGAGAAGGAAGTGACTAACTTCTGGGTGGAGAGTGATTTGGAAATTTTTCAGAGAGGAGATTACATTGCAGCTGAGGCTTGAAGCAAGAGTAAACATTTTCAGAAGCAGCAGCCGGCACAGGATGCAGCTGAGTGCTGGGCACTGACCCATGGGCATGAGCGGCTCATTCAGGAGCAAGTCACTGGACCCCAGAACATCAGTTGCAGGAGGAGACGTGAGCCCAACAGAAAGGCTTCAGTCCAAATGTGGCTGATAGGGCGGGTGCCAGGCCTGGCCGTCTAGACTTTATGCCAGAGGCAGGGAAAACCTGCAGAGAATAATGAGCAGAAAAGTGCTCCTATTTTTTGAAAGATCATTCTGGCAAAAGCGAGGAGAAGGGACCGGATGAGCATGACTAGACATGGGTTTTTAGAGAGCTGAGGCCAGGCGGGTCCTCCTGGAGACTTGTGTTCTTGACAGGAGAATGTGGACGGGGACAGATGTTACATGCCGACTATGATTTAAAGGGAGTCATTTTTATTTTTCAACTCTATTTTCTTTGACTTGCATCGGAGCACAGGATCCGCTCTTGGGCACCATGCAGGCTGAGGACAATGAAAAGAAGACAATGCCCTTTTCATGTCTAAGTGACTGTCTAATTAGCATGAAGATCTCTACAAATAAGCTTCAGGCAGGCATCTCCTTGTGGCCTTTCCCCGTGTGCTTCATGTATCAGATGTGCCGGCCCTGCACTTAAAGCCCCCACATGCCTTAAGGACAGAATCCATTCTTAGAGATTACCCTCCAGAAAGTAGAACTGTCCGACAGATTGCAGCAGGAAGTGGAGCAGAAGATCACGATGCTCCACAAAATTGCAGATTCTTGCAGAACCTACATTTGGGAGCCGTTGTCAGCTGGAATTCAAACACAGTTCTAAGGTAGATGTCCTTGCCTGGAGGGTTTTGGAGATGGAGAAAGCAGCTCTGTTACCGTCAAGGAAAAAAATATGTCTTACCTGAAAATACCAAGGCGTTTTTTTTCTCTTTTAAATTGGGTCAAATGTACTTAATTTCATTGGTAAATTTTACAACAAAAAATGTTGATTCTTCTGCAAACAGGGCTTCTTCTTCAAAATACAGCTGAAAGCATTATTATACTGTAAGATAGTTATTGTCAGTAATCTGAATATGGATTCAGCTTGTACTTGGTAGGAGGAAAGAAGCACGTGCAAGGAATAGTCTCTGAAATGTGTGAATGATGGGTTGCAAAAAGAAATGAGCATTGCCTAGCAAATGGAGCCAAAAATGTCAGGGGAAGCTAAGCATGGGATCTTCTCAGACCCGGGAGCTTCAAATCTCAACAGGATGGGCAGACATGAGCTGGAGAGCCAGGGTCACAGCTACAGGTAGCATTAGGGACACCAAGGACATTCAGCTTTGTGGGATTTCAGGGGGTTTTGTTCTTTTTTTATTTTAGAACTTCCAAACTTTTTTTATAGCTTCATTTATAATTCATATTCCATAAAGTTCACCTATTATAAGTGTATAATTCAATGAGTTTTAGAAAATGTATAGAGTTTTGCAACCATCAACCAAAATCAGTTTTAGAACATTTCCATTACCCCCCAAAATCTCCTCTAGACAGTTTGTATTCAAATGAGTCAATTCCTGCTCTCGCTCTCAACTTCTGGCAAACACTGATTTGCTTTTGGCCTCTGTAAATTGGTCTTTTCTGGATATGTCATATATATGGAATAATGTCATATGTAGTCTTTTGTTCTGCCTTCTGTACACTTGGCATTTTTTTGAGATTTATCTGTGTTGCAGAAGGTTATCAGTATTTTGTTCCTTTTCATTGCTGAGTAGTATTCCAACGTATGGCTATGATACAATTTGTTTATCCATTCACTGTGTGATGGCCAATCAGGTTGTTTCCAGTCTTGGCTATTGTGAATAATGATGCCGTGTATGTTCGCGTGCCATTCCTTGTATAGATATGTATTTTTGTTTCTCTTGGATAGATTCCTAAAAGTGGAGTTGCTGGGTTTCATGATAAGTTTGTTATAACATTTTAAGAAACTTCCAGACTGTTTTCCAAAGTGGCTTTACCATTTTATGTTCCCACCAGCAATGTGTGGGGGGTTCCAGTTACTCCACATCCTTGTCAACACTTAATATTGTCTGGCTTTTAAGAATTATTACCATTGCATTGGTTGTGTAATTTGCCTAATTATTAATAATCAAACCCTTCTTATATTCTTGTTAGTCATTTATATATATCTTCTTTGGTGAAATATCTATTCAAATCTTTTGCCTACTTTTTACTTTGCCAGTTCGGCATCTTATTCTTGAGTTACAAGAGATTTTTACGTATTCTGGGTGCACGCCCTTCATCAGATACATGCTTTCCAAATACTTTATTCCAATGTGTGG
>NW_012148596.1:1647416-1675183 GCF_000956105.1 Propithecus coquereli
ATATTAACTTGTTCTTTAAATATATGATTCATCAGTGAAGTCAACAGTGTCTGGGATTTTCTTTTAGAAATTTATGATTTTTATTTCAATGTATTTACTTATTATAGATACATTCAGATTTTTCTACTTCATCTTGAGTCAGTTTTAGGATAATTTATGACTTTCTAGGAAAGAGTCCATTTCATTTCAATTGCTTAATTTGTTGGTAGAAAATTATTTTAATAAGGTTGCCTTATAATCCTTATAATCAAAGATGTACTCTCTTTTATTCCTGGTTTTGCTAATTGGTATTTTTTCTCTTATTTCCTGTGTTAGTTGAGCTAAGGGCTTGTCAATCTTGTTGATCTTGTCAAAAATAAAACTTTTATTTTCATTGATTTTCTCTGTTGTTTTTCTGTTTCTATTTCCTGATTTCCACTTATTCTTTATTCTTTTCTTCCTCTGTTTGCTTTGTGTTTAACTTGTTCTTTGTTTTTCTTAAAATGGAAGCTTAAATTGATATAGGAGCTTTTCTGATATAGGTGTTTAAAGCTATAAATTTACCTCAAACAATGCTTTAGCCGCATCTCATACATTTAATATGTTGTGCTAATTTTTTAAAAATTTCCTTTGTGATTTCTTTTGACCCCATAGGGGTTTTTTTTTTTTTTACTATTGTTTTGTTTAATTTCCAAATATTGGATTTCCCCAGATATTTTTCTCTTGTCACTCTCTAATTTAATTTCACTGTTGTCAGAGGATAGACTATGTATGATTTCCATCTTTTTAGATTAACCGACACCTGTTTTGTGGTCCAGCATATGGTCTATTCTAGAGATGGTCTTGCGTGCACTGTGTGTGGGTTGGAGACTGCACTCAAACTTCATGCCATTTTCACATCTGGTCTGGCTTTTCTTTGACTGGACTCACTTAGCTCTCACATCTACTCTGCATAAATGAGCACACAGGCTCTGAAGACCAGAAATGTGGTCTGCACCCGTTTCTGCTGTGCATGTGCATGGCCTGTGGTCAACCCAGGGTGCGTAGGAGCTTGTCAAGGCCCATGATAGCTGCCTCACCCCCTGATCCCCAAGCCCCTGTAAAATCCCTAACTAGCTTCTTCCTTGCCTTATCCATTGGCCTGTTGCTTGCCTCAAAAGGACTTCAGCCTCAGGATAGTGAAGCTACCTGTTCTTGCTGTTGTCTTGCCACTTGGACTAATAATGCCCCAAATCAAGTTAGTTTCCTGGGAGTGGTAACCAGAGCTTATTGTTTTCACAGGCTCTGCTCATGTGTCTGAACCATTGACAGAGCTGGGGGTAGAGATGGGAGCAGCTCTGGGTAAGAACATCGCAGGTTCCTGCTGTTCTTAAAAGAAACTCAGTAGTTTTCTGAAACAATGCTTCTCAGTTTGTTGTGTGACTTGGATTGATTTCTGGAGCACTGAAATAGCTGTTTTAGGCAGATTTGTTCAACCTTATTATCGCTTTTGAGGCCCCAAAAGGGAGGTGACAGCCTCGGTTCAGTTGCAGTGTGGCTGAGGAGGGGATGTCAGGACATGGGCCTGTGTCAGCTGCAATTGGAACAGGCGCTTCCTCGTGCTGTGAGGGGCCTGCACCTTCAGACTTTGTTGGGAGAGGGTGGGACTTGTCTCATTAAGATAGACGTCCCCAGCAGAAGCTATCCATGGAATGTTTAACATGGGGAGACAGTGAACAGTACCTAAGAATTCCTGGCCTTCTTCCTTTCCTCTCCTCTCAGCAATGCCATCCTTCCTCAAGACTAGGATCACCGCCGTGAGGGTAAGAGCAGTGTGCCCATCGCTGCCTCAGAGCCTGGTTGCACACCAAGCACCCGCATGTGTCGGATGGGACAGGGCCAAGTCCTCAGCCTGCTGTGTGAAGTACTTCCACGTGCCAGACACTGAGCGCATTTTCTCATCTGACCCTCACGGTATCTTCTCACTTGTATTGCCTCTGGCCTGTAGATGTGTAAAGGAGACTTGGAGCGTTAAATAATTGCTCTGTTCTCACACAGCTATGGATGGAGCTGGAATCTGACTTGCAGTTTGTGCATTTCAGGGCCTGTGCTTTATCCCTCCACCCCACAGCACAGCCTCCAAATATGGAAGCCTGAGAGGATGGCCGGGCCTCTGACCTGGGCCAAAAGTTAGGAAGACAGCTGGATCCTTCAGAACTCTGTGACCTGTGCGGAGGAAAGGTACCACACCACGCGCACACACACCACACCACACAGTATACACACACCACACAAACACACCACCACATATCCCCCCCGCATACACATACCACATGCCAGACACACACGCCTCACCTATACCACACCACACACACACCACACACACCGTGCACATACTACCACACATACATCCCGCCACATACACATACCACATACCAGACACACACATCATCACCTATACCACACCACGCACATACCACACACACCGTGCACATACTACCACACATATAGCCCACCACATACACATACCACATACCAGACACACACCGCATCACATATACCATGCCACACACAACACACACATACAACACAACACAAACACACCACACACACATGCACATACATGTATATAGCACACCACACACTACACACACATAGGCACATGTATACACACAGACACATCACACACACACACACACACATACACATACATGCAGACATCTCTACCTTTTATACAATTGCAGCTATTGCAGCACTTTGGGGTCAGCCCTAATTTTGTAAACTTAGGCGTAACTGCGCAATGTTCTCAAAGGCATAGTTTTCTACCAAGGTGCACTTTAATGTGCCCTGGGTGTAGGACAATTTTTTTCTTTAAGACAGAACACCCATTCTTCACAGCTTCTCCGCCTTGGGAAGAGAGAGCAGGTTGGTGGAGGAGTTTAGCAGATTTATTGACATGAACATAGTGTTTGAGACAGAAGGCAAGCTGTCATAGCCTGACATGCAGGAAACTTGGGATAAATATTTCTGTTGACTTTCCATGGATTTGTTATCCTCACATGCCCTGGTACAGGGGTTCTCCTGTTGGTGTGAACTTGGTGAAAAGGTTGGTTCTTGCTCCGAATAAATTAATGGGGGGAGTGGGATGGGGTGGAGGAGAGGGAAGAAGGGGAGGGCATTCAAGAAAATTAGTGGAAGGTAAATCAGAGGCAGAATGAAATCATAGTAGTCATGTCTTCACATTTAATTGTTCTTGCCCTTCCAAAAACAGACCAATCATGCATTGAAGAGCATAAATAACAGGTTACTATATTTGAAAGAGTACTTGTAGTAGCTGACATTTATACACTGGGCACGTTGCTAAGCATGTAGCACACAGTCACTCAGCATATTTATTGAACATGTACTATGTGCCAGTCATTGGGATTTACCAGTGACTAAAACTGTCACGGCACTTATATTCCTGGGGGAAGGGAAGAAGGACAACAGACATGGTGAAAAAGGAAGCTCTATATTATGTTATGACGACTGCTGTCATGCTCACAGGACAAAGTCCAATCTTGGCAGAGTGCCCGAGAGCCACATAGGGTTGGGGCACACAGCAGCTGGGGATGCTCCCTTGCTGTCAAGAGCCCAAGTTCACGAGCACCCTGGACTTTGGTGGTCTGATTCCCTTTTCTGGATAAGGTTCTTTCCCTCCTTGTTCCTTTTCCTCTCAGTTCCAATGTCTCCTCCACTGCATCTCCTGCTCTGCCCTCGGCCACCTCCTGTCCCGGAATCCCCAGGTCCCTGCTCGCTGCCTCCCATGGCAGGCTGTGCTCTCCTCTCTTACGACACATCTCCCCTTCTATTCTGCTGCCAGCCTTCCACCGCAATGACCTGCTCAGTAGCAAAACCACTCATCTCTGAAGGAGCTCAGAGATACAACAACAAGTTCTTTAGATTGTACCTCATTTATGACGCTCTGCCCCACACCAGGACACCTGCTGCAGGACAGGTGGCCGTGGGCACTGACTGAGCTGGTTGTGCCAAAGACACAGGGCAGAAAGCATGTTTATGTCATTTCTACCCTTTTTCTAATGGGCCCTAACTCCTTCCCAAGCTGATGCTTGCACAGTTGTTCTTGCCAGCCCAGCCCCTCCTGGGCACCTGCCTGGGAATGGCCCTTCTCTGGCTCCTGGATCTCAGCTTAGATCCTCACATGTTGTGCTCACACATCTTAAGTCGGGCCTGTGACATTGCTGTCCACCTCCCTGCCGGAGGGTGGATCATTCCCTCTTTTCTGGGTCTTCCTTTGTCCCAGACTGAGACTTACCCATGGTCATGCTCAACAGCAATTCTGCTCTCCTTGTGCAGACTGGTGGGAACTTTAGAAAACAGATGAAATGTTTCATGTAACGATGACCTAATAGGTTGGCTCAACTTGGATTCTTCTGTTCATCAGAAGACCGGAGTACCTAGAGGGTCTGAAGCTCTGGAGTGTGATGGAATGATTAATTTCTTTGTCGGGCCCCACCACTAGACTAGGGAATCATTTCCAAGGAAGCAAATAGAATTTTAGCTCCAGAATTTAAGCGCCCTGCCTAGCACATTAGTAGGTGCTCAATGAATATTTATCGACTAAATGGCTATTTGGATAATATAAAATTTACATTGCGAACTCCAGAAAATTAAGGTCCATTTTCTTACTCATCTCTGAATCCCTAGCGTATGTGCCAACCATTCACTGAGTATCTGAAATGTACCAGCCCAAAAACGCTCTGAGGATAGAGAGATGTATGAGACATGCCCTCCGCCAAGAAGGAAGACTTCAAATGGGCAGAGAGGCCCATATGCAGGTGTCAGAAGAGGGACTAATACCGACACAGGTGTGTGCATGGGCAGGAGGAGGCTGTTCCTCTCGGAGGTGGTTAAGAAAGGATTCACATGACCCTTGAGCTTGTTCCTCAGCTCTGATCATGGATGCTGATGATATGGTGCTATTATTCTTCTTCAAGATAGCATTTATTGAGCGCTTCTGATATGCCAGGTACCAAGCTAACTGCTTTCTAAGATCATCTCATTTACTCCTCACACTGCTGTGTAAGGCAGACTCATCCTCCCCATTTGGCTGGGGATAAGTGAGGTTATTTGTGCATGTCACAGGTAGTTTAAGCAGTAGAAAAGCTGAAGGTTTTCATGGTCCTGCCTGGGCCGGCCGCCTGGACAAAAACTTCTTACTCCCTCTGTGGGCTGCCCCAGGGGGCAGCAGAGACCACTGGCAAGGCTGAAACACTGTCCTTGTCTGAGCAGACAATGTCTCACTGTGCACCAGGAGGATTAGAATTCTGTGGCCGACTGTATTCCAGGCACTGCGACTGACCACAGTGAGAGCTCGCTGTGCACACGTGTGTACATACACGTAACATAATTGATCCTTGCCATACTCTGTGACACAGGCGCTTGCACATACTAAGTGAGAGAACCCAAAAGGTTAAGTGAATTGCATGAAGAGGAATAACTAAGAGTCTACTGGAGTCTTAGCTCTTGCTTTCGATGTTATCACAGGCAGGATCTGCAGGGAGCTGGGAGAGATACAGGAAGACAGAGAGACAGGAAGGAGCTCTCAGCCCCCAGGAGGGAACTGAGGCTGTGTGGTAAGTGCTGCTGGAGGGGCAGATGACCAAGGCTGGAGGATCAGAGGCCACATCCAGCCGAAGGCATGGTCAGGTTTGTGGAGGAAGGCGCGTGAACCGGAGCCTTGTAGAACGAGACTGTGTCAGGTGGAGAGAAGGTGGCTGGGCAGGCGTTCCAGGCAGAAGGAACAGCATGAGCAGCACTGTGGTAGAAAACTGAACCCCAAGGTGAGATTTTGTAAAGAACAGGGGAACACTTTTGTCTATTTCCTTTGAGGAACATATTCCAAAAATATGAGGTGGGTGGAAAAACACAGCCAGCAGCAAATTAATGCACGAATAACAGCACGTTGCCCCAAAGGAAACAAGAGCCAAGCTATCTTCTGAAGAACTGAGTGATGTCAACTCACCTGGTGGACAGCCCAGGGCGCTGTGACTTTGGAAGTCCTGTTGACATTGGTCAAACAGAGCCAGCCTGGCCCCGGGCGTCGTGACGCCCACCACTCAGCCTCCCCTCTTCTCACCTGGGTGGGAGCTGCACAAGCTGAGCCCTGTTGCCAGCTCTGCCCATCCCTTCTCGTGGGTTCCGGGAAAGTCCGATCCAGAGGGAAGAAGGCCACAGGAGGCCGGGAGGGAAGTGGACTTTGAGCCCTGGCTGGATTGGATTTGGAGGTGGAGAGACCCAAGGTTAGAAACAGACTGTCTCAACCAGTTACAGGTGTCAGTGAGTCACTTTCAGCTTCTGTGCCTTAACCTGCAGGCCCCTTATCTCTAAAATGGGGAGAATGATTCCGCCTTCCAGACTCGAAGTGGGCCTCAGAGGAAGTAACATAGGAAAAGCAACGCGCTCGGTGCCTAGTCAGTGGTAGTGCTGGAAGAACATTAGCTTCCTTTGCCACTGCTGGATGGTTAGAATGAGGCAGTCATGTAAAAAAAATAATTAGAATGTCTCCTACCCTCCAAATACTCAAGTTTTCTGAAAATGGAATGCGATTATTTTTAATCAGCTGATTGGGATCCAGGATGACTTCATAGTCTTGTGAACCTAACTGAAACCCGTCCAGCACTGATTGCTGTGAGCCAGAGAGCTGCAGGCGGCTCTGAACTCCCAGTGACCCTTGTACAAATGACCATTTCATCAACTGCCTGGGGAGGAGGTTCAGAGGCATGAAAGGGAGACGTGGGCAAGGACATAGGCTTGTTTGCTCCTGGGGCTTGACGATTTGGTCAACAACATTTTAGTTATTCAGTAATGAGTTTCTGGTACCCCAGAGGCAAAATGGGTCTCATACTTCCCCAATGAGACAGTCCTCTCTCTTGCACACCATCTCTTTATTTTACCATCTGACCTCTTCCAGTTTCTCTGTGTATGATTTCCAACTCCGAATTGCACACCCTGGCAACACCCATCCACCTCCATCGGGCCCTTCGTGGCACGTCACTGAACATTGCAGCTGTTCCCAGGCACCCATGCATGCGTCAGTCTCCCAGGCTGGAGAGAGAGAGACCCTTTTATGTTTACCCCCTTGGCAGCAAAGTCTTGTCTGCAGCCAGAGATAGAAGCCAGGCTAGTGATTCCGAATAACGTCTCAGATGTCACTCTTGAGCTACCCGAGATGAAAATTTGGGATTTGTATTTTATATTAATACAAAATAAGCTTGAAATGGTGCCCAGAGTGTGGAAAAATGCCAGGATGGTGGAAGCTATTGAGCACTGGGACCTTGGGATAAATGGAGGCTCAGAGAAGGTTGAAGGACGCAGCCGGTGCCACAGGGGCCGCCAGAAGCAGGATCCAGGTCGCTGTGACTCCACCGCCAGGGCTCCTTTGTTCATCTCAGACCTGCTGCGGAGCCTAACCAGGGCAGCGACAGCAGGAAGGAAAAGGAGAAGTGAATTTAAGACATATGCATGGTTCTAGAATGTATTATGGCACGAGAAGCTGGGCGTGCTATGCTGCACGTCTTCTAATGCTGACTGGCTGTGAAAAAGCCTCTGACTATTTTATTATAAACCCCAGCAAATGCCAGGGCAAACTAATGACTTGGATTCTCCACAGAGAGAAAGCTTTTGGCTCCGAGACAAAGACCTTAAATCCCCTTATACTTAAAATGGGACCTACATTTGCATTTTAGCTCTACTTCTTTGGTTCTTTTGTGATTTCACATAGAAATGAAAACATGAGCTCCTTGGGGGATTTTTCTAATCTGGTTGCAAATAGCAGATGACCAGCTTCCCTGGCTTCTGTGTGTTTAGACCAGGTAATCACAGCCTGTAAATCCCTGCAAGCCCCACTTCAGGGACTCGGGCAAAAATAGTAAGCGAGGTCAGTCCTCAGAGGTAAAAGAGAGCCCTTGTCATCTAAATAGAAGGAATCAAATCATCTTTTAAATGTAAGGTTGAGAAACGCCTTGCTCCTGCTCGGATCTGTGTTTGTGGCTGAATCACCTAATCTTTCATTCATGGCTAAACGGGTTCTGAGTTTCCACTGTGCGCCAGATGCCAGGGAGGAGTTAGATGCGGTCCTGGCTGGAGCGGATTTGCCTCAGGGCACCTCACCACACTCCTGGCCCCTCCCAAGGTCAGGAAGGGCCCTGGCAGTGTGGCACATGGTCATATGTTTTTGTAAAGTTCTCATCTGTAAAGACCCCCCTCCTCATTGCAAAGGCTTCAGCTTCCACGCAACCTGAATCTGTCCCCTGGTCCCTCCCCAAGTGTACCTTGGTCCCGTGGGAGAGACATTCACATAAACAAACGAATTCCCAAGCACATCAGAGGCGTGAGGGTAGAAGCCACGTAGGCGACAGTGGCACACAGAGGAGGGAACCCCTAACTTGCTGAGAAGACTGTCCGTGTATCTAGCACTGAGGACGGGGTTTTTCTTTTTTTTTTTTTTTGAGACAGAGTCTCACTGTGTTGCCCGGGCTAGAGTGCCGTGGCGTCAGCCTGGCTCACAGCAACCTCAAACCGCTGGGCTCAAGCGATCCTCCTGCCTCAGCCTCCTGAGTAGCTGGGACTACAGGCATGCGCCACCATGCCCGGCTAATTTTTTCTATATATTTTTAGTTGTCCAATTAATTTCTTTCTATTTTTAGTAGAGACGGGGGGGGGGTCTCGCTCTTGCTCAGGCTGGTTTCGAACTCCTGAGCTCAAACAGTCCACCCGCCTCGGCCTCCCAGAGAGATAGGATTATAGGCGTGAGCCACCGCACCCGGCCTGAGGACGGGGTTTTATTCTGTTTCCAACCCAAACAGGTGAATTGCAGTTCAGTGCTGATGTGCGCCACCTGGAATTAGCGTTCCACTCTGCGTGTTAAAGGTTTAGATCTCTACAAGGCTGTGCTTACTTCAGACGCCAGCCACACTTCGGGGGTCCCTAGGCCACTTGTACTTCTCACTAACTGGCTATGCATTCAGGGGTTCTTACGGCCCCATCAAGGTTTGATAATTTGCTAGAACAACTCATGGAACTCAGGAAAGTGCTGTACTTCATGGTTACAGGTTTATTATACAAGATACAGACAGGGCAAAGTCTGGGAGGGAGTGCGGAGCTTCTGTGCTCTGCCTTTGGAATGGAGCACATCACCTCCCCAGATCCACCAAAATGCTCACCAACAGGAAACTCCCCTCCCCACCCATGCCCCTCTCCCAAGGCGCGTGCATCTGTGTTTAGCAGAGAAAAGCTGAGTTCTTGAGTCGGGGCTCTGGTCCCTGCTGACATCCCATAAGCTCCACTTAGCTGTTTCCCATGCTGGATTCTCTGCTCAAACCTCGGAGTTGACTAAACTCAAGAATAGATGGTGACTTAGAAAGAAAAACCTCAGGATTCACCTCTCCCCAGCCACACCGCACCTCAAAGCTGATGTGGCTCTGCTTGGGTTGGCGATACCTTCCAGAACTCTCACAGCAGAGTCAGGGCGAGAGATCTCTGTGCTGTCACTCTCGTTGTCCCTCTCTACTACGAAGTGCAGAGCGGGGAATGTCTAGGGCATTTCATCTTGCTGCGCTCTTTATCCTCTCTCCTTATGTCCCTCCCGCCGTCTCCTGGAGTTGAAAAAGGTGAGCTTTTGCTCCCCGTCTGCCATGCCCTCCTTCTCACAGGAGCAACAAGCCTTATGCCTTTGCTGCCATAGGTAGAATTGCAGAGGTGGCCGCTCCATAGGTGGACCTGGGATCCTGTCTTCCATGTCCGAGGAATCCCTTCTTGTTTCTTTCTTCAGTTGTTTAAATTGATTTTTAAACTTTGAGATAATTGTAGATTTATGTGCAATTGTAGGAAAAAAAATACAGAGATCCTGTGGTGCACCCTTTACCCAGCGTTCCCCAGGGGTAACATCTTAGAAAAGTAGAGCCGATATCCCAACCTACCTATTGACATTGATGGCAGTCAAGATATGGCACTTTCCCTCACCACAAGGATCCCCTCTGTGCCCTTTCACAGCCACGCCCATTTCTTCTCCACTCTCATCCCCTCCTTGACCCCCGGCAACCATCAATCTGTTCTCCATTTTCATTAAGAAAGCTGCTAAAAACACCGGTGTACAGGTTTTTGGGTGAACGTAAGTCTTCGTTACCGTGGGGTGAAGAGAGGCATCCCTTCTGTAAGACCTTCTAGCTCCCTCTGGAAGGCGGACATCTTGGGCAACCTCGGATGAGCTTTAGTACTCAGAAAAACAATAGATAATGTATTAATAATTTAGAACATTGCTCTGTGAGATATTTATTAAGACTAATGCTGCACATTTATTTGCCCATTTAGGAAATATGGTGAAGGTGATTTTCCAATTACATACAATAAAAATACTATGTAAGCATAATTTTAGAAAAATTATTTTGCATGTATTGCTACTTTCCAAGTCCATGTAGGTGGGAATGTATCCAAAATCCTTGGAGAGAGTGAGGTTGGTAAGAAAGAAAGATTTGTTCTCGCACACTGAAGGGAGGTACTCACTGCTGTGCCTGCGCTGGTCCCACCACGCTGAATGTTCAGGGAGAGGAGGGGGCCAGAGGGAATGTCTCTTCGCAGCTCTGGTCACTAGAGAATGTCTCTCTCTCTCTCTCTTTCTATCATCTATGTATCTGTCATATATCTATCTATCCATCGATCTATCGATCTATCTACCTATCAATCATCTATCTTTTCCAGTTTAAGGGCCTGAAGGAGCCGAGTACCTACTAATCTCTGGGGTAAGGACTACCCTGAGCAAAACACAGGCCCGAATGTCCGTGGAATTTCGTCTCTGTGGAAATCCCTTCCAGAGGGCGAGCGAGTCTCTTTCTGTGTCTCCACAGCCTCCTCTCATGACCTGTGTCCCTCTGCCTTTCTCAGAGACCTCATCTCTTGAGCATATCTGGATACTGGGGTATGCCAGGCCCAACACATCTTGCCCTTTCTCAGCTCTTTGAGAATTTCTTCTTTCCTTTCATTTTTTTAGAGATAATATGTGTGTAGGAAGAGCACTGGAAAAGACTTAACCCTCTGGTCTCCTCCCGGCCTCCCTTCCTGGATTGCAGGTAGCACAAAACTCACATTTGAAAATTATAACAGGATCACTGCACAGAGAGAAGTGCAATGTCAGCATTTCCACACCGTGACAGGCACCAAACCAATCTTCCCTCAACGGTATCTAGTTATTTGTTTTTATAGGGGTATAATGCAGGAAAAGACACGAATCTCTCAGGCCCACAGCTGGATGAAATTTACCTAGGTGTGCTCCTGCGGAACCGCCGCCCAATCAGATGCGGAGCCTTTCCGTCATCTTGGATGTTTCCCCAGGCCCCTTCCTTGTCAGTATTTACCCACTCAAGACTAGTACTATTCTGATTTCTAGATTCTGACTGGGTCTTAAATTTAGGTTTAAACTAAGGTTAAAAATTTACAGCAAAATAATTGTATAGTAACAAACAAAATAAAAATTAAAAAAAATATAAAAAATGTTATAGATTTAGTGTTTGGTGAGAGGAAAAAAATCTCCAAATAGAAAAGCCACCCTACCAGGAATCCATGAGCAAAACAATAACCTGGACGTATAAATGGAGACCCTTGGTCTAAATGTACAAGGGAGGAAAACAGTTTCTAAATTGCTTTTCGGGTGTGCATTTGTCATACACATAATCACAAAATGTCAGAGTGGAAGGGACTTGACTCATCATCTAGGGCCCACCTCCTCTCTTTACAGAATGGGAGACCAAGGCCCAGAGGGCCAGCGGGACTCACATAGGGCCTTAGAACCTACTAATGTCAGCATTGAGATACTCCACTGTCGGTCCTTCAACACCTGGAGCATTTCAAGTCTCTTCTGTTTACTTGTCAAAGGATTAAAACAAAACATTTGTGAACATGAAGATACATGGACTGTTACTGGCTGAGTTATGCCTCCACCTCCAAATTCATATGTTGAGTCCCTAATACCCGGTACCTGGGCATGAGACTGTCTTCAGAGATAGGGCCTTTAAAAGGATAATCAAGGTGAAATGAGGTCATATGGGTTGGCCTTAACCCAACAGGATGGGTGTCCTTATAAGAAGAGGAGATCATGACACAGACACACACAGGAAAAAGTTGGCCATCTACGAGCTAAGCAGAGAGGCCTCAGAGGAAACCAACACCACCGACACCTTGATCTTGGATGTCTATCCTCCAGAACTGTGAGAAAAATAAACTGTTGTTTAAGCTCCCCACAGTCTGTGTACTTCGTTGTGGCAGCTCCAGCACACTAATGCGTGGACTGGCAAAGGTAGCTAGTGTCTATTCATTTGTTCTATCCATTTTGTCATACATTTATTGAGCACCTACTATGTGCAAGTCACTCTGGCAGATTCTATTCTAAGGTCTTTAAACATCTCAACTCATTTTATCTTGAGCACAGAACTCTGAGGTAGACACTGCTATACCCATTTTATAGATGAAGAAAGCAAGGCAAGGCGAGGTAATTAAGCAAGCTGGCACAGTTAGCATGTTGTAGAGTCACAGATATGTAAACATGGGCAGGGTAGTCTGTTAGAGTCTATGGTGAGAGACAGAACTCAGCAGGGACATAGAAGAGAATAATCTACCAGAAAAGGAGTGAGGATTTAGGGAAGAGGAGCTGAGACTTGAAAATTGAACAAGAGAGAAAGACTGAAGGAGGTGGTGGTAGTATTTTAGCTTCAAGACAAACAAGGAAGGGTGAAACAACATGGCAATTTTAAGTATCAATACATGTGCTTGCCTGGAGCTCAACATTAGCATTAGATGAGAATTGTCCAGAATGAGTAATACAAGGACCAGATTACTAGAGTCTTGTATGATGAACTGCTCTGTTTGGAAATGATCCCCTATTTCCAAATGTTAAATAAGAGTGATCAGATTTGCATTTCATAAAGGTTCAAGGAAGTGTGGCAGGGAGTGGGGTTAGAGGCAGGGAGCCATTTACCAGGATGGCGGGGGTCTTGGCGTGAGCTGTGGTTAGCCTCTCAAGAGGTCTGGGAGGAAGGAACAGGTGCCTGGTGTTAAGAAGACAGAAAACACAAGACTCAGTTTGAGGCAGATGAAGGAGAGAGCAGGTCTGGAATCATTCCCGGTTTTTTGGATGAGCTGACTTGGAGGCTGGTGGGATTTCAAGACAGTGTAGGACTGGAGGCAAAGGAAGGACGCATGGTGGGACAGGCAGATTGCGCCTGGGCTGTGGGCTCTTTGGGGCTTGAGCCCAGGAGAACCATGGGTCTGGAGGGTAGATAGGAGCTATGTCAGCGTAGATATGGGAACTGAAGCCACAAGAGTGAATACCACCCCCTAAAATGCTTGGGAAGTGCAACAAAGAGTCTGGGTGGCCACCAGCTTATAAGAGGCGCAGAGAAAGTGGAGTCTGGAAGAAAAATCTGGAAAGAATGGTCTTAGCAGCAGGAGGAAAACAAGACATGAATCGTGTCACCCAAACCAAGAGAGATGCTGTTTGAAGGAGGGAGGTCTCCAATGTCAGCTGCTGGAAAGGGGTGTCACACGGTGAGGGGTGGACAGGTGTGGGCAACAGTTCTATTGGAGAAAATGAGCTACATGTGCCATTTTCATCCTCAAAAGGACAGTTTTGTCTTTTATTATTAACACGATTCTCCGATGTTTCTGATCCAAACATGATATTTTTTTCACAGATGCAAATAAGGCATTCAATGTTACCAAGGTGACCAGAGGCTGCACAACCAGGACCTGCAGGCTTGCATGTTGACACTCGGGTCCCAGATAAGAACATGTGTGGGGCACAGCAGTTAGCATTTCAGAACAAAAGAAAAGTGAATGAAGTGAAAGAACTCTACTGTCAACTTGATACCCCGAATTTTTAAATTCCCTAAATCTTGTTAAAAATCAATAAAAACCATTCCTAATTAGCTGTAATAGATCCTTTCTTTTGAGAAAGTAGACTCACCATATTGCAGAACCAGTTTCTCCCGGTTTAAACTGTCATTGAAATGCAAGAAAGGTGCTGGATGTCTGTGCCTCCCTTTTCTGAAAGGAACTGCTCAGTCCCTGGGTGACCCTGTGCTAATGAGGCTGGCTGGTGAGTCATCTCCCATCTTGGAGTCAGAGATGCTATCAGTTTCATTAAAGTCCCCACCGCCACCTCTGCCCTGCTCTGCCAGCCTGCGGCAGCCACAGCAAGGCCATTAGCTCAGCCATGCGCCCTCTGTCCCCACCCCCCACCTGTCCCACCTCTAATTTCATATTTGCAGACATGCCAGGCGTTTGTTACCAAAAAGTATTATTCTACACGCAAACACCCTTTGATCAGCTCGACAGGAAACCAAAAACATCACGTACTTATTTGGTTTAGCAAAGCTGTAACCAGAACAGATGTCTCAGCAAGGACTGTTTTAGAATGACCCTGAATGTGTCTTTTCTTCTGCAGAGAAATTATGGCCACATTTTTAATGATTCTTTCCAACTCGGAGCTCTGCTGAGAGGTATCTCATTCATTCTCAGCCAGATTTCTGCTCCTGGGCCCCAGCCCCGGCGCAGGCTATAGGTTACTCGCTTGGAAGCATTTTTGCGAGTGACGCTGCCCTCGTGCCGTGGCCCAGCTGGCAGCAGAGGCAGCTGTGGCCACTTGGGGGAAATTGCACGTTTTTCCCCATCGCTTAGACGAGACCGAGCATCTCTTTCCTCAGACAGCCAAGGAGACCTTCTGCTAGACCACACAGGCCCAGTCATACCTCCCCTGGGGCCCGAAGCAGAATTTTTCAGCTGTTGACAGCAGGAAGAATGTTTTCCTCTCCGGTTTTGTGGAGTCCAGAGCCACGTGGGAGTCTGTGCGGTTGTCTAACTGGATGGTGGCTTGCTACTCCCCAGTTTCCACTGCAGTCGGCTCAGAGGCTCCCACGAGAGGCGTGGGCGTCTGCAGACTGGGCTGCCCACGAGAGAAATAGGGCCAGAGTTGTGAGTTGCTTAGAGAGCTGGATTTATCTGACTTGAAGATTGTCCTACATTTTCCAGGATATTCTATCCCATCCACATTTTTGCTGTTGATGTGCCTTAGATTGAATGACTTGACGTGATAATAGATCACGTGATTTCCCCTTGTTATTTGTATGTTACAATTGGTTTATTTGTTTAAGTGAGGCTAATATCCTCCTTTGCCTCTTCTGAAAAAGCTGGTGATCCTACCTGTGCCCTCCAACTCGTTAGGTGCCCTTAACTTATGGGTTGTGTGAAATTCTGGGGGTGCGAATTTGGTGGAGAGAATCTGGAATTTGAAACTATGTAGATGTGGTTTCCAAGTGTGGCTTCACCTCTTACTAGTTGTGTGGGTTTAGGCAAGTCACATACATTCACTGAGCATCTGTTTTCTCACGTAAGAAATGGGGCTAACTAATGCCTACCTCGAGAGATGAAATAGTCAAGAGCCTCGCTAAGTGCCTGGGGCTTGGAAGGTAATTCCCAATTGCCAGGCCCAGCCCAGAGCCCTGGAGCAGAGTGAAAGAGACGGGCGTGGACTCCCTGTGTGTGGGGAAGAGCTGCTGTCCTGCAGGGAAGGGCAGTCAGCAGGGACAGGCTTTCAATTCACTTCACTCTAGAAATGGGAGCTGGATTAGGGAAACAACAGCAGTTAACACTGAGGCACCTACTATGTGCTCTTCTCAGACCTTACACACATTAATTCATTTGGCATTCATAGCAATCCTGTGAAGAAGGTCTTGTTATTATCCTTATTTTACATGTGAGGAAACAATCTCAGAGAACTGAAACAACTAGCTAAAGTCCATAGAATTAGCAAGCAGTGAAGTTCGAATCAAACTCAGGCAGGCTGCCTCGAGAGACCAAGCTCGTGACTACCACAATAAACTGTCTCTCCTAAAATAATCTCCGACTCCTATTTTCATTGCAGAACGCATTATATTTCAGAGTGAGAAACTGCTACGCATGATATCAGATATTGACCTCTTATGACTTAATAGACTCCGCCCTCAGACTTCTCTTTTTAGCGTGTCCTGGGGAAGGCGCGCCATGCTTCCATCCACGCTTCCAAAGCCGCAGGATGGAAGCCACACTTCGATGTGGCTGTGGTTATGAAGACTGTCCTGAAAAAATGAGAGAATGGAATACCCTGGATTGACAAGTAGTTTTATTTTTTTTATGCTATGCAAAGTTTTCCTCTCCAAATCTTGCACAAAAACTTGTAATTATAAGTTCATCATCAAAAAAAAATACAGAAAAAGAAAATAAAAGGAGCTACACCTGCAAACACCTAATTGTCCATGTAAATGAAGAGTTATGAAATGATTTATTCTTCTGCCTACTGGACAGTTTTCTACACACGTTTTTCAAGAGACGTAGTTGAATGCCCTCCATGGAGAAATTTTCCTCTAATTTTATGAGCTAAAGGGGAAATTAGGGTATGTTTTTCCCAGAAGTTATTTGATTTCCCGCCTCCACTTTCTGCCAGACCCCAACTTCTGAACTTAGCCATGCCCCAGGTCCTGATGGTTTTAGGACTGTGAGTGCGTGTGTGCAAATGTGTGTGTGTGTGTGTGTGTGTGTGTGTGTGTGTGGCTCAAAGAGAGATGATAGGATTCAAGCTGGAGCTCTTCTAGGTGCTGGTGTGGTTTTGACCTTGAATCCTGCCCAGCCCCAGTGAATGGGCTTCTCTTTTGATTTGGTTGTGCTCCATGTCCAGTCCTAGCCTCAGAGGTTTGCCTTCTTAGCCTGCGACACTAGGAGGAAAGCAGCACGCCATACTCTTTCCACAGAAAGACTAATGCACCCGCAGGCCAAGTACAGGTTCACAGTCCCTTTATACACAGTTTCAAAATCCAAAAAGCTCTGCAAACTGAAAGCTTTCTTATAACTCATATCCGACATGGACATATTTGGCAGCAAAACCCGATGTCAACTTCAGCTGTTTATAGTCCTTATTCCTTCTGCTTGGTAATTCGTATAGTGTGCTACATAAATATTAATGTGTTTGATTATGGGCTGCTGCCCCAGGCCCCTCTGGGCCTGTTGCATAATATATTGTGTATGCACCATATTACTTTTTTTTGGAATCTAAATATATCCTGGATTTCATAATATATCTGGCTGCAAGTATTCTGGATAAGGGACTGAGGATCTGTGATCTCATTTAATCCTTGCCAACCATCTTGTGAAATACTTATTATATCCATATTAAGATGAGAAAACCGATATCAGAAAGACTGGTCAGGTTGTCGAGGGTCACAAAACCATTACGAGGAAGATCCATCATTAAATCAGTGCTTTTCAGATTCCAAAATGTATACCTTGTCCGCCACTTCACGTGGTCTTCCTGGCTTCCTTAGGGAGGTAAGCCAGGGGTCTGAATACAGGATCATGGTTAAGCACATGGATGTGCTCTAGAACCTTGCTGCTCCACGTGTGGTCCTTGGGCCAGCAGCATTGTCACCATCTGAGAGTTTTCTGCTAGAAATGTGGAATCTTGGGGCACACCCAGGACATACGAAATCAGAAAGTACGTTTTATCAAGACATCCCCCACCGGAGGTTTCATCTGCACACTCAGGTGTGAGGAGTCCTTGGCTAGCTGTCTGGAGGAAGAAGAGACTACATGCCACTCTAAAAAGTTCTCAGAGTGCTAGAATTGTCATCTTTTGCCAGAATCACACTATGGGGCAAAGCCTCTGCTGGGGAGCAAATGAGGAAGGAGAAGAATATAGTGGTTCCCGGTTCAACAACGGTTGCCAACGAGATGCCTGTGCCCATGAAGATAAAATCTTGACACATTTGTTCTAAAAGAGAAGTCCATTGCCACCATAGTTGATTTCCCAAGCTACTGCTATTATTCTGTTTATTAAAGCAAGTCCTCGAACTGCCCATTTATCTTTGGGAAAACTCAGACAACTGGCTGACTAAAAATGTTTCAAATCAATCTAAATTGTAATTATTAATTACTTGTTCATTAATGGTATGGCTTCAGATCAGGGTTTCTCAAATTTCACCATGGGCATTATGGACTAGATAAGACTCTGTGGTGGGGGGCTATCTTGTGGGACCATGTTGGGTGTAATATTTAGCACATCTGTGGCCTCTACCTTCCAGCAGCATCACCCCCACCTCCAGTCATGGAAATAAAAAATCATTGAGAAATGTCCCTGAGAAAGAGGCAGAGAAGATACTGCTCTCAGTTGAGAATTACTGCCCTAGAACCTTTTTCAATTCACTCTTTTCTACCTTGCAGTTCACAAAGCTTGAGATGTGACTTCTAAATCATTGGTCAAGTATTAATAATTAACACTCAGCTTTTATTAAGCAGAGCATTTTAGAGAGAAGGTTTTCAAATGAATAGGCAATAGACAATGCACATATCTGGTATGGTGACTGCATTGAGGACAGCTCCTTTGAGAAGAGTCCTTGTCACATGGGTGTCAATTGTCTTAGCTAACTGCATTCTGAAGTTGTTTATGTGCTGTGAAATTCTATCTGCTCGCTTTGGAGTTCTTGCCTATTGGAGAGGTCATGCAGAATTCTTTTTTCATGAGAAACTCTATGTTTATTGAAACACATGATTGAGAGAATTTGGGGCTGCAAGTCAGGCTCCTGGAATGAAACTCCCAGGGAAGAGCAGCAGGCAAGGCTGCCCGCCCTTCATAGGATGCTGAGATGAGGCAGCTAACACACTGGGAGAGAGCTAGGAATATATGGATTCTGGCTAATAAAGGTTGTGCATGGTTGGCAGCTCTCAAATGTCTACTGGTGAAGTCCCCGGGAAAAAATGTTCTTCATTCTCCTGCAGACAGAACTATAAAATGAAAGGAGCAAATCTTTAAAGACTCAGAAAAGCTATAATTTCTGGGGGAATACAACATTTTCCTGCCATTGTGAGAGTTCCTGCAAAACCAGCGGTACTGGCTGGAGTGGCATGAGGAGGAATAACAACCGGACCAAGGTGTTAGTGGCAGCTTGTCAATTCACACACTCAGAGCATCAGCAACTGTGATGGAAAAGAGGCCCCTAAGACAAACCCATTAGGAACCACCACATCTGTAGAGACCCTGTAACAATACTGGATGGATCATCAGGTCAAATACAGTTCTGGTTGTTCTCTCTAAAATGGGTGTCTCACTCTCCTAGATCCCTACTCATATCAAGGTAGGTTAACTAGGGTGACATAGTCAAGGACATGTAACCAGTGCTGTGACCTCATAGAGGGGATATGGAGGGAAGAAGACACTGTTGCTTCCATCATGGAACCCACAGTCTACTGAGCTCATATACTGTATAACTGGGTTCCAACTGGATGCCAAACATATAGCTCATGTATAACCAATCAGCTGACTGGATGCTAAAATAGTGGTCAGAAATGTAGGGGGGATATTGTGATGCTCCCACCGTCTCCTCTTTTTGTTCTTCTCTGTTTGCTGCTTAGCTGCATATTGCTCTGCATTGCTTGGACTTGCTTCCCTCCTGTTGCCATCACTGGGCCGACTTACATTTTCGTGTCCCGTTTGTGCTCGGTTCTGAACGTACTCTTTGAACCTGTCCCTCATAGCCCCTCTCTCCACGGCATCCGAGGGCAGGTCTCAGGCTGCCCAGTCTGGTCTAGGGCATTGCTACTCAAAGTGAGGTCCATAGATCTGATTACATGTCTGCAATGGGATAAATACAGAAATGAAGAGTAAGCTGTTAGAAACCTTTAAGAGCAAACTGACAGAGCAATTTTATAATCTAACAATAATAATCTAATATGTTGATTACATGTTAATCTAATTTGATTTAAAAATAATACAAGTCTGACTTTTGCATTTCTTTTCATTTCTTTCTCTCTTCTTTTTTTGTTAATTCACTTGGAATATAGTTTACAAATTTTGCTCTTCTAAGGATTAAGGAAAAGCAAACTTGCTCTCTGCACATGTGGTTTGAGAAGCGCTGGTCCAGGGACCCCATCTGGTTGCCAGACCCCAAATCACCTCATCCTCAGTCCTTCATCTTCTCTCTCTAGTCATTTCCTAGCACCGAAGCCACAGAATGACCAAGCCACTGCTCAGAGAGGCTGGCCTACCCAATCACTGGTGTCAAATGAAATGTGCTCTAGGTTAGCACTGCTTGGGCTGTGACAGGGCTGGGCTTTTACCCCTACAGTGAAAGGTGACCAGACCACCTCAGACGAGGAAGGACATAGGCTCCCCTGCTTTTTGATCGGCTTTACTGCTATCCATCCCCACCAGCGGAAGAGCTGCTGAACCAATCCCGCACTTTCGTGAGATGAACTGCGTTGATATTTAAACCCTTCATGGTGATTGTTCACTATGGGGCCGTCGCAGCTTCACTCAGTGAGGCGCCCCACAGACCAGCAGATCTCCCTGAATGGAAATGGCAAAAACAGTATGAATGTGAAAACACGAACACTCTGAATTATCAGATTACACATCAAAGTGAAGATTTTGTGTAAATGTAGAGGTTTTTGTAAAAAATAAGCATAAAAAAAATTGACAATGTGAAAAATAAAAATGTTGGAAACTCGTTTCTGGAATTTTCAGTATAAACCCATCAAGACACTTTCTGAAGGAAGTCTTCAGGAAGATCCTGGCAGAACAGTCGGCGACTGCGTGGTGTACAGGAAACAGCGGGCAGAGAAGTGGCAGCTCAACACTTCCATCCGTGTGAGCAGTCGGCGCCATTTGACTCGGTTTCCTCATCTCTGAAATGGGGATTCTAATGATGTTTCATGGTTGATGTGAGGGTTAAATAAGATAATACAAATATATAAATCATTTAAAACAGTGCCTCAGACTTACTGTGGGCAGGTTGATTAAACTCTCTGAGCTTCAATTATCCAATCTGCAAAATGAACAAAATTATACTCAAGATTATACTCAAAATTATACTCAAAATGAACTCAAGACTTATCCTAATGCAGTCCAGCTACAGTTTTCTTTTTTTTTTCCAAATAATTCTGAAGAGTCCCATGGATTCGCCTGACACTTACATGTTCTGTGTGACCAACTCCTGAGGCTCAGGCAGCAAGTGCTATCAAATTGCTTTCGTTTTTTCCAAAGTAAATTAAAACCAGCGGAGGTTCTCAATGAGCCCATTCATTGCATCATTCCTTCAACAGATCCTTCGGAGGTAGGTTCCTGAGATTTTTCAGTGCATAAAACAAAGATTCCTACTTCCAGGGAGCATGCGTTCTGGAGGGAAGGCACGATCAGACCAGGAACTTTGAACCACAATATAGTTAAATTATATGATCTGTTAGAAAGTGGTAAGTTCCCTGTCATGAGGGAAAGGTAGACCTGGGAAAGGAAGAGTAGGAATGAAATGCAGAAGACAGAGGACTGTGGCAGGTTGCTGCCCGGGCATTTCATAGTGTCCTTGGGGTGGGCCTTGTGTGGAAGGTGCGATTGAAACAGGAGGAGAGAGTATTAGCAAGTGCAATCTGGGGGAACGCGTTCCTGGCAGAAGAAACAGCAGAGCGAAGACCCACGGTGGGAGCATGCCTGCCATGTTTGAGAGACAGCAAGGAGACCCGCATGGTGCATGGGATGGGTGACCAAGGGGAAGTCTCCAAAACTCAACCCCAGGCTCTTGAGCTCTCTTCCTCCTCTGGATTTTTCATAAACTGTGGGGCTACTGGAGTCCAGAAAGGCCTTCTCCAAAAGGCAGAGTCCCTTTGTCTGACACCTCTGTGGCCCTTCTGCCCTCTACCATTGGGTGACATCGTCTACAACCGTGCAGGAGAAGCTGCTAGTTCCTGCCACACTAATGTCTCTCTCACCGTTTCCTATTCTAGCCAGACAATTCCTGCTTCTGTAAGTCGAGCTCAACCTCTTGAGTAGCCTCCCGAGGCCAAGCCAGAGAGGATGTGGGCCCCTGTCCCCGTGAACCCGCAGTCACACTGTTTTTTCTCAGGGCTGTGGGTTGCGAGAGGCCTGCAGAAGTCATGTCCTCCAGCACCAGCAGTTCATGGATGAGGACCTTAAGACACAGAGAGGTCAGCTGGTTTCCAAAGGTCCCTTGGTTGGTGGCCAAGCTGGGACCAGACAGAGTCCGAGCCTCCTGCCTCCCAGCCCAGAACTTGTTTCAAGATTTTGCTACTCCAAAACGCACTCTTTTTCTCTCAAGCACTTTACTCTCAGTTTGCTTTTCTTTTGGTCCCATTACTAGATATAATTTTTCCCTCTATTTTCCTGTCAACTCCAGGCCAACTAGTTCATTCTGAATTCAAAATAAATCACATATTTGCTACTATCTACGAGGCCCCATGCAAGAGCTTGGGAAAAATTGTAAAAAGAAGTTTCAACCATCAAGACATAAATTCTAGGAGAGACAATCATTAAAAATACACATAAACATAATGTGTGTGCTGTAAGGAGCATGCTAGGAGCTATTTAGGTTGTAAAGTTCAAGGACAGGAAAATTTTGCTAAAAGAGAAAGGATAGAGAAAAGTGAGCTTGTGGCAGGCCAAGCCAGGTTTTCATCTAACGGCTCCATTTATGAATAAAAAGCTCTGTTTGGAAACTCACCTTGTCACTAAGAACTATCAACACTCCGGGTTTCCATGTTGGGAGGAAACGCTCTGGCTGTCACAGGGATAGGGTGTGGATATTTTAAAATGACAGCTTGAAGAAAGCCCTTCTGTTTTCCATGCAATCCCCATTCTGGGGTCTGAACGAGAGCCCCACATCGCCTGTAAGTTGATCTTTCTCCTTGAAGTTACTCTTCATAAATTTTCTCGGAGTCCCTGGCTTCCTTTTTTGAATATACGAGGTGTCGATCAAGGCAGCACAGACAACACCATTTAACTATGCAACATGGAACAAAACAAAAAGTTCTCTTTAATATTACTAGGGAATTTATCCAATGAAACATGTATGCTTCATATACAATATAATATTATAACACCTATGGCCCTGGATTGAAAATGTTTCCATGCTGAATCAAATCCTATTTCCTGTGTTCCCAAGGTAGTGTACATACATCTACTACTCAATAATAATTTACCCAGCACATACTATGATAATAGGCAATATAGTAAATATTGAGGGTATAGAGATTTAATGAGAAATTGACATGGCATTCTTATTAGTATCGAATATAATATTATATCCATAATTATAATACACTGTGGGAAGTGTGATAAACCCTAAAAATCTAACTGATTAAACACAATAGAAGTTCATTTCTCACCCACATAAAGTCTAAAATGTGAGTTTCTAATTATCAGGAGACTTTCCTCTAATAAGTAATTCAGAGATCCAGGTTCTTCCCATCTTGTGACTCTACATCGTCAATATCTAACTTCCAAGTTTATCTGGGTGTCAACAAACACCTGACAGGGGAGGGGAGCATGGGGTGCATCTACCTTGAAATTACCTTGGCTTAGAAGTACCCACTTCGTCTCTGTTCATAATTCATTAATTACTTTTAGCTACTAGGGAAGCTGGGACATCAAGTCCCTGGCTAGGCAGCCACTTTTCAGCAACAACTCTGCACAATGGAACAGGAGCAAGAATCGCTGGTGGACAGCTACCTCCTGTGCTACTGTCCTGAGTGCAGTGTGGATGGAGGTAGCAATTTCCAGCTTCTTGTGTGGCTGGGTATAGCCACATGACTAAGTTCTGGCCAGTGGGATAAGCGTGGAAGTACTGTTGGGCCACTTCCAAGAAACATCTTAATATCAGCTTCAACTCCTTTGTCCCTTTCCTTGTCATCCCCCTCTGCTCTGTTGGAAGTGACAGCTGGAGTCCCAGCCACCATCTTGGACCTTAAAGTTGAGGACCACATCCAGGTTGGTGGAGTGAAAAGTTCAAAAATGCTTGAGGATGTGGGAGAGTTTTTGGAGCAGGCAGAATGACCTGGGCTACTTACCTCATATTTTTATGTGAAGAAGAAATAAATTTCAATCTTTTTATAGCACATGTTACTGTGGGATTTGTTAAATACAACTGAACCTAATCTTAAGTGGTTCAATGGTGACGCTTGCAAAGGGCTTGGAGATATATTAGGCTTGCAATTACATGGGGGTTCTGAAAATGTTGAGAATCTGATGTTGTTGTAATATAAGGTGCGTGGCCCAGGGCAGGGGCAGGCAAATACTTTCCATAAAGGGACAGCTAATAAATACATTAGACTTTGCAGGCCATATGATCTCTGTGGCAATTGCTCAACTCTGCTATTGTGTTGTGAAAGCAGCAATGGAAATTGGTGTAATGGAATGGGAATAGCTGTGTTCCAATAAAACTGTATTTATAAGAACAGGTGGAGAGCTGGATTTGATCTGCTTAGAGGAAATCATGCTGGATTATCATTGATGATTTACGTATGAGCCCCTCAATATTGTGTGTGTGTGTGTGTGTGTGTGTGTGTGTGTTTCCAGTTATATAGACAGGTATGTAACATAGTGTCAGGAAAAGAATATAGGTTTGATTGACATCTGAATCTGAGCAGGTGAATGGGCTAGCCCAGTCCCCCAGCTATGCTTGTATATCTACTCTGGGTGCTGAGGGGCTAACCACCTAATTTACTCATACTGAAAGATTCCAATTTTGACCTCTAATAGGAGCTTTCAATGTTTTAACTGAAAGAAGAGACTAGTGGTAGAGTGTTTCTAGAAGCTTAGCAGTCGATAAAAGTGGAAAGGTTTTTTATCATTAGGTGGCAGAGCATTTTAGCATTTCTCTCTACTAACAGACCTGAATCTGATTTGAGAGATCTCTCTCTCCTCTTAGCAGAACGTTATCATATCAAGAAAGAAGGTGTTTCAGTGTTTGGGGTGTATCTGTTCATGGGACGTATGTGTTCATGATGTAAAGTACTCTGAAATAGAGACAGAAGTTCTCATTTATTTTTTTTATTAATGCTTTGCTGCAGCAAAGCGCTAAAAAAACCAATTAATCTTTCTATGTCTTAATATCCTCACTTTAAAATGGTGGCAGTGCTATTGACTTGAGAACTTTGCTGTGAAAATTAAGGCAAATTTAATCAAGAATGCAAAGTGCCCACGTAATCAACAGGAGCTAAATGTGTGCTTGTGGTTCAATGGGAGCTGCAAAGGAATTATATGGGTTTATTTCTCAACACTAAAATCAGAAATGATAAATGATCTGACCCATCTGTTTTGCTCAAACTAGTGAGAAACATTTATTTAACAAACATTTATTAAATTCTTCCCATCTGTCAGATGATATTATATAGATTTGAGTTGATTCCTGAAGTGGGGAATCTAATATAATTGGAAGCATCTCATGGACCTCTTTGTATGTGTTGTAGGAAGATGTTTGTAATGAGCTTGTAGATCTTTAGATCATGGTCAACTGCCCTGTAGTCAATGCATAAGAAAACACAGACGAAAGACATTCTAAAAGGTGGAGAGGACAAAGTGACCTTTGCAATTACATAATGCCTTAAACAGAAAAGAATTCGAATCATTGATCCACAGTTGGGAACCACACAGACAGGAAGCAACAATGTCAGGAATTCAAATGCTTAAACAAAATTGGGTCTAAATGGATCAAAAGTGAGTGTTTCTCAAATGGATCTAGAATGTCTCATATTGGGACTTTGAACAAATATTTGGGGAATTGGCAAGTGCAGAGAATCTGCAGATGTTTTCCATACACACAGTATATGTTAAACAGTGGAGTAAACCCTAGACTTCAGGAAATGCTCAGACATATAGGGAAATTGTTAAGTGGAGAAAAATCTGTTTGCTTTCCTGACACCCTCGCTCTTGTCTAAATCAATTATGAACATTCATGGAACCCACCCATATAGGTCATAGAAACTTGCATTGCTCAGAACTCTGAGAAGGTCTGGAAGCTGAGAACTATTAACTAAGCTTTTATCATTAATTGTTATGCTTCTTTTTTCCTTCTAACTTTTATTGGAAAAATTTCCCCAAAGCTATAATTACACTCAACAATGACAGAACTTATTTAATGAAGCCGAGAGCAGAAACTTTTTGAGACAGCAAAATTTGAAAGCACTTAAATATTAATGAAAAATAGTCTGTCTCAATCCTTTTTTTCACACTTTTCATCTCACGCTTGCATTTAGTCTCTAAAAAGTTCAATCATTATTTATATTAGAATCAGTGAAATAAAATGTATGAATAATTTCATGATTTTCCCAAGAGCAATTTTTCTGTACCAATTAAGCATATGAATGAAAAACAGATTTAAATCACAAAAAGAATAATGCATTTCTACATTATTAAAATCAGTGCTCTAAAATGGCCACTGCAATGAATATAATTTTATTTCTGTTTTTTTCCAATTGTTGATTTCATTTAAAAATTTTTATATCTGTTAGTTGTAGAATAGATAAGCTTCGATATTATATAGGGGTAGCCTCTCAGTCAAGTGATATTTCACAAATTGCCCAGATATTGTATCACATGGAGTATATTGCATTTGCATGGAGTATGCAAATTCCTCTTTATTTTGATTCTACAAATGCCATTCATAAAACCCAAACCTTCTTACCTTAGAGTGACATGAAAAATTTTAAATGACAGAAAGTACACTATAAACTATCAAATAAGTAGACTGTGTACAGTAGCTAAGAATTGGTGACAAAAGGGCACAGCAAACCTTCAAGTGCACAGATTTCCTGGATCCCATGTGGCCACCAAGGCAGGATTTCTGTCTTGTTTAGTAAGTTCACAGAAGAATGCCTGGCATAAAACAAAAAAACTGAATAAATATTCTTAATGACAGTCAAGGCTATTTCCTATACCTTCTGCGTTTTACAAAAAGCTTTCTGTGAACTCACTCTTCCAATCTTGCTCATTTCTACGTTGAATCCCTGTCTATCATTGTATTGTTATTTGTGTTATACTTGGGTTTGTCCAGTGGAAATATTTATCCTTAATGGCGAAGGGTCATCAAAGAGAAGTGACATTCCAATCTAAACCTTGTCCACACACTAGGAAAGTATTTGGAACCACAGACAGCCTGTTATTAATATCACAGAGGAGATGTATGAAACAAAACAATAAAGGCTGAAAAACAAAGACAACTGGAGTCACGTTTGACCAGTTTGGGGACTGAAGGATAACAGTATGGCATATATAGCTTTGAGAGGTTCTCTGAGACGTCTTCAAAAAAAGAAAAGAAAAGATTGGTTCATTGTTTTTATTTCGTCAAATACAAATGGATGTAACTATTCCATTATAATCACAATGCAGTTGTGTACAACACAGTACAATGGGGTACTTTGCTTTGAAAAATTCTAAAAATATTATCATGAGCTTCCATTGTGCACCTTGGTGTTGATATCTTATCATTTCCCTTGCTCGCTACATTGAAATTTCTGATAGCATCTCCCTCCACGGGCTGGAGGGTTCCTCTCTAGAGCGACAGTCAGTCCTACTGGGTCCCTATGCCTTTTCCATTAGGTATGGTATATTTGCCTTTCTTTGCTCAAAAATAGAGAAAATATAATTTATCAACACAACCAGGGAGTGGTTCTCTGTTAAAAACTAATAAAATATGCATGCTTTTAGCAACAGTAAGAAAAAAATGAGAAATAGTTTGATAAACAATATTAGGACCAAAACAGGGGGCATAAAAACAGAAACAGTAAAGATTCAAAATCCATAGACTATTCTGAACAACTTTATGCCAGTAAATTTGAAAACCTGCATAAAGCTTATATTATTCTAGAAAAAAATCATGTGTTTACTTAAAAAAGAGAAGAAATCTGAGGAAATCCCCAGCTGTTAATAAATTAAATGGATAATCAAAGTT
>NW_012148596.1:1676143-1693873 GCF_000956105.1 Propithecus coquereli
CAAAACAAGAAAATTTTGATCAACTACCTATGTAGATTAAATATCCTCAATACCATATTAACAAATAAAATCTATTAGTGTACACTACAGCATTGATTTTTATTAGCCTTAAGTTGTTGTTATAGTGTAGATGTCTTAGTAAACAGTGGGCAGGACAGATGCCCCACACAGAGGCTGGGACAGAGGAAAGCAAGCCCACAAAGGTAGCAGGATATGGAAGGCTAGCATGTGACCTAGTCTTTGGTGGTCAAGAGGGGATGACAGCTGAGATTTTAAGGATGAGAAGGGTTATTCAGTAAGGATAAGAACATTCTGGGCCAAGGAAATAGCAAACCATTGCATACAGAGAGTGCAGAGCAGGTTTGGGACACAGCTAGCGAGCTGGCTATGGCAGGACTAGGGCGTGAGATTGGTTGAGCGGCTAGACTGAGGCCATTCCAGGGAGGATCTCCTGTCCAGGGTGGTCTGAACTGACTTCCCCATCCATGCTCCTTTTGCTCCATCTCCTCTGTTCCTCCATCCCCTCTCTGTGCTCCCTCAGCACGAGCAGAGGCAATACCAGTCATTCACCTCCTTTCAATCCTCTGCCCCTCAGAACTCAGCCCAGCTCTGTCAGCAGGAGTCGCTCCCACGAGTCCAGAACAATCGCTCTTGTTTTAGCCTCCTCTCTGCCCGCCCTGGACTTTGCACGTTGTGGGCCCTTGGCACCTCCTCACCATCTGAGGAATGGTATTTTGTCAATGTACTTGAACAATTAGCTAAGTTTGACACGTGGCTCAGCTGTCTAAGGGAGAAAACTGGAAACTGGCCCGTTGCAAAGTGACGGAAGAACCTGAAACAGAGAGCAGGGCCAGAAACAAACTAACCCACATGATGGAGCTGTGCGTGCATGGGGGGGCTCAGCACCCCTCCTGCTCAGCAGCAGGACTAACCAGGGCCACACAGTTGGCTTTGGAGTCAGAGTCCCAGCCTGGAGCACAACCCGTTGCCGATTTAACAAGTGACCTTGATCCTGTTGCTGAAACTTTTTGAATGACGGTTTCCTTACCTGACTATGGAGAAAATGCATACTCCGCATGATTGCTGTAAGAATCACACAAAACACTGCCTGTGAAAGTGCTTAAAAATCTGCAAGTTGTTACAGCCGTTTAATTACCGAGCTGGCCTGGTTGGGCAAGAAAGACAAAGCACGTTGAGAAACAAAATCCAGATTGATTTAAAGCGAGACACAACAAAAACCAGCAGAAAACAGGACATGATGTCAGGCATCAAACCTTGGCATACTTTCCATGATTAGAGCCGTTTCCCATAAAGGAATATATATAACCCAGTGACTGGAAACCTCGGCAAAGTTTCTATTTCCTTCCCGTCCTTGCTGATCTCCACTGGGTACTCTGCAGCGGTGGCTCCAAGGCCCTGCGAGAGAAACCATTAGTCCCCGGAAGGACGACTTGCCCTGAGGTTCATGGTTATTATCCTTGAAGTTGAAGAGGTGATGGGAGATGTCACTACGTTTCCTTAGAGCAGGTTTCTGCAGTTAGGAGTCACCTCCTCGTAATACTTTGGCCTCTCAGAGCTCCGCGACAGCTCTGTCGGCAGGAACACAGAGGGCAGCCTGTGGCTCTCAACAGATGAGTCAGTGAGTTGAGGACGTGCCTGTTATTTGCTTCACAGCAAAAGCTGAAAATGGCGGGATGGATCTTGTCAGACAAGAACTTAATAAAAATTTTGAAGTTTTCCATAAAACTAGATATGGTACAGTATCATTAAAATTTAATGAATTATTAACTCCAATATAGACTTTTATAGATGTTAAGCATTTTTATTACAGATTTTTATCTTTCAAGAGTCAAAATTGATCTAAATTTCCCAAAGAAAGGCTAAGAATAAAGAAAGGAGCAGGAAATATAGGCAAGTGGTTACAAGAGAGGAGTTGTGCATAATTTCAGAAATGCGTTATCACATTCATTCGTGAAGTCCTGCGTAGCAATTTTGAAAGAGTTACCAAAACCAATTTTCAAAATAATTTTGAAATATCTTGAAGCAAAAACACAGTCTTCAATTTTGATACCGTTTTTACGTGGTTAGATAAATTGCATGATGAAAAAATGGTGCATTTGGAAAAAAGAGTAACAAACAACTCTGGGTGTTATTGAGGATGCAGGTTGTATGTGGTTCGGTGCCCCTTTTCCCAGACCGTGTCAGTTCTTTCTGCATGGCAGGAGCTTGAGATTTGAAGCCAACTTGAAGCAGCTCTACCTTTGTCGGTTGAGGCTCACCAAAGCCCAAATAGCCTCCTTATCTGTAAAATGGGATTAGTTACAGAGTTTAGTAAGATTCAAAAGCAATATGACATGCTAAATACTTAGCACATGTAGCACAACTTCGTAAGGTCCTTGATTAATTGTAACTATGATGAACTTTATCACTGCTAGTGTGGGAGCTGTAGACTTTACTTGAAACTTTGATTCTTACTCTGTTCTTAAGTAGACATGATAAACTACAGCTAATTAAACTATTGTGTTGTATAAAATGAAAACAATCGACAACCTGGAAAGTATCATCCCATCTTGATTATACAGAGCGTAGGCATAAATGGTGTCTAGTGAGCATGAAATGGTTTCTTACTCCCAGGTGGGAGATGATGCCAGCAAAAGAGAACATTCCTCTCTAGCCCCTAGAGTTCAGAAGATATTTGAGAGTGAAGTAGGAGGGAAAAAATGAAGTGCAGAGCTAAAAACAAGCCATTCAGACAGAACCCAGATTATATCCTTACCAAGGGTGCAAGGAGGGTGGCAATGTCCCTACTGCCACGGAAGGCAAGCCGAGGGCATTTGGAGAAAAATACACTAAGGAAGTCCAGCTCCCTTGAACAATTTTTATGCACTTGCAGAATAGCAATGGAAACACAACAGCGCAACTGAAGCAGTTTGCATGGGAGCCCTGAGAAAGGAACTGGGCCATCAGTGAGGCTAAGGATTAGCCACAGTTAAAACACTAGTGACAAAGGTCACTAATGCAGATGAGCTGGTACACAGAGAGCAGACGTACCTTAGTAGCTATTCGCAGCCTAGGGAGCAGACACCGGTGCTTGTCACTACGTGTAACTCAGGGGAAAACCTGGGCCACCGTGAGTAGTTCCTTGTATAAATAAAGCTGAGTGTTTTTTTTGTATTCCTCCCTCAACCTCTCTGCCCTCTACTTTTTAAATTCTGAAGCTTAGAGTTAAAGATCTCCTATAGGTATGTTTAAAGAGAGAGACAGGAAATGAATGATTTTAATAGTATTTTCCAGACTCACCATTTCAGTGCCGGGACAGGGTAGCACAAGGAAGGGAACCAGCTTTGGGGAGAAAGTGCTGTGTTAGTTATCCACTGCTACACAACAATACTACTACAAGCTGAGACGCTGAAAGCCACACACACATCTATTATCGCAGTTTCTGCGGGTCAGGAGTCTGGCCTGGGGTTCGCTGCACCCTTTGTGAGGCTGCAAACCAGGGTCAGCCAGGGCTGAGTACGCAACTGAGGCTCGGCTGGGGAAGGAGCTGCTTCCAAGCTCAGACGGTTGCTGGCACCAGCCAACCATCCGCATCCTGTCAGCTGCGGGGCTGACCTAGGTTTCTTGCCGGCTGTGTGCCAGAGGCGGCCCTGGATTTCCCTCCACGCAGCTCGGCCTGTAGGGCAGCCCACTGCGGGGCAGGGTGATGTTTCAAAGCCAACAGGAAAGGGAGTCTCTCAGCACGACAGTCACCACGACCTTACGTAACGCGGCCACGGAGGTGAATTCCTGCCCTCTTTGCCATATTCCATTGGTTAGAAGCAAGTCAAATGTCCCACCCACAGTCAAGGTGCGTTGAGCAGAACGTGACTTCCGGGAGGAGTACGCATGCGCGCCGACTTAGAGTCGGGCCACCCAAACTCCTGTGTCAGACACTTTAAAGACGTTGGATAATTAATCTTTTTACCTCAGTCTGAGGTACGTATCTTGGTCCATGGCAACGTCTCTAAACTGGTTTGTTTCCTCCTAGAAAATCGTCTCCAGTTCCATTTTCTGCACCGCAACCAGAGTAACAAAACACATATGATCGCAGCCACGTTCTGTGAAAGTGCCCCTCCCACCACTTTAACCTGACTGGTACTCTCCGCCCTTTGTTAAGTTGTCCCCAAACTACTCAAGCCCATAGTTTTGGGGTGCCCTGGTGCCTTTCCCACACGGCACGGTGTTCTTCCGCTCGGCCCTCCTTTGCCCGCACAGCTGAACCTCCTCGGCCTCATCCTCAGAGTGGTGAGAGGCCCCTGGCCCTGGTTTCTACAAAGTGAGATCCTTCAGAGTTTCATCTCCCCGCAGCCCCTGGGCCTCACCCACCTGAACATCACCCGGAGCTGTCGGCACCCCGCACTTAGAGCTCGCTGGTTTCAGTGGCCCCAGCTCGGGAGGCTGTCAGACCCCTTCTTAGGATCTAGCCCAGTGATGCCTTCCAGGATCTGGTGGCAGCCCTCGACGCTCATTTTCTTCACCCATCGTTGCTTAGATATGATTTCCCTGTTATGCGGAGAGAAGACAAAAGCTTTAAAGCATTTAAATCGCTTTTCCTCGTTGGCCGGTGGGGGCAGGCTCACTTCCAGTAAGTGAAGTGTTTTGCATCTCAACTCCAGTCCATCAAACACGTTATTCAACATTAATTTTCCTACATGTAACATTTGTGGAGTGGAGTTTGCTCATCTCTAAGGCCTTTTCTATCTGAATGACATAACACCGAAGAGCCTGGAAAGAGGTATCTATTTCCTTTAAAAAAAACAAAATTCCTACCACTGAAGTTGAATCCTGTAAGCATGTGAGCAGAGAAGCTGAATTGGACCAAGAAATCCTATGTCTATTTGATTTCCCTTGATTACCTGTCTGTCTCCTGCCTTCTAAAGCATTGCTGACCTCCCCGACCTGCTTCCCAGCACAACCTTCCATAGTCCACGAGATGGCTGCAAGAGCTCAGCCTGCCTGGCGTGCTGCACATACCGAGCCACCCGCAGAGAGATGCCTGTCTACTTCTGGGAGAGGATGGGGCCCTCCGTGCAGGCTAAGATTTGGGGTCCGGAGCTGCTTCCACAGGGACCAATCCTGGAATTCTGGGCGTGTTAACTCTCCATGGGGCAAATGGATCAATGGAAATAGGGGATGGAAGGGTCTAGCAGGATAAATCTCCCTCCTGCCTTCCTCCCGTGTGCTACTCCAAAGCACAGACACTCGCTGCACTTTTCCTGGACAAAGCCTGAGTGCTTGATGAATGCAGCCTGGAGCTGCTGCTGCAACTTCAAGGCTCACAAGGAGACATGATGCTATGTCACTTCCCCCCCGTGTCTCAGATTTCTTTGCCTTTTCTTCTCTTCATTCTCTCTACCCTGGGTTTGCACCTCCCAAATAAAGCCTTAGGTTTTGTTTTCTAGGTGACTCAGGCTAAGATAGAGGCCCAACTGTGAAGGCCTCTCACGTCCCCACCCTGGTGTATTGTGGGATGGAACTGAATTACACACATTCAATCCCAGCAACGATCATTTCAAGGAATGCCGAGCCCGCAGCAAGACTGAGTGATGGAACACAGCACTCGAGATTTCAAGGCAAATGCTTTTTGTGTCATACTCAAGATGATTAGCTTCACACATTACCAAACAACACCAAAAAAAAAAAAAACTGACTCATAAAGCATGTATTGATGTTGCATTTGGGAACAGCTGCAGCCAGCCCGTATGCAGAAATACACGAAAAAGATTATCCTCCTAAAATCAATCTTTGCGCTCTGGAAGAAGAGAGAAGACAGAAATAGCTCTTCGTGGAGCTGAGTGACATGTTCTGGCCAGGCATTCTTTGTTAATATAACAGATGAGAATTAGACGAATTGGAGCTGGAAAGCACTCCTGTCACAATGTGGCTGACGGGTCTGTGGAAAGGCACCGGCCACGCCTGCAGGATGTTTTCACTGCTTTCCCGAGCCCCTTTTAAATAATCCAAGCTGTGATGCTTTCACTGGCAAGCTGATTTCCAAATTAGGTGAAATGTTCATATTATGCAGTCTAATCCATCCTAGAAGTCAGAGAGGGGCAGGGCGCTGGCTTGGGAGCCTCCCGATGGATTGTTCATTCATTCATGTGTGCATTAATTCATTCATTGGTTGAATCCAGGACTGTCCAATAGAGCTTTCTGCTATGATGGTGTGTTCTAAAATTGCATTTTTGATATAGTAGTCGCTAGCCACATATAACTATTGAGCACTTGTAATGGGGCTAGGAGCTGAATTTTTTACTTTATATAATTTCAATTAATTTAAATTTAAATAGCTATATGTGACTAATGGCTACCTTATTGGATGGCATAGCTAAACATTCATTCATTTAAAAATATTTACTGAATGTCTACTAAGGGACCCCTTATAAGTTACTTTATATGTATTTTTTTGGGGGAAATGGGTACTCAATGTAGTTTTTTTAATGATATGAGGAAGATAAGCTGGGTTCACACATATTTATAATAAAATAGAAAGTAAATTTTGTAAACCCACATGCAATTTTGTGAGAATAGATATATAGTTATCCAATAAATAGAATAAATTTTATTCATTTATTTATAATTCTATTGGTTTAAAATATTTAAAATGGCCAAGACAAAGATTAAGCGCCTCTTTATTGCCAAGATATACTCATGTTGCACCTGGAGTAGAATTCCAAGCAGAAAGAACAGAGAAGGATGAGTAAATGTCCCAGAAACAGCTTTTAGGTGCACAATGGATTAGGGAAGAAGGGAAATTATACAAAGAGGTTGTGTATTATTTCCATCCGGGAAATAAGGCAGATTTTTCTGCATGTTTGGATTAGAAAATACATTGTAAGAAAAAAACTGCAGAGAATTTCTGATTAGAATATGTAACTCATAATCACAAGCTGTCAGTTAATCATTGTCATCCCCAAACAAACATGGGCGGCTTTTCCAATAGCCTAGAACTACCTATTGAATTATGGCAAGGGCATCCCAGGAGAAATCACAGGAAGCCCTGTCCCTCAGGAGCCTGTTTCAAACATCACTTATTTAAATGCACAGTGTTCGCAGCAGCCTGTTCTATGGCCTGATGTTCAAATTTGAAGGAGTTATTATTTTACACTAGTAGCAGGAATATGTTTCTGAGTACAAGTAGTGATGATAACATTCTAATTGAGCATGAATTTTAGTTTTTGAAAAGCAACTGCAATATGGGAACAGAATGTCTTTATCTTCAAAGTAGAGGCATTCCTCAAAAGTCAAGCCATAGAATTATCTTCCAGTAACAGGAAAAGGAAGAGATGCTCCTGACCTTCCCTTCTGCCTACCAATGTCAACACGAGGAGGAGGAGAACCACATTTGGGTCTAGGGTGGCCCTGGTGCATTACGACCAGGGTTGCATTAACCTTCAGAACCCTATGAGGTAGGTAATCGTCATCTGAATTTATGGATAGAGAAATCTAGCTCTGTGCAGGCTCATAACTTTTTAAAGGTCATCCTAGGAGTCTGATTCAGACAAAGAAACTAGTCTTACTCCAGATCTGTTGTCTTTTTATTACATCATACCTCTTCTAAGCTATCCATTGCCTTCAGTTTCAAGTGTCATGGTACAACTTTATGAGCTAATGAAGTTAGCAAAAAAAATTAAGATAATTATCTAGCTGATGATTATGTGTGGTAGAATATGACAATATCCTTAAAGAAAGTGTTATGAAATTTAAGTCCAGTCAGGGTGGTGGCACATATGGTTGAATGGAACCAGGGGACTTCATAGAGGAGGCCACAGTGGGGGTGGATTTGCAATGCAGGTCAGATTTGACGGTAGAGTATAGGGAGTGTGTGTGTGTGTGTGGTGTATGTGGCGAGGAGGAGGCAGCCTAAATGACAAAAATACTTATTGAAGAATCTGTGTCCCTTTTGGCTGGAGACTCAGAGAGGAGACATCTGTGAATTAAATGTAACAGAATACTCTGGCTGGGAAGAACCCCCACGTATATGTAAAATATATACACTTAGGAGAAGGGAAAAACTGCCATTTCATAGCTTAAAACTAATATATTTTTTAATTTACTAAGGAATAAAGAATTTAACTCCCAGACAGAATAATTTGTTGTTTGGGGAAAATCGTTTCATTCAAAAATATTAATTGAGCAAATGTGTTTTGGCCAGGCACTGAACATAGGCAAACAAGAACATGTGGCTCTGCACCCATGGAGCTCAGGAATGTGTTTGGAAAGACAAGTGTGGCCTGTGTCATGAAGAAGCACAGACTCACAGGTGGTCCTACCCTGCTTGGGGATGGTGGAGGGAAGGTGTCAGAACATCACCTGGAGGTGCTTGAATGACAGGAGTTTGGGAGTCTCAGGGTGAGCATGGGTGGGGAGGATGGTGTCCCAAGCAGAGAGGGAACAGCATGTGTGAAGGGCTGGTGTCAGCAATCACTTAGCTCTTAGCCTTCTTCCAAAATGGGATGGAGACCCCTGGTGCTGAAGAGCGGGTGCAGCAGAGCAGAGAGCAGCAGGAGGGACACTGGAGAATTGTTCAGAGGTCAAAGACCTTATGGGGAGGAGGGGAGGTTTTGTCCTGAGCACCAAGAATCTGTCTATTCCACCAATGTAAAGCAAATACCACCTATTATTCTTGAGAAAACCAATCAATGAATCCTAACATAGAAAAAAGAAATGTTCTAAAAGTTGCAATGATTTTTGCAGAGATATGGTTCCCTAAAAACACAAATGATTTGCAAACTGAAAACCTAACTCCTGGATGTCTACATCAGAATTCAGGTCAATTTTGATGTGATCTTGGAGACAGTGAGCCTCTGCATATTTTTGTTCATACATTTGCTTATTGGAGACTTGGAACAAAGTGCCACAGGGCTAAAGGCAGAGCATTTGTGGTTACTTTTCATTTATTTCTAGCTGGAAACCATGGAAAAGGACAGAATCTGACTTTTTCTTGCCCCACAGTTGACCTCCTACTCACAGTAGTCAAGACTGCATAACCCAAAATGTACTGGAGTTCAACCATTATGCTCTGATGCAATTTTATTTTCCTTTTGGGGGCTATAATTTAGGACCACACTCTTGTGGGTGATAATGGGTTTCCCTCAAAGGGCAAGTGGATATTCCCACTATTAATTATCCTAGGATGACATTAATTTGGGGATAAGAAATTAGGATGAGGGAGGCCAACGTTAGACCAGAGAAGAGAGAGCTCTTTTCTCTTTGAGTCCACATGAGAGTTAGGCATGAGAATCTCTCTGGGAGGCAAAACAGCCTGCTTCCTGCTATGTGGAGGCTAACGCAAGAGAGAGGCGGCCAGGAGCATGGTGAGGCCTGAAGGATCATGAAGAGATACCCTATTTGGGACAGAAAAATAGTGGATCTGAGTTTATAGACATTTAAAATTATCACATCTTTTAATGGTTGCAAGAAGTTCTCGGTGTTGTTCTTTTGTTCTGTCATCCTGTTAGGGTACTGCTTGCGTGAGGGAAGCGTGTGGTGGCTGGAAATGCAGCAGAGAGTAGAAAAACATGAAGCATTTGTTCCTGAGCTCACAGGAAGCAGGAGAGTTTCTGGGAACCTGGGGGTGGGTTGGGGTCTGCAGGGTGGGGCTCTTGCTTTGTAGCAGGAGAATTTAGTGGGAATGTGACCTTCTACTGTCGTCCCAGGTTGGAGAGGGCTGGCCAAACCAGTAGGTGGTGGAGAGAAGAAAGGTGTGGAGGCGATCCTGCAAGGGGTGTTGAGAGGAGTGCATGTGTGAACCCCAGAGTGGGTTTGGGAGACCTAAGTAGGTTGGCATCCCTGGGGTTTAAATCACAGAGAGGTGTTGGGAGGTGAGCCTGAAATGGAAATAGGCCGCATCTTGAAGAATCCCACGGGCCAGGCCATGCTGAGAAGTTTGCATATGGAACAATGGACTAATTTTAAATGAGAAAATGGCATAGTCAGATTTGGATTTCCGACAGATTGCTCCTGTTTCAGTAGAGAGAATGGAGCAGAAGAGGCATATTTGGAGGAACCGTGCAGGTGCAGGGCGCGGAAAGCATAGCCTAGGTCAGTGATAGTGGAGCTTGGAGGGAGGAGACGCATATTTGACATGTCAGGAGTGGACCTGTAGAAACTAGGGCTGGACTGGGCTGGTGGATTGAGGGGGTGAGAGTCCCAGTTTTTATCGTACTTGTCTGCAGCCGTTTCAAGCAACTAGCATCATCTATCTAAAAAGGATGAACACATACTTCTCTTAGTAAAATCATCTACCTTCCCAATTAGTGTGAGTTTACAACTGGGTTGTTCAAGTATTCATGACACTATCATTAGAATAAAGGGACCAAATTCCATTTCCTGTTTCTAACAGAACACGTAAGCATTGCAGCAGGTCTAGAGAAGAGACGAGAGCTACGTTAAATGCAGAATCCAGGGATCCAAGTTAGCCTTAGAGAGGTGGGTCATGTTGCAGAACATGGTCCAGGCAACAGAAGGACTGAAATGCAGGTAATTGGAATGTTTAAGACTCAAACTCAATTGGTTACATTTAGATGTTGTCATCATAAAGCCACTGAAAACAACTGTTTTCAAATATGTAAAGAATTCATAGGAAAAGATACTATGCAATTTTCTTTCTCCAGGGAGGGTGAAAGAGGAGTGAATGGCCTTGTATTGGAGCCAGAGTGTGTGATTTGAAAGCAGGAGGCAGGAGCTCCTCATCAACTTTGATTAAACCCTGCAGAGCCCACCGGGGAAAGATAGCATTGAGACTCAAACCCTGGGATGTCCTCAAATGTCTTCAGCTCTCCTGGATGCTTCAAGAATTGTCTCTTCTTGAAGTAAGGGCCTGGAGCTTATCTCTTCAGGAGTCCACTCAGCTCTGAAATTTTGTGATATTAATTCCACTGTGAGGATCCTTCTATATGTGCTAAAAAGTGAAGCCAAAACATCTTTATGAGAATAAATTATATCTTTAAATCTATCAGCAGATAAATAATCCTATACTATTTGTGATGATTCTTCTCCTTTTGAGGAAATAATCATTTATAGCAGTGAGCATTAATGACTTGAAGAGAAAACGTCTTAAATTTAAGTCCTGTTAATTTATAATTGGTAAATATCTGAAGTAAAGTAGATCTAGAAATTACATTTGCACTAGCTTATGAAAAAATCGAGGACTTGATATAGTTGTGGAAACAAGTCTACTGAAAGGCAGTTAACCCTTTCTAAAGCAAATTTTTAAATTATTAATAATAAACCTATGAATACAATAGCAGTACATTTAATATCCATTTCTTTGGCCGCCCTGTGGGAGGTTCGTGCTTTCTGTAAGTTGCCTCAACCTTTTTCCTCCCTGTACTAAGAAAAATTAACTCCCGTCCCCTCAGTCACTTTCTGCACTTCTAATGTAGTGGTTGTCACATGACATTAGTGAGATGGGTGGGGTCTGTCTTCCCAGTAGATCCAGAGCTTCAGGATATCATGGGGCAGGACTTAGTACTCTCTGTGGTACTGGTTTCATGCCCAGTGTAAATTAGAGGTTCAGTCATTGCACGTTGGATAGAAAAGTTGTTCCAAAAATGAGGCATGAAAGAATTAATAAGTAGGATGCATTTCTGTTCATCCTGTTGGGCAGAACCTTACTGCTTTGTTTTACCTTTTGAGCCATTATTTTATATGGGCTCTGAGCTTTAGCTTTGGATAATTTTAGACTGGTGGGTTTCCATTGTGCTGATCAATGTATAATGCAGTTCTGAGTACTTTCTGCAGGGCAGGTCTGGGCTTGGCAAATTCCCTCAGTGTTTGCTTGTCTGAGAAAGTCTTTATTTCTCCCTCATATAAGAAACTTAGTTTTGCAGGATACAAAATTCTAGGCTGGCCATTATTCTGTTTAAGAAGGGTGAAGATGGGGCCCCAGTCCCTTCTGGCTTATAAGATTTCAGTTGAGAAGTCTGCAGTTAGTTGGATGGGTTTTCCTTTGTAAGTTACCTGATGTTTTCACTTTACACCTTGCAGGAGTTCCTCCTTTGTGTTAACTTTGGCCAGTCTGATGACTATGTGTTGTGGTGATTAGCTCTTTGCAATGAATCTCCCAAGTGTTTATTGAACTTCTTGTACCTGGAAATCTAAATTTCTGGCAAGACCAGGAAAGTTTTCAATTATTCCCTCAAATAGGTTTTCCAACCCTTATGTATTTCATCTTCACTCTGAGGGATGCCTATGATTCTTATGTTTGGCTTTCTTACCTGATCACATAAGTCTTGCAGGCTTTGTTCCTTTCTCTTAATTCCCTGTTCTTTATCTTTGACTGATTTGTTTAATTCGAAGGTGTTGTCTTCGACTTCTGAGATTCTTTCTTCTACCTGGTCTAGTCTATTCTTAAGACTTTACACTGTGTTTTGTACTTCCTTGAATGTATTTTTTATTTCCAGAACTTCTATTTCATTTTTTTTAAAAAATTCAATTACAGATGATGTAAACAAATGGGAAAACATATCATGCTCATGGATTGGCAGAGTCAATGTTGTTAAAATGTCCATATTACCCAAAGTGATCTATAGATTTAATGTAATCCATCAAAATATCAATGTTATTTTTCACAGCTCTAGAAAAAATAATTCTATGCTTCATCTGGAACCCAAATATCCAAAGAAACCTTAAGCAAAAGGAACAAATCTGGAGGCATCATGTTACTAGACTTTAAACTATACTACAAGGCTATAGTAACCAAAACAGCATGGTACTGTCACAAAAATAGAGACAAAGACCAGTGGAACAGGACAGAGAACTCAGATATAAAACCATCCATATATAGCCATCTGATCTTTGACAAAGTAGACAGCAATATACACTGGGGAAAAGAATCCCATCCAATAAATGATGCTGGGAAAATGGGATAGCCATGTGATTGAAACAGGATCCATGTCTGTCACCATTCACTAAAATTAACTCAAGATGGCTTACAGACTTATGTCTAAGACATGAAACTGCAAGAATTCTAGAAGAAAATGTTGGATAATGTTTTCTAGATATCAGCCTAGGCAAAGAAGTTATGAAGAAGATCCCAATGGCAATCACAGCAACAACAAAAATAAATAAATGGGACTTTATTAAATTAAAAAGCTTTTGCATGGCCGACGAAACAACAGAGAAAATAGACAACCTACAGGATGGGAGAAAATATTCGTATGCTATACATCTGATAAAGGGCTAATAACCAGAAACTACAAAGAACTCAAGCAAATAAGCAAGAAAAAAATCAAACAACTCTTTAAAAATTGAGCAAAAGACATGAATGGGAGCTTTTCAAAAGGAGATAGACAAATAGCCAGTAAACAGATGAAAAAATGCTCAACATCACTAATCATCAGAGAAATGCAAATCAAAACCACAATGAGATATCACCTAGCCCCGGTGAGAATGGCTTTTGTTAAATTGGAACTAACTGATCAGAACTCATGTGCACAGATGGAAGTAAACCTCAGTGGAAATCAAGCAGGTGAAAGGGGTGAAGAGGGGATGGGTGAAATCATACTAATGGGTACAATGTACACTATCTGGGTGATGGGCACACTTATAACTTTGACTCAAGCAGTACAAAAGCAATCCATGTAACCAAAACATTTGTACCCCCATAATATTCTGAAATTAAAAAAAAAAAAGAGAATGGGGGAAAAATGATACATGACCACTAATGGATAGCATTATTAGTCATTCAAGCTATTTGAAGACAAAATAGCTTTGCATTATAAGAGTGCCACAAATTCAAATGCTATCTATATCTATATCTATATCTAAAGGCCAGGGTAAAAAACAGGAAGAAATAAGAAAGATATATGTGGTCCTGTGGCCCATGGCCCAGCTGAGGAGGACATGCCCTCCATAAATTCTTTCTTAATTAAAAAACAAGGAAAGAATGAAAGCAAAGCACTAAGGGGTATATAACCCACTTTATGCATTCAAGTTACACACAGGAATGCAAACTCCATGAGGGTAGGCATTTTGTTTATTTTGTTCATTGCTATATCTCTAGCACTTATTACTGCCTGACACAGGAACATATAATAAGTATTACTTATATGTATTATTGAAAGCATAAGTGACTGAGTCAAATAAGACACTTCTACAGGCTTGATTCAGTCCCTGGGAGAGCCAATTTACAACCCTGTTTTGTAAAGTGTTCTCTAATTCATTCCTTTCCCTAATTTGGACTGGCTTCTTTCTTCTACAGTGTCTATCTCCATTAAAATCACAGAATTTTAGCACCAATTGAGCCTCTTGGAATTATTTCATTCCAATTAGTATCACTTGTTTCTATTGGTTTTATTCTGATAATATTTTCTTTCTTAAAAAGAAACCAACAAACCAACACCAAACCAAACCAAACCATAATAATAACAAAAACAAACAAACAAAAACACAAAAACACAGCCAGGGACACCTTTTACTGGATTAACCCTGGAACCATAGTCATTTCTTTGAAGCTCTGGGAGTTTTGCTTTTTAGCAATGAGACTTGGAAAGGCCATAGACTGTAAAGCTTTGTTATTTACACTCCAGTGGATGAATTAACTGAATGTTCTGGTGTGGCATAGATCTGGTTTCAGTACAGTTGGCACATTATTGTTCAATCAGGTTTCCATTCAGTGTATCATTAAAAATACCCCAAGAGGAGAGTTTGGCAAAGCTGAATAATTGATAATATTAAGAAATTATTTTTAGGTGTGATGATAGTACCATGGTTATGTTTTTTTAAAAGTCTTATCCCTTAGATATACATACTGAATTATGTAGAGGTGAGATGAAATTATGCCTGGGATTTTCTTTCAAATAATCAAAGAAAAATGGGAATGGTGCAGTTAGATTCATCACACTATTCTCTCTACTTGTATATGTATTTAAAATTTTCCACTTTCAAAAAAGTTAGTAACAATATCCAAAGCAATATATTCAGATGTGCTATTAGAGATCAGACTGTCAATTGTACCTGTACTTTAGCTTAGCTTAGCTGCTGATTTCTAAGAGGAATCCTAATGATTCAGCAAGAATGTGAGATCATCATATTTGACCTCACTTTATAGCGTAAGGAATTGAGCTTAGAGATGTTCAGTATTTGCTCAGGGTCAAGTCAGTCAGTTTCACAGGTCTGTGACCATGAGTTGAGATCTGACATTGAGTAGGAAGAGGAGGAGAACACAACGAACCTAGCCTGGAATGCCAAGTTGAGAAACTTGGATTTGGTGTGAGAGGCAAAGCGGATCCAGAACATTTCTAGGGAGGAAAGGAGCCAATGACAATATTGTTGGGGGAAGATTATCTAATATGCAGAACAGATATCAGCTGTGGGATCTGCCTCAGGCTTTTCAGTTCTTCAGAGCTACACCTGATGGACCTCTGATTCCAGAAGGGTCCATGGGCTTGGAAAGGAAGAGCCCACGAGACCATGCTGAGGCATTATCACCAGGCTTTGTGGTCCATTCGATTTACAGGACAAGAGAGAGAAGAGAGTGGGAAAGACTTTTGTTCATGTGGTTGCAAATAAATGTGGCCTCCTCAGAGGGAAGATTGGGACAGTGGCTATCTGCCCAAATGCTGTTCAGGCAGTCTATGAGACCAAGGCAAAGAGAAAAGCCTATCCTCATGTAAATGAATAAAGTAATTCATTCAAACATCATACACCTCAGATATGTATACACACTACTGAACTCATACTTGCTTAAAAATAAATAGAGGCTACTTATCAACCACTATAAAATTAAATACTATGTGTACATATGCTAGCTGAACAACAGTTGTGTTTTGCTGCTTTAGACTAGAACACAGCAGGCATTTTTCTGCATTATTTCAGTTCTAAGGGGAAAAAAAAACCACAGAGCAGGAAAAATAGACAATAAACCACAAATTAGCAGCATTTACTTTGAAAAAGCCTAATTTTTAAAGAACTAGTGAAATTAAGGTGGACGTGTGACTGTATCTTCCCACTCCAGTTGCCCCATGATTATTTGCAAGGCTTAGAAATAAAGGTGTCCAAGATTATATTCCAAAAACTTTCCCTAACATTTTATCATGCTTTCAAAGTGGGCCAGTCTGTATTTTTAAATATAATTTTGTAAAAAAGCATTGCCTTTAGAGTCAGTGAAACCACATTGAATTCTAAGCCAGGTGACCACAGGTAAGTTATTCGAAGCCTTAGTTTCTTGATTGTATAGTGTATCATCTACCTTGCAGGTATTGCAGGCACCTAATGGGCTCTTACTTTAACATGCCAAATCATTTAACAGTTATTAAAACTCCAGAGGGTCAAGATGGTTTACTTTTGAAACATGAGGAATATAGACATGTAGGTGCCATGTGAGAATATAGATCCCTGGACCTGTGCAAGGGTCAGTGCCTCCCCCAGGATGGATGCTCAGTAAATGCCTAAGTGAAGTGCCTTGGTTAAAAGAAAAATGAAATTATTTGTGCAGTTATTTGTATCAGCAATTGATGAACTCCATTCTTCTTCTATTACATTCCAGTGATCCAAATCTTGCAAATCTTGAGAATGGACCATTAAGCATATCTTTTTTTGAGAAACAGGAATTAATATCAATGCTAAAAATACACCCCAAGCACCTGTATAAATGTTTTCCTCATGCTAAATTATGCTGTGATTGGCAGTAGGGCAATAATACATAAATATTTATTGAAATACCCATTTTCTTTCAAATAAAAGGTTGATAGTTTCATGCTTTCCTCCAGCAGAAATATCCTCTTCTCTTGTTTATGTTCCAATGCCACAAGCAAAATATGCAATTATGAGCCACCAGCTCTAGCAAAGCCAGGCTGCCATGGCTATTTTGCAGAGGGATGGGTGACTTTCTCAGGAATCTTTGTTCCAACAAAACAATAAAGGCAACAGGTTGTGAATATTATGTGTGGCAGGCAGAATGACTCCCCAAAGAGATGCCCATGCCTTAATCTCTGGAACCGTGAATGTTACATTTCATGGAAGGAAGATATGGACAGATTTAAAAATGTTATAGACCTTAGGATGGGCAGATTTTCCTGGCTTACTGGGATGAGCCCAATCTAATCATGTACATCCTTAAAAGCTGAAAATTTCTCAACAGAAGAGATAAGGCAGAAGGAGAAATGAGAGAGATTACAAACATGAGAAAGGCTCCATTTACTGCTGTTGGTTTGAAGATGGAGAGGCAACTAGGTAAGAAAAGCCTATAGAAGCTGAGAGCTGCTCCCAGCAGATAGCCTGCAAGGACATGGGGGCCTCGCCTTTACAACCTGACCGAATTCTGCCAACAATCTGAATGAACCTGGGAGTGATTCTCTCCCACAGTCTCCAGACGAAAGCCCAGCCAGGGGACACCTTGAGTTCAGCCTTGTGAGGCATGAACAGAGAACCAGCCAACACTGTCTGGACTTCTGACCTACAGAACTGAAGGATAATATATTTATGTTGTTATAAGCCTCTAAGAATGTGCTAATTAGCCACAGCAACAATAGAAAAACAGCAAAAATACAGTAATCCTAAAAACTTTGGCTTAGATGGTAGGTCCCCCTGAGCAATAGAAGTGGACACCCTTACTGGGATGTAAATAACTCATGAGAAAGAAACCAGAGATACAAAAAGTGGTCTAAAAGTTTTGGAAATATTTCTAGAAAATGTAAAGCTTCTTGTTGGTGGTGGTGGTTTTGTGTGTGTGTGTGTGTGTGT
>NW_012148596.1:1694435-1701505 GCF_000956105.1 Propithecus coquereli
TGGTGGTGCATGCCTGTAGTCCCAGCTACTTGGGAGGCTGAGGCAGAAGGATTGCTTGATCCCAGGAGTTTGAGGTTGCTGTGAGCTAGGCTAATGTCATGGCACTGTAGCCCGGGCAACAGAGTGAAACTCTGTCTCAAAAAAAAAAAGAAAGAAAGAATGACAAAATACTATTTAATCTGTGCTCTGAATGTGACATAGTTTTAAAGATAGAAAGTGGGGAGTATACTTTAGAAAGGATGGAACCACAGAATTCTAGGGAATAACATTGCAAAGTCACATGAGGATGGCCTGTTCAGGTGTTCAGGAAACACTGTGAACTTTCATGAGATGCTAGTCTAAATTGTGTTTGTGGAAGGAGCATCAGTAACCTCGTAAGGGAGGGCTATATTATGAAGGGCCTAACATACCTGTATTTTAGTTGCTTACTCAAAAAAAGATTTTTTTAAAAAAATTATGGCCCAGCTTCTGTTTGTGTCTAGTAATTTTTGATATTATGCTGGACATAATGTTTGATGTATTGTCAGAAGTCATGCTGTGTCATCTTCCTGCAGAGATTGTGGCATTTTGCCCTGGCAGATAATTAACTTACTAGTGGCTCTCCTTGATCTTGTCAATTTTGATTTTAGGCTTTGTTAGCCTGGATCTAGAGTATTCCTTAATCTAGACTGTGGTCTTTACTTCTAAAGCGGGAACGTTCTGATGTTTTCTCTGAATGCCAAGGGTGTTAACAAGATCTCTTTCCCATGGCTGGACCAGAATTTCAATGTCCCTCAGCATCCTTGCCATTTAGTATCTTTTATCCACTCTCAACCTTGTAGCAGCTGCTCTCTGCTGGTACTGATGGAGTCTCAGCCTGAGCATGTGCACCCCAGGCTTTGGTCACAGACCTACAGGAAGTGCTGAGGCACACTTCTGGGCATCCCCTCTAAGAAGCTAGCTGCCCCTCTCTGGTACCCTACCTAGTAATTTCATTCCAACTATTTCAGTAGCTTTAGACTCTGATCTCTAATTCCTAAACTCGTCAAGACCCCAGTGTTCACTTGTTCTCTACCTCCCTGTGATACAATTAGGAAATTGTCCCTGAACATATTGCTGTGTGAAGCTGGGCCCACTTTGTGTATTTTTATTCCCTAAAGGATTACACTCTTGCAGTGCCTACTAACTAATGCCTGGAAACAGGCATTTCAAACTTGCTTTATATTTTTTGTGGTGACAGGGCTAGTCTGGTACCAATTAATCTGTTAAAATCACAAGCTGAAGTCAAACATTTTTGAGTAAGATGATGGTATGATGAAATTTGTATTAAAAAAGTAGTGATTATACCAAAGAGAAACAGAGAGGAGAACACTTATTGGAATTATGTTTAGCAGACAGAATAATCTGACTAAAGCAACAGATTGAATTGGGAGTGAGGGAATGGGAGGAATTCAGAATGGCAATAAGACTTTTAGCATGAAATTTTGTATACAAATGGGGAAATTCAGAAATAAGACCAAATTTGTTTGGTGGAGATGTCTATGAATTGAAGGAAATCTCAAAAATCAGTACAAATTGCCTTTCTACCACCTCTCCAATCTTGTCACTTTGACTTAGGGATCACTATACTATATGTTGTTGAGTGTCTAATACATTTCACAAACAAACATTTTGACTACAATTATCTGACATTGTAACAAAATCATTACATTTACATTTAGATGGCATATTCCAAAACAAAATTCATTAAGTCTTTTAAATTCTTAATCAGTGTTCTATACAGGTTGCTCAAGCTGTTTCCAATATTTTCCATTCTCATTTTCACTGGAATCCATTATTTTCTCTGTACAGTTTACAATAAGCTATCAATTTTATTTATTGATAGTTTTGCTTTCTAGATGATCTTATAGGTTACAACTTTTGCTATGTGCATTTTTATGTGGAGGGTATTATTTCTGGTAAGTTCAACTCTTCTAGGTAACATTTTACAAGTCTAAGTTCTGTCCATATTTTATTCCTTCTATCAGATTAAATGACTACTGAATTTTATCATTTAGAGTTCTTTCCCCTGTTATTTTTACTTTGATTTATTTTTCCTGCTACTAATGTTATGTACTGGATAAAAGACTGATCATTTGTATTTATGTCACAGATAATCCATGAAAAAACAGGAAACAATTCCAGGATTGATATGTTGTCAAAACTCTTTGTCTACATCAAAATTATGTTTTCAATTTTTAGGCATTTTATTTATCCTGGCCTTGCTTCCCCTTAAGTGGTGCTGTATATAATATTATCCCAGAATAGCCTCTGGATCTCACCAATTGCTTTCAGATTGCAGGATACCTGCTTTGGATTCTGCTTGGATGGATAATGTACAACTTTGACAATTGTTTTATTCAGTTATTAGTCTTGGTTCTGATCTTTCATATACTGACTAAACCTGTGGAGGAAAACAAGCAAATTGCTGAGTTCCAAGATTCCATGGAAGTCATAAATGAGTATATTTAGAATCATGTAAGATTAGCCAAAGCCATCTGGCATATTGACTGTTGATTCTTGAAAGTGCAACAGGTCAAAATGAACTCATGTTTGAAATTGGCAGGGTCAAAACATCCTGCTTCACTCAGAAACTATTGCTAGATTCTAAGAAGCAGTTAAGAAAGAAAGTAAAAATAAATTTTCACCTCTAGAGTTGTAAAGATGAGTAGATAGTGTTCTAGAGTGGGCATCCTGCAAAAGCAAATTTTATGGCCACAAATGCATTTTTCCCCTAAAAATTAGTCATGTAAAAAAAAAAAACCATGTAAATAGCAGCCAAACTCTTGAACACAGCTTTACAGCTTTTCCCACTATCAACTTTGTTAAATGTGTCACATTTTCCGAGAATTTACTTTCAACAATTGCTGATGCATCATTATAAGTCTCAGTCTTCTGAAAGCAAAGATTTGCCTAAAATGGGGTTTTTTGATAATGTAGTTTATTTCTTGATATGGTATGTTTCCAAAGCAGGCCAACTACTTCTGTGTGGTATGGAAATCACAGAAGAAAGAGGGAAACAGTGTCTGAAGGAAGTTGTGGTGGCTGGGTGATCTGGAGCTTTGCCACTATTGGCGCAAAGGGTTGGTGCAGTGGGGACCAGGTGGGTCCATGACAGAAACCCTGGCTGCATTTCCTAAAAGCACTTTATGCTATTCCATATTTCCAGCACTAAATATAAGTGTGCTGCTAGCTGTGCAGGTCCAAGAAATGCTATTAGGTTTCTGTCGTTTAGTCTTTTAACCAGACTTGTAACAGAAAAATTAAGAACATATAGTGCTACTACTCTGAATATGTATTAATACATAGAGAACCTTATAGTTTAAGTTTCACTGTCCGGGTCATCAATCACTTCATTTGATCCTTACTACAAAAGCAGTTTGTTAGCTATTAGGATTCTGTTTAACTGATGAAGAATTGGTTAAGTGACTTGCCAAAAGTTGCATAACCAGGATCATTTTTTTTCTCAACAATTCTTTTCACAACTATACTGCTCCATCTGACTAGCAATCTCTATCTCTTAATCTAAAATCGTTATAATTTCCAATCTTTTTTTCACATGAATTTTTATTGCTTCTGTTAAACAATGAATGCTGTAGACTGAATGCTTGTGATCCACCCGCCCCCGCCCCCCTCATATGTTACATCCTAGTCCACACCTTGATGGTGTTAGGAGGTGGGGATTTGGGGAGGGGATTAGGTCATGGGGGGGAAGCCCACACGAGTAGGATTCACGCCCTTATAAAAGAGGCCTGAGAAAGCTTTTTTGCCCCTTCTGTCCTGTGAGGTTATAATAAGAAGACAGCCATCCATGAACCAGAAAGGGGCTGCCGAATCTGCTGGCACTTTGATCTGGGACTTGCCGGCCTCTAGAACGGTGAGAAATAACTTTCTGCTATTTATAAGCCACGGTTGTGATTTTCATAGTTATGTTTTCATTCTAATTTGGTCTTGAGGTCTCTCTTGAGTGGCTATAAGCCAAGAGAGCCACTTTCTAGGAGAGCCCTGACCAGGAGAAGTTAGATTTAGGTGTGTGAGTCAGGTAAGACACAATGAGGAGGTGAAATCAAAGTGCATGAGGACACTGATTGCTTACAGGTCCCCACGAGGTTAGGGTGCTAGTGGGAGTGAATGGGAAGTCTGCAGGTGGTGGCGCAGGGAGCTCAACCAATGAGTGGGAGAGAAAGAAAGTGGGAGGAGAGAGAGAGAGAGAGAGAGAGAGGAGAAGGAGCAACCTGTGGGACCATGCCTTTATTCTGCATTAAGGCCCATGGGCATTATTCCTTAGGCTTTCTCTTGAGGGTTGCGGATTCAGTAGTTTAAAGAAAACGTGCACAATAGAGGGAGCTTATTTACTTGACTCTGGCATTGACCCTTAGGTTTTGTCATGGTCAGCAGCTATGGGAGGTTTGGGACTTGGGTCAGCGAGATGAGGAATAAATGGGCTGTATCACAAACAATAGTATGGGACAGAGAAGCTTTAACTACGCCAAAGGTGGTGGGTTCAACTGGATTTCAAACAACTCGCGGGAGGCCTAAAAATGTGTGCCGAGGCAACAACTATAAAACAAATTTATGAGAGCTACCCAGTCTATCTAGTTGGTTATAGCAGCCCAAATGGACTAAGGCAATGAATAATTATAAATCCCTGATTCTATGATGTGGAAAGAGTAGAAACATCAGCAGTAATGCAAACCTTGGCATTTCCCCATCACACCTTAGGAGGGAGCATGTTGTCAATCTCTCAGCAGCTCCCTGTGCCAGCTCCCCGATCCAGCTCTGACTCTGCAGACCACACCCCAAGCAACCTGCACCCTGAAGTTTGTCCTGCCTTCACTTCCCACTGTGGTTTATTCACCGATGCATTTATCTATGGCCAGTATTCAGCTATTAAGCATTGGTATGTCTGTTGTAAAATATTAAAATACTTCCTGACCACTTGGAAAAGAGTCACATCCCAAGCCCCTGTGGGCCTACCTGCCCTGGCCATTCAGACCTATTTCCTGGGATCTTCTGAACCTTCCCGTGATCCAGAAAATATAGGGCTTCTGCCTGGCACAACAAAGCACCTCCAGGAACCTTCTCTAGCATTATGGCCACCATCTATTCTTTCGGGCCAGTGCCTGCATAGTCCCATTTATTAAATGTTTTGAGGATGCCCTTCAGAATATTCTCAAATAATATATTGTTCAGGTTTTTATGGCATTTAAAATTGTTGGTTTCTAAATAGCTATAGTTAATTCTCATGGTGAGTATTATTCCGTTGTATAACTATATCAAAATTTACTCATGCCAGTTAACATTTGGGTTGTTTCCAGTTATTTGATGATATGGAAACTGCTACGAATATTCTTATGTTTCCTGGTGCACGTGTGTAAGAGTTTCTCTAGGCAAATGGGTCTGGGAGATTGATAGGCTAGTGGGTTTGTGTGTCTTCAGTTTGGCTTAAAAATGTCATTATTTTTCAAAATGGTTGTAACAATTTACACTGTGCTAAATGAGAATAAGTAGCACAAAATAGTTCTTATTACCTACATCACTGCCAATACTTGATATTGCCAGGCTTTTAAATTTTTGCCAAATTGGTCGGTGGAAAAACGGTATCTCACTGGGTTTTAAGCATCTCCCTCATTATGAAATTGAATATTTTTATATGTTTATTCTTCATCCACACATTCTCTTCTTTCAAGTTATTATTAAAATATTTTGTTCATTTTACTGGAGTATTGTCCTTTTTCTTATCAATTTGCAGAATTTATTAATATATTCTTGATGCTAATTTTTTTCAGTAATGTGTTGCATTTATTATTGCACAGTTTTCAGCTTGTCATTTCACTTTCTTTATGGTATCCTTTGCTAAATATAAGGTTTTTAATTTTAATATATATAATAAAATTTATCGATCTTTTTCTTTTTAAAAATTGTGTATATGAAATTCTTTTCTAACTTTAAAGCATATTTTTTGTGTTGCTTCTAAGAGTTTTCTATTTTTACTTTTCATGTTTAAGTCTTTAATCAACCTATATATTTTTAATACGCTGTAAAGTAAAAAAGCAATGTGAATAAGCAATTGTTCCAATACTATTCATTTTTACGTCTTTTCCTCACTGATTTTAATTGCCAGATCTGTCGCAACTGAAATTTCAGTATACGTGTAAGTGTGTTTCTAGGTTCTTTTTCTCTGTTCCATTGGCCTATATACTTTGATGTCTTAATTACTATATTTTTATGATAATTATCAGCACCTAGATTGACAGGTATCAGAGTATTATCTTTTCATCTTTACAGAGTGTTTAAAAAAATCAACTTTATTGAAGTATAATTTGCACATAGTAAAATACACTCATTTAAAGTATATGGTTCAATAACTTTTGCCTCTACATATACCTAACAACCATTATAACATTTTTAAAACAGTTGTTCTTAGGCTTGGACAACAAGCAGCCCAGGACTGTGATCCCAAGAGAAGGGATCACAGGAGAGGAGCCCTGTGATCGCTCTGGTTTTCTGGCTGGAGGCACTTTCAGAAACACAGGAACATTGTGTAGACATGGAGGCCCCAAGCAGATCACAGCCATCTTGCTGAATTGAGGAGACAGAGCCTGGGATTCAAGAATGCGGAAGCAGCTATAGTTTTTAGGACAGAGTATTAGATAGAGGAAAGGGAGCTACAAAGAGAAAGAGCTTCAGAAATCTGTGTAAGTGTCTTCATGAGTTTGTTCTCAAGATTAAGCCATTCATGTAAGCAGAACAATTCCCAGAGCCCCCACAGAGCTAAGAGTCAGAGTTCCGACCAGACAGAGTAGAAAGATATCACCGAACACCTGGGGCATTCAGTACGGATTCCAGAAGGACCATGCCTTAGGGACAGTGCTAAACCAGTCCCAGAATAGAGTACTGCAGATTTCCGAACAAAGCTTAACAACAAGCCTTGACAGTATCAAGATGAACTGCAAGTAACTTAGCTGCTTGTCAAAACAGTGACTAAAACTATTTACAACAAGTCAGCAAAATTTAGCTCTCAATAATGTAACATTTACAATGACTAGGAT
>NW_012148596.1:1701555-1709989 GCF_000956105.1 Propithecus coquereli
TTTCCTCTTCTGTGAGGTATGTATTCTTGATTCATCCTAAGAGAGAGCATAGTTATCTGGTATTCCATGTGTACGTTGAGATATCCTGTTTGTCTCTGTGCCTTGGGAGAGTTTTAAGCTTTATCTCCTGTCCTTGGCACTTTCTGCCTGAAAACAAAGGCTGAAATCACCATGGTTTGGCATCTATGCTTTCATGCAAAAGCAAATTTTAGTGCTTGCTTACTTCCCAAGACTTCTTTTTTCACACTATTTTTAGCATCTGTAGATTCTTTACTTTCCTGCCAGCTTCGTGATTCCTTTGAAAACTTTGTCTTAAACATTGTTTTCATCAGTTTGAGTTGTTTTTGCATGAGGAACAGTCATGGTGTCTAATTCATCATATTGCCAGAAATATAAGCAATGCAATAGGTTTTTGAAGAACATCTAATATATTGAGTCATGGCATCATATGAAAAATTTAATCTTGAAATAGCGTTATATTATTATCCTTTGTCTAATGTGAGCTGTGGCTACAGCACTGCTCTGGGTCCTTGGAATGTCCAGGGAACAAGGACATATTCAACTGCAAAATAGGGCAGCTGCTTTGAAGCATGTGAACACAACATAGAATTATCCCAAGATAAAATGATGGTTTTACCAGGTGATATGACATTAAGAGATGACTGACATTCTGAGCTGATACGCAGGGTAGAAGCTCATGGAGAGGTAGCCTATTTATGGGCAGAGGACTGTCACAGGCCTCCAGAGTCAGAAAACTAGGTTTATACTCAGCCACCTACTGCGTATGACATTTTGCCCAAGATGACTAACACTCCTGAGCCCCAGGTGTTCATTAACAAAGAAGATAAGGGTCATATACATGAAAGCCCATTGATATAATGGCTTCTAATTCATGTTATACCCGTTACTTCTGCATACCAGGTATGACCAACTTCACTCATGTGGGGTTTAAATAAGATCTTTTTAATTTTTTTTTTAGTTAAAACCCGTTCATGGTCTCATATACCAAATTACTAGGGAGTCAAACACTTACCTCTTGGGAATTCTTTCTTCCCTAAATTTTCCAAGAAACTTATGGACCTCGTCCAAAGGTGTGACTCTTGCCTCTAATGGCCACACAGCAAGAAAACTGATGAAATAGACCATGTCCCTATTTTTTGGCAGCCGTGGCTTCTGTTGTGGCCCAAGTGTCACTGTATAAAACCGTTTCTGCATCGTCCGATGCATCTTTGCCTGATATTACGACGTCCAGACCCACCCCCCTGTAGCTACTGCCTGTCTTTGAGGGAGAAGAAAAACCACTTCCTCAGTGTCGCTCAGAGCCAAAGGCACTGCATGCTTGATGTCCAATATTACCAGCTTCTGTGAACAACCTCAGCCACATGTTGCCCACACAGTTCTGTCAGCTGCAGCAGTGGCAGCAATATACCCTGTCATGAACGATTGTCACATCCTTCTTGCCTTCTTTTACCTGATTTTTAAGAATCATGAAAAAAAGAAATTGTTTTCCAAGGTGAAAGGTTATGTCTTTCCAGGAAAACAACTGGCAACTTCCAAATCACATACTTTTCGCCAATGTGTTACCTGCCCAGGAGTTCACCTGCACCTTATGATTCTAGACATATCAGTGGTGGAATGAGGAAAAAGAGAGAGGTGGATGCTGTGGTCTTCTAATTACTTGAACAATTTCTCTAGTTTCCTACAGAGCACTTGCACTGAGCTTCCATGGGACATTCGTGGTGATCATATCTGAGAATCCCTTGGGCCTGAGACCCACGACGCCATCGTGTAATACTCTTTCCTTCTTACAGGAAGAATAGAGGTTAATGGACCATGACAATGTTCTCAATAAAAGATGAGTTGCCTACCAAGTCTCTGCTACCCGTACCCGTATACAATTGAGAGGTGGCATTTTGAGAAAGGTTGGTGAACATGTAATATTGTTGCAAGTCACTGCTTAATGCCATCCAACTTAGAAATAATGCTATCTTGATTTTAATGTTCTTATAAAATTAGAAAAAAGCTTTCTCCTTGTTTCAAAAAAATTTTTAAAAATGTGTGTAGATGCATTCCAAGGAAGACTGCCAAAAAAGGAATGTGTTTGTTGTCGATCCTCAATTTCTACCCGGAGTGAATTAATAAAGGGGCAAGAACATTTCCATCCCCTTGCCCATTTCCTGCAATTTGGTCCTAGAAACTGTGGGGGAAAGCACCCTCTATCCTCTGTCCATATTCCTAAATGAGCCACGTCAACTCTGCATAGTAGAAGAATCCTATTCTCAGTGGACGGGAAGCAGCGATTCTCATCACGTTTGTCACAGTGGGCTAACAGCTGTAAAAATGATCTCTAAATCTCAACATCTGAGCACAACAAAAGTTTATATCTCCCTTACATCACACTGGTGAAGGGCAGAAGTCACGGGGACCCAGAACACTTTGACTCCACCCTTTTGTAGACTCTGAGAGTAGAAGCCTTCTCCATTCACCTGGCTGATGGAAAACGAGAGAGTGAAAGATGTCGTGGGGAGGAATTTCATAGCCCTGCCTGAAAAGGAACACACACCATTTCTACTTAATATTCCACTGCCTGCGCTCATCCATATCGCCACATGTAGGTGCAGAGGAAATCGTTATACACAGCCTCGACACACGGCCAGAAAGGAGAGGAGGAAATGGATATTGATCACCTTTAAAAGTCTCTGCCACAGTTCACCAACTTGGTCACCAAATACTATATTCACTGTGCTTTTCTTCACACCCATCCCTCTTAAAAGTGAGACAACATAAATCCCATCCAGCTCAACCAGCTATATCCAACTCAAAGTCCAGAATCTCTGAGCAATATACAGTTATCTCATTGCAGCATCCTGTGGCTTGGAGAACTACGAAGCGAGCAAAAGTCATCTGCCTACCCGTACCCAAAATATAATGGATCAAAGGCAGAAGTAACTGCTGTTACTTCTAAAGAGGAAAAAGGGAGAAACACATTCATAATGGTCCATAGCATTTCTGAAATCCCACTGGACAGGCAGTAAGAAGGAAGTAGAGAAAGTTCCCTAAGTAGATGCTGATTCTGTTCCCTGGGAAAAACCCCTTGTCCTCTGATAGCCATGACACTTTGATCTGCCTGTTCTTGTTTGGTTGCTTTTTCTCCATGATCAAATCTGAGGTGTCGTAGAACATTTTCTCCTTGAAGGCTGCTTAGGCTTCATGACTCTCTTCCTGATAGTGCAGTATGAGGGCCTGCAGTTGTTTCAGCTCTAATAGTCGAAGGCATTTATTTATTGTCGATGGATTGGTGGATTGATTGTCTAGGCTCATGTTTTCTTTGGCAAAACAGTTTCCCCAGAGACTTGGTAGGCAACTCATCTTTTTTTTCTTACAGTTACCTCCTTACAACAATAACCAAGCATAGTTTTTAGACATATTTTTCAACCTTATATATTACATATCTTTGCTTTCTGGCCCACAAACCCCTGGTTTTAAACTTAATGGAGAGGTTGGAGGCCAGATGGCAGGCTAGCAGCAGCCTGCACAATGCGGCTCTCAGGGAGAGGATGGAAAATGGTGAACAGATACCCACCTTAGGATTGGTCATCTGAGCAAGAGCTCTGGGAAACCATAGACAGAGGTGGGAGTGAAGTGAGGAAGATGGAAGTGGGATGAGCTACTCAGCAGGACGCGAGATAACTTGGGGAAGGCGCCCACATGTGGGAAAGGGAAACGCGAGAAAAGCCCAGACTCCACGCTTCCCCTCAGGATGTTGCAACCAGAGCACAGGAAGGCCCCTCCACTGCAGCAGGGTTCCAGACTCACGCAGAGACCTGAATGGAGGTTGTGCAGCTGCGTTGCTCTGGAGAGAAGGGACGGCCGCCTTGTGAACCCTTGGCACTGTGGTGGGCACCATTCTAACATCCCAACCATGGAATGCTACTTCTGCCCAGGGGTCAGATCTGTGACTGCAGCCTCCCCCTGGTCCTTGCCAGGTGGGCAGGGAACCAGGAGCCCGGCACTAGCTCGTGGGCAGGTGATGTACACTCCTGGGACCCCCGAGCACAGCAGGAGACCAAGAGCCTGGCACCCACTATCATGGCCTGGACGATCCTGCTCAATCGCACTTCTTGCAGGACCTGAGCAAAGCACGTGCCCTTAGCCCTCAGCACCCACTGCCCACTGCTGGGGCAATTGGACCACTTCTGCTGCTGCCTGAAAGGTCCCAGGTAGGCTCTGAGCAGGGCAAAAGCCAGCACAGCTGTGGCCTTTGGATCTGGGCAGTCTGCATGCCATGGACCTGTACCATCCTGCAGAGACACCCTGGGCACCATGACCTGTGCATGTCCTGCCCTGCCTGCGCACTCCGTGGATCTGCTCCCTCCCAACTAGGTACCCTTTCTTGATAAAAACCCTCAACGAACTAGGCATAAAAGAAACATACCCCAAAAGACAGACAGACAAGTGGCCAACACACATGAAGAAATGCTCCATATCACTAATTATCAGGGAAATGCAAATTAAAATCACAATGAGATACCACTTTAGCCCTGTTAGAGGGGCCATTATTAAAAAGTCAATAAACAATAGATACCGGTGTGGATACAGGCAGAAAGGAATGCTCATACACTGTTGATGGGAATGCAAATTAGTACAACTTCTGTTGAAAATAGTATGGAGATTCCTCAAAGCAATAAATGTAGACTTACCATGTGATTTAACAATCCCACTAGTAGGCATTTACCCAAAGGAAAAGAAGTCATTTTATCAAAAAGCCACCTGCGCTTGAATGTTTATTGAAACATAATTCACAATTGCAAAGATGTGGAATCAACCTAAGTGCCCTTCGATTTATGAGTGGACAAAGAAAATGTGGTGTGTGTGTGTGTGTGTGTGTGTGTCTGTGTGTGTATCTATCTATCTATTTATCTAATTATATTTGTTTCTCTTTGGGGTCTAAAAGTTCAATTTTTACCAACCTTCAAATTCAAAACTTTTTAGTTGCACTCTACCCTCTTTCAAGCCAGACAAGTTTGACCCAAACTTAAGTTTCTCTTCTAACTCCTTAAGTGCAGCCAGTAACATCCAATATGCAACATTGACCTGTTTTCTGACCTAGTCCAGGAGGCGCTTGTTCTGCCTTCCAAGTTATCAATGGAAGAGTTAAAAAAAATTTTCCCCAAATAAAAAGGTTCCTCAGGCTTCTATTATCTAATGTTGGTTTTCTTGCTGCCTACTACTTAATCATTAAGTCAATGCCACATACTTTAGTTTTTGTTGTAGTGCCAATTTCCTTATTACTAAGGGTAGGTTAACTTCCATAACAAACAAGCCTCAAGAGCTCTGGTTTTACACAAGAAAATGTATGTCTTTTCTGGTGCCGTAGTCCCATGTGGTTATCCTAGTTGAAAGACTACTTCAAGTGATAATTTAACTAATAGAAATTTTGATTAATAGGGAATAATTGAAGAATAAAATCTTTGATTTTAAGCATTTGGGTCTTTCTATTTTTGTTTCAGTGTGATAAAAGTAGATAATCAAGACAGCCCGAAATCTGGCAGGCCATCAGACCTACTTGGTGCTCGCAAAGTGCTTATCTATAACCAACATCACCAATAGAACTTCCCACAGTAAAGGGAATTTTCTAGATCTGTATTGTGTAATGTGTTAACTGCTGGACACGTGTAATTGATAAACACTTGAAGTGTGCCTAGTCTGACTAAGAAATTAATTTTTAAATTTTATTTTATTTACATTAATTTGAATTTAAATTTAAATAGCCACACATATTAAGGAGCATAGAATATCATCCAAAATTGTCAGATGCCAGGGGTACAGTCCTCTTCTCCTTTAGAACTTGTCTTAAACTTTTAATAGAAGGGAGGTTGTGGGCAGGGGAACGGGACTGCCTCTTCCCTGTTGCCAATACTAGATTAAAAAAAAATTGCTATTATCCTAGATGATATATGCTTCTTATACAAAATAGTCCACTAAAGACAATCAATCTAATATAAACACTTCCTGTAACTGCATGAGTTGGTACACACTTGTCCAAATGTGTTGGATTTGATTTGTTTTACACTTTCTCCAAAATAAAGCCATCTGAGAGACAGGAAAACTTTGTTTTATTTAAATGGCACCTCCATGCCATGCCCTAGATTTGCACTTCCACTTAAATCATTGTGAAATACACAAAGAAGACCCTGCAAGAAAAAGAAACTTAGAGAGTTCCCTGAAACCTCCACATATTAATAGATTGGCTTCACAACAGGTCACGTGGCTGTGTTACGGTAGCCCTTTGATTCTAGTGGAGTTTTCCTCAGTCTGGCGGTGGGTTCAGGATCTTATGTCAGCCATCATCAGTCAAAAAAACCCGAAAACCAAAAAACAAAAAAGATATTCAAGAGTGTCAGAGTATCTGTTCAGAAGTGAAGCCATCTAGTCTTTTAACAGACGTGGAAAAAGGATGTTCCAATGAGTATGATCCCTGAACAATCCCACAGTCAAGTAATTTCCTGGATCCTTTCAAAACTTTCACGTTTGGCATAATAGACATAATAAGTGTTTGGCATGGTAGAGAGAGTAGAGACAGAGGTAAAAATGATTTGCTTTGCAGCAATTCGCCTAGGAGCAGCAAGAGAACGAGGAGCTTGCAACTCTTCCCTCCACTTAGCAGACTAGTTATAAGTTCCAAAATACAAAGAGATATTTTTAGAATCAGATCTGTAAGCACATTGTACCCAAGATGGGATTTGAGTGAACTCCAATACAGAAAAGTCATCATACAATCTGGATCCATATCACATGGAGAAATGTGTTAAATAATACTTTTCTTTCCAAAATGATTGTGTCTTGTATAATGAGTTTCTTACCTCAAATTCATACTTTTTTTGGTTTAAAAAATTATTTTCAGCTACAACTACCAAGTTTTAACTATGGATAGGCAAAGATCACATTTCTGTGGTAGATTCCAGTTTCCTTTGAATTTTGCTCTAACAAACTCTCCAATTAGTACCTCTTCTGTTCTGCCCCAGTGTTCATACCACTACAATATTTATCAAAGCTTAATTATGTGCAAAGGCCCAACACAGCGCAGATGGCCCCACGACAGTCCCTTTGTGCTTTGCTGTTCTTTGTCCTCACGATGGCTCTGTAAATGGGCCCATGAAGCCCATTAGGGCTATGTGAATATTTAATCAAGATAATCCACATAAAGCATAGACTGTGGAACATAGCAACAAATCAATACAGGGCAGAGATTTTGCCAGGGTTCAAGGTGCATGTGCTACTGGTCAACGGCAGAGCCAGGGTTCCGTATGTCCCTCATCCTGCACATACCCAGAGTGCACTTTGCTCAACTTCATGCTTCATCCTTTTTGGGGTCTCGGTTGAAGCAAACTTGAACTAAGAGCTCAACAATAAACTACAATATTTTACTTTGAGTATTTTCTTCTTTCCCTAAGTAACCTTTTATCGTTTTGAGAGACTGGGGCTCTGTCTTCAGTAAACACATTTCAGACAAGGGGAGCAGTGACACCAGGTAAAACAGCAAACCGAAGGACGAAAAGTCACTGTGTTTATCCTGGAAGCTAATCTCACTCACAAAGTATTACTGTCTGTTAGCCAGATCTGCTGCCTTTGGCACCTGCAATCAAACCCTGAGAAAAGCTGTGGTGAAGTGAGCTTTAAGTAAGAAATCTATAGAGAAAGAAGAAGCAACAAGGCAGAAATGTCCCAACCCCAACCTCCCACCACATACAGCTTTTAGAGTTGTACATTTTCAAAATATGTAGAGCTTACTAGAGATGCTTAATTATTCCTTTTCTTTTAATTCATATAATTGTAGTGTCTGGCAGGCAGCCTATGCATGGGACATAGTCCAACCTGACCCCTTATTTATTTGGGGTGTGTCACTTCTTACCTCTGTCAGTCTGTTTCTAAATCTGAGAATTGGAGATGATGAAAAACATTGCTATTTCTGGAAGATTGAATAAATGAGTCTTTTGTGAAAGCAACTTACAAATGTAATACAAAAGTATACCATTATTCAGAGACAGTTTTCCTACAACATACCATAAAAATAATTCACAATTTGTAAGGTGATGTTTAAAGACAAGGACATGTGCTTCTGTTTGTCATGTTTGTTTTTGATGCAAAAAGAAGATACAGTTTGTAGAATGACTGAGCTGGGTGATTGTAACTTTGGCTGTGAGTTATTCGACACTCTTGAATGAGTGCTCTACAGATCCCACGAGACTCCTTGGGCCTCCCCAAATCACAGAAGTCAGGGACCAGAACTCTTGGTTGGTTCCAGTGTTGTGCAAGATGATATGTAAACTCCTGACTGCTCCTGTGAACTTCCTGCTGTGAGTTGGATCCGTGGAGATCTTGGGTACCTTTGGAGATGATGCCTTTCAATTCTTGTAGATGTGCCCAAGTTTAT
>NW_012148596.1:1711854-1718034 GCF_000956105.1 Propithecus coquereli
CAATTCTTAACTTTTCACTTAATTTCCACAAAAGGCCGTTGTGTCTCTATATTGCCATCTGTCCCTCCTCCCTCTCCTGTAGTTCTCAACCTCTGTCCACTTCAGATCACCCTTTCATTTTGATCTGCAAAAATGTTTGTCTTCCCGATTTTGTCCACTTTTGTTCTAAAAACGAAAAATGAATAAGTACCATTTACATAATTAAGACTGTTAAATAGTATTCACTGCAAAGCCATGAGTTGTGCTGACTTCATTTCTTTTTCTATGGCTCTAATGTGAAGATCTGCGTGACTTTAAAGAAAATGTTTCCACCCTTCAAGGCAGAGGGATTCTTTCTACTTAAAGTTAATTGATGGCTTAAAACCATGCCAAATTTTAGTTTGTTTCATATTTGAGTCGTGACTTGCTTATATTTTTGTTATTTTTATTAATATTTTATTTTTCTTAGACTATCTAATCAGCTCTTTTCTTTTTTCCCTCGATGAGAGAAGGGATATGTGCTTTCTTCACTCTGCCGCTAAGTCACCGATCTCATCCAGCTTCTTAGTCATTCTGTTTATTGCTTGGACAGTGTTCCATCCTCATCTTGAAGACATTCTTCTTGGAGCCCATTCACTTCCTGCTCTGACTTTGGTTGTCTTCCAAGCTTACAGTACAACTAAACTTCCTGGGATTTAGTTCACTGGAACTCCTGAGTTATCTCACCATTTCTTCCATTATGTGTTTTTCTTTGCTTTAGTTTTTCACTTCATTTTGATGGTACCTTGACTCAAGTAATTTGCTCAGAAAAGGCACCTGATGAACAAACAGTTGTGGTCTAATCTGTCTGAAAATAATCTTACTACGTCATTCTACTTTGCTGTTAGTGTAGCTGGATTTAGAATGCGAGGATGGAAATGATTGTCTTTTGGAAGTTTAAAGGCCATTTCCTATTTGCAGACAGACCTGCTGTGAGGATTAGATCTTCATGTGACCCCAGTCCCTGGGCGACACAGGATGAGCCCTGGCAAATTCCCTTTATCTGCCCATCAGGGCCCCCAGTTTTTCTATGTCCTAAGGTGATCACATTCATTTATTAACAAGGTTTCAGTTTTTTAAGTAGCTTCAAAGATCTACTTGAAGCCCATAAATCATTCTTTGGAGTACTAGTATATACCTGATGTAATCAAATATTCATTGATTTGAGAAGTAAAGCTCTTAGTTCATGAGAACCACGTAATTTCTCACAACCTCAAGGCCCCCAATGTACACTTTACATTGTATTATCTTTAGTCTTGGCTCATATGTGTACTATGCTGTTATATCACATATGAAACCTTATTTAGACTAAAACACTTTAGGAGGTTGAATAAAATATTGAGTTTAGATGACATCCCATTTTTTTTTGATTGGCATTCAATTTTTAAACAAAACTTTGATTAAAAGTTTGGGCTACTGATTCTTTTAACTTACCTACAGGAACAGAATCTAATCATGTGTGTACACACACACACACACACCCACACACACATGTACACACACAGTGTTTAGCTTGAAAACATCAATAGCAAGAGCTATTTCGTTTTGAGTAACTCATGAACTTTCTGATATCAAGTAAACTGGCAAAGGCAAGGGAACTCCCATTTTATAAATTTTCACTTTTGTAGCAAAATAACAATACAGTATAGTGTTAAGAGTGTGGGTTTTTAGAGTTAAACTGTAACACTTTGAATGCCAGTTTTATTTCTCCTTAACTGTGTGGCCAAAGGCTGGTTCCCTACATGTAACATCTCACTGCCTCACTCATCTTTAAAGGGTGTTTAATAATATACCTGCCACCTAGGATTCTTGTAAAGACCCTATGAGATAATATGTACAAAGACTGAGAATGGTGTCTGGAATGTAGAAAATTCTCAATAAATATTATAACAACTATATGTTGTTGGTCTCTTTGAAGGGTCCCAATAAAAAGTAGTTTTCTTCTCCTCTAGAATTCTAAATCTAATGATGAATAAGAGAAGGATTGTCAGATGGAGATTAAAACATCATCATTATCACCACTGTAGCCTAGAATGGCAAATGTGCTTTCCAATAGTAAATGCCAAAATCAGTGAGACTCATCCACCTTTGGACAGGCAGCAATACACCAAGGAGTTTGTCAAGCCCTGGATTCTGCCAACAAAGAATTCTGTGCCTTTGAGTCTTCTTGTTCCCAAGATAAAGAGGAAGTAGAAAGGATATGAATGTTTCTTTTCACTTTTCAGACACAGCAATCTGCTAACTCACTACCTTCTCCTGGGGCAGAATGAGCGGAAGAATCGAGAGATCAGGAGTGATAAGGTGGGAAGACCGTCCTTGCCCTGGTGTAATCAGGCTCCTTTGAGCCTTCGGTTCCAGGATGCTGAAGTTGGGCTCCTTCTCTGTCATTGTGGAATCCAGTTTTAGCAGGAATCCTGCTGGGGCTGCTCAGCGAATATCCCCCAGTCTTGGTGTCTGTTACTAACAGCCCTTGATAGCGCATCAGATTACTTGTCCCCACACTCTATAATCTATCATCCTGGCCTGCCTTCAGCAATAATCCTCTCAAGTCCCTTTAGACTGAATCCCTCTGACCCCTGATGTTTTCTCTTGGTAATTTTCCATTCAGCTCCTTGGCATATAGCTCCTTGGCAATAAATCCACTTGTCCTTGTGGTATTGGGAGTCGAGCTCAATCTCTCTGCCCTGCTGCAAGACCCCATCGCAGGGATCCCTATACCTATTGTGATAGTTCCCCCTTGAATAAAGTCTCCCTTATCATCTTTAACAGATGTCAGGAATACTTTTTTTTCCTTTGGTAAAAGTGCTGAACTCCCTCCACGTGGAAGGAAACATCCAGAGTGGGGAAGAGTCATCTCCCCAAACATTATGTGATTATTAGAGTGACTACATTCTCTGGGTCTCAGCTCTCACTTGGACTAGGTCTTTAACGTTCTATACAGGCTTAAAATGAGAATCCATGATTTGTTCTAAGCCAAGAGATAATTTTCAATAAGAAATCTGTGAAAAGAAACACTTTAGCCTTCTGCACACACTGTACATAAAATAAACACTACAGACTTGATTGCAAGGAAGTGATGAAAGTTCTCAAAAACATTTCATTATCTCTCCACATGACTAAACTACTACCAAATTAGAAAAACATTAGAAGAAATACCTTGAATCAATAAAAAGTTAATCAAGATAATTATTTTGAGTTATATTAAAATAAATTGAATAGCAATGGCCCTCATTCAGTATGGCCAAACAGGAAAAACAAATTAATTATTGGTGTAAAGTGCCATAGATAATAATTACTGTGTTGAATGGATTTTAAAACATTTTCTATTCATTTTCAAAAGTTTTTGTGCACACATTTGCTTTTCTAAGCCAAAGTAATTTCCAAGTCAAATTTTGAAGTGTCTTCATTGTCTGTCTTCATTAATTTCAGGCAATTACAGAAATTAATTCAAAACTCTTCACCTGTGGCTCAAGGTTACCAACTCAAAAAGTAATATTAATATTGCTTTTATGCTCAGAAACTTGTAAGAAAATAAAGTTCACTTCATGTCGTAAAATAGATATAAATCATTTCATGTTTTAAAGTAGGTTAAATTAGCAATAATTACAAAGAATAAAATAAGCACATTTCTATACAGGGATAATTAAAGGGAAATTTTTAAAGGAAGTATATTTAGGAAAAAGCGTTCTACCCACTAGAATAGTGAGGCGTAAGTCTAAGGCTCTGAAAGTACCGTCGCCCCAATAAGATTTAGCGGTGACAAAATAAGACAGAGGAAAAAGTGAAGAGTTACCGGATACCTCTTACTACCTCGGGTAATCCAAGCAACACTTCCCCGCTGCATACATTTCTGTGGTTTATGACCCTTGAATCAAGTGAAAACTATCCCGTTTTGTTGGTGTTGGGTAACTGGCTTGGAGTTAGTGAAGAATTACTAGTGTCAGGATGAGGGAAGTCAAAAGTCTCAAAAATGACCTGACACTGACCGCCATTGACAGCCGATCCATGTCATGTGGTAACAACCAAGCCCACAGCAATGATAAATCTTCTCTTTTTGGAGGCACAGATGTTGGGAAAAAAGAGGAGATGAGTTTCTTGAGTCAGATCATTTTCTGAGTGAAACTGAGTCACGTTTTTCTATGAGACTTCTGACTCTGAGGTAACCATATGGCTGTTCAGACGACTATTTCCAATATATCTCCTCGTTTTCCTTTATTCTGGCAATTAAGTCGTTACCAAAGGTAACATAGAGTTCTTTGATCTTCATATCCGAAAATAGCCTGACATATTCATATTGCTGAATGTAACAGACAGTTTCAATGTTTTTCTCATTGGAAATGACAGTACTTGGCAGAGTTGGCCAACCCCTCCTTGAAAACTTTCTTCTCTTAGTGTAACAGTGGAAAGGTATCTATGGGAGGAGGGGCACATTACATATTCTGCCACGTCTTTGTGTGCTAATGTATGTATATGTATATGTGTGGAGATAGAATTCTTTGTGTGATATACACTTGACCATTGTACAATGCAGAGGTTAGGGGGGCCAACCCTCTTGACATTTGAAGATTTAGGTATAACTGTTGACTGCTCCAAAGTTTAGCTGCTAATAGCCTACTGTTGCCTAGAAGCCTTATTTGGTAACATAAATACTCCATTAGCACAGATTTTATATGTTATATATATTATTTACTGTATTCTAAGAATATAGTAAGCTAGAGAAAATAAAATGTTATTGAGAAAATCATAAGGAAGAGAAAATATATTTCCTCTTCATCAAGTGGAGGTGGATCATCATAAAGTTCTTCATTGTTATTGTATTTATATTAAGTAGTCTGAGGAAGAGGAGGAAAAGGAGGGGTGGTCTTGCTGTCTCAGGGGTGGCAGAGGCAGAAGAAAATCTGTGTATAAGTGGATCCATGTCATTCAAACCCATGTTGTTCGAGAGTCAACTGTGTATGTATATGTAAGTACATGTAAATAAATGTTGATATTCAGCTTTAGTTTCTTTATTTTCATAACTTGATAGTATTTTATGAAATGAATATTATTCAGTTTTTAACTATTTGTCTTTGGGTCTAAACGTATGTAATTTTTGAATTTTTGGTATTGAAATTAATGCTGATCTAAATAATCATGTACACATCTTTTTCATGGCTACATCTAGTACTGTTTCTAGGGTATGTGTCCAGAAGGGAAGTGCTGGATTTTAGGTTAGCAGGTCTTCAAATTCAAACCTATTAGTTATTACAGTTTTCTCTTCAACTTGTACTCTCACCAGTAAAGTTTAAACAGTTTCCCTTGCTGTATATTGTGGCAAAACGTGATATTTATAACTAAATTTCCCTCTAAATAGTGTTTTCTCTGCATAAGTTTTAGTATTCTGTGTTTATATTTTTGTTCATCTCAAAGTATTTTCTAATTTCCCTCATGTTTTATTCTTTTATTCTTTGACTCATTGGTTATTAAGAGTGTGTTGTTTAGTTTCCACACATTTTTGAATTTCCTAAATTTCTTTCTGTTATTGATTTCTAATTTCCCATCATGGTTAAAAAAAATGAATGTATTGAGAAAGGTTTATTGTGGCCAAACATATGGCTTATCATGGAAAATGTTCCATGTGCACTTGAGAGGAATGTGTATTATGCTGTTTTGAGTGGACAGTTCTATAGATGTCTTTTAAGTGCAGCTGTTTGTAATGCTGTTCAAGTTTTCTGTTTCCTTGTTGATACTCATCCTAGTTTTCTATCAATTATTGAAAGTTTAATATCGAAATCTCCAGCTATTATTGTTGAATTGTATTATTTTTCCCTTTTATTCTGTGCATTTTTTGTGCCATTTTGGGTTCTGTTATTAGTTGTGTATATAACTGTTGTGTCTTATTGATGGATTGGTCTTTTTATTATTTTAAAATGTCCTTCTTTGTCTCTAGTAACAATTTTTGACTCAAAGTCTATTTTTTCTGGTTATAGGTATAGCTACTTCAGCTCTATTTTTTAGTTACTGTTACAGATATCTTTTTCTATCCTTTTAATTTCAATTTGTTTGTGTCTTTAAAGTGTGTCTTTTGTAGATAGGCGACAGTGGAATTATTATTATTTTTTTTTTTGTAAATCCATTCTGTCAATCTCTGCCTTTTGATTGGAGTTTTTAGTCCATTTAAAT
>NW_012148596.1:1718084-1719448 GCF_000956105.1 Propithecus coquereli
GATAAATACAAATTTAAAAAGCAATATGCTATTTTTTAACCCTCCGACTGAAAAAAATATGTAAAGGATACATGGTTCTGGGCATTCTTGTCCTGGTGAGAGTGTAAATTGCTATCTCTCCTTTAAAAATTAATCTGGTATAATCTAGTAAAATTAAAAATACAAAAACTCTTTGACCCAGTGATCCCAGTTTGGGGAGTTTAATAGAAGTTAATAAAGGTGAATGAGAAAGGAAATGATTGGGAGTTTATTAACTTTGTACATTTTTATATTTTGTTGCTTGATAAAATAAGCAAGTAATAATAATGTGATTTATACGTACATATGTTTGTGTGTATGTGTGTGTATATGTATGTGTATGATCAGAATGAGTATGCCATAATATATATGTCTTCAACATTTCAGGGCAAATCTAGGTTGCTTCAATAGGCTATTTATTCAATACAAGTTCAGAATAAGGTATGTTATATTCTTTCCCACTCTTTGTTGGACAGATTATCTATCATATATCTCAGTTCTAGATGTTGAAGGATGGTATGGATATTCACAGACTGAAGAAATTCGAGAAACAGGAAGACAGGATGATGAAAGACTGGAAGTCATGTCTCCCATGCAAAGATGTAATTATCTGAGGGATCTAAATCCAGAGCTTCCATTCCCTCACTCTTCAACTCTTGGCAAGCAAGGATTAGGCCTTACTAGTCTGCATCATATTTATGAAATCCATAGGCTATTTTTCTTATTTGAGCTCTTTACAGCATTTGATAATAGTGATAAAGTCTTCCTTCTTTTTTCATTTATAAAACTTGACTTCTTAAATACCAATGTGGATATGCTTATAATGAAAAGCATTAGTCTCTTGCTTACTTACCCTAAATTCCATGTACCAGGGGAAATATTTGAAAGTAATTTCTGTTTTCAGTTTTCATGGTGGTCACCTTTGTATTTCTCATTCTTGAGTTATCAGCCGTATGCATGCTTCGTTGAACTGGTCTCCGAGGAAAGCTGAGACTATCAGGAACACAACGCTGTACAGTTCCTTTTCACATTTGTTTCTAGTGTTTTTATTGGTTTTTATTCAAGATAATGCTCTTGAAATCTTGTTTGTGGAAGTGTCCACGTTTTTATTCACTCAAATGCTTGTAAAAATATGTACTTTATCAAAAACACCAAAAATTTAATGGAGACATTTTATGACAAAATGTAAAAAATAAAAATAGAACTGACAAATATTTATGATGTCATATAAAACAATAAAAAAGAGGCAAGCAATTCTTAACTTTTCACTTAATTTCCACAAAAGGCCGTTGTGTCTCTATATTGCCATCTGTCCCTCCTCCCTCTCCTGTAGTTCTCAACCTCTG
>NW_012148596.1:1727603-1738547 GCF_000956105.1 Propithecus coquereli
GGGAACTGTGGGAGTCAGTGCAGAAATAGAACCTCAGATTTATCCACTTGAGTGGTGAGGGAGGCAGAGCATTTACATACCAAGTCACATTAGTCATTGTTGGAGGGAGAATTATTTCTACTCTTTCTGCATTGCTGCTGGCAAGAGAAAGTGGGCTCTGCTCCCAAAACAGTCCTTATGCACTTGGGGGTCGGCTGTTTACATCATAATGATTTTGACTGAGAGGTTGTGAATAAGGCTTTGGCACTGGCTACCCATTGTCCCAATACCATCCACGAACAATTTCAACTTTTTCTCCCTGATTTTCTATACTAAGTCTGCCATATATGAATGTCCATTTTATACATAGGGTATGTTTCTGAGCTTTCTACTCTGTTCCATTGGTCCATTTGCTATTTCAGAACAAATCCTACACTGTGCCCTCTCTTATCTTTTATATTGCTAATGTGTGTCTTTGCTCTCTTTGTCTCATCTATTTGGCAAACACTGTATCAATTTTATTCCTTCAAAGAATAAGCTTTGTTGCATTGATTTTCTGTATTGGTTTTTGTTTTTTACCTCATTTATTTCTGCTCCTGAATTTATTATTTACATTCTTCTTTTTTTTTATTTAATTTACTTCCTTCCTCTCTCCCCTTAATTTAAGGTAGAAACTTTGTCCATTTATCTGTTGCTACTTTCCTAATATAAGCATATAACACTGTAGATTTTCCTCCAAGTACTGCTTTAATTATATCCCACAATTTTTGACATGCTGTGTTTTCATCATTCAGTTCAAATCCTTTTTAAATTTTTCATGTGATTTCTTCTTTGACCTATAGATGATTTTGAATTTTAATTTTCAAATATTTGAGATTTTCTAGATTATTTTTCATTGTTGATTTGTAGTCTAATGATGTGGTTGTAGATCATACATTGACATTTTCACCTCTGGTTTTTTTATTCTCTCCCTTTGTGGAATTTCTCTTATTTGGACACTGGGATTTCCAAACTGATCCCGTAATTGTCTCACTTTTCTACTTCTTCTTCTTTTTTTATTTATGTTTTTTTGAGACTGTCTTGCTCTGTCACCTGGGCTGGAGTGCAGTGGCATCATCATAACTCACAGCAACCTCAAACTCCTGAGCTCAAGTGATCCTCCCACCTCAGCCTTCTGAGTAGCTGGGACTACAGGTGTGCACCACCATGCCCAGCTAACTTTTTCTATTTTTTAGTAGAGATGGAGTCTCACTCTTGCTCAGGCTGGTCTCAAACTCCTGAGCTCAAGCGATCCTCCTGCCTCGGTCTCCCAAAGTGTTAGGATTACAGGCATGAGCCGCTGTACTCAGCCTTATTTTCTTGTTTTTTCTCTCTGTATTTTATATTCTGAGTGACTTCCTTTACTTCATTTTCTACATTGTTTTAAAATTTTTGTTACCATGGTATCAATTACTTTTTGGTATGATTTTCAACAATCCAATTTTGTAATTTGTTTCTTGGAAGTGCACATTCAGTTAACTTATGTTTCGTGATTGCTTATATAATTAAATTTGTATCTGCTACTCTATATTTTATTTTCTATGTGTCCTACTCTCTCATTCTTTCTGATCATTTTTGCCTTAATTGATTGAAGACTTTTAAAGTTATTTTTACTTTTCTACTAGTGTTGACTTTATAACCTCTATTTTTAATCTCTTAGTAGTTACTGTTAAAATGGTAATATGCAAACCTACTTTACAAATGTATAGTTAATTCATCTCTCTACCATCCTCCCAAATACAAAGACTTTAGAATATTTTACCTCTGGCCATTATCTCTCTTGCATACACCATAATATTTTCTATGGTTATGAATTAACCATAGAAAATGGTTAATTCTTCTTTAAGACATGAATCAAAGATAAAAACATCCCTTAGTTGTCTGTCTTTACTGGGGGGTGGATATTGTCTAGTGCATCATTTCTGTCAAGTTTCAGTGATCCGAGTACTGATTTGTGATGGTAGGTCTCTGGTCCAGATCCCCAGCTTTTACTAATCCAATAAATTTTCTCATTTTCCCCTTGAGTAATCCAATAAATTTTCTCATTTTCCCTTTGGGATTATTGCATCTCCTGGGTCTAGTGTAATCAGGTCAGCAGATGCTACTTCAGTAGCCTTGAGTTCAGCAAAAAACTGAGCACTCTAATTTCTACCTTCCTTTTTATTTTTGTTCTTTTGGAATTTTTCTTATTTTTTTTATAAACTCAGTGGTATATTTAAAAGATGCTTTAAAAACTTTTATTTTTCATTCTTAATGTTTGAATTGATGGTTTTTTTCCCTGTGAATCTTTTTTTCCATATTGCCAGAAATAAAGTCTTACATTAATATTTTTATTTTGATTTCTTTTTATCTTTCTTCATTATTTCATTCTATTAATAATATCTTGAATGTAGTTTTTGATGCTGTCTGCCTTGGTGATACTCTAATGGTTATGCAAATTAATGATAAGTAGGAGAAATAATGCATAAACTGCTTTATAAATGCTGAAACACCATCTAAAACTATTATCAAGTTTACCAAGAGTTTCCTACTTGTCAGATACTTTGCTGAGTTCTTTGCACACATTAACTTTACTGTTCACACAACATTCATTCATCACCAAGTACTGCAAGAGAGGAGGAAAGAGGTTAATTTTCCCAGCACCACCCAGCCATGTGGAGACTGAGCTGGGATTTGAACTCAAATCCACCTGACTCAAAAATATGTCCTTTTCCCACTGTACCTGAGAGTCTCCAAAAAGATCTGCAAAGTGCTTTGAAACATTAAAATAGTCCATTAATCCAGAAGCAGATTCCTAACACTGAAGTCATCGATGAACATTCCTGTCTGAGTGCTTGGCAAAAGAATCAATGCAAGTGTCCACAGTATTTTAGACAGTAACAGTTAATCATTTTCTGGTTTTGCCCAGAATTCTTTCACTTAACAAACCAATTTAACCTCCTGCTAATAATATGTGGGAGGCATTACTGAATAATTCAGAGTCATGTGTTTTAATTTTTATAGAGTGGAGATCCAGCTCATAGATGAGTAAATAATTGGAGAGGGAGGCAAAATTTAAAATATAGGTGCCAGAGGTTAACAGTGGTAATTGTTTTAAGCAAGTTTCCTAATGAAAAGTGGGTTATTCTGGTCATGATTAGGAAAGTCTGAGGTGGTTCTTAAACTATTTCTAACATAAACAATTCTCTATTTGTCAGAAATATCAGGATGAATAAGTTCTGAAGATCTATTGTACAGAATAGTGATGGTTGCTAATAATAACATATTATGTATTTGAAAATTGTGAAGAGAGTAGATCTGCAATGTTCTCACCACACATACAGACACACAAAGATGCTACCCAAGGGAATGGATGTGTCAATTATCTCGATTGCAGTAACCTTTTCACAACGTATACATACATCAAAACATCACATTGTACCATAAATATATACAATTTAAAATTTTCAATTATATCTCAATAAAGCTGAGATAATAAAATTGTAAAAAATGGTTGATTAATGATGCCAGGTTCATTTAAATATTGACGGAGTCATCTGATTAAATTGATGAAACTAACTCAAACTTCATTGCAATAGCACTATAGGAATAGAGTGCTTTCGAACTGAAAGTTCAGCTTTCTTTTTTTTTCCAGATTAACATTTAGGTTATGAAATATATGTTTGCTGATCAAAAGTTCACCCTTCAGTAGTAAGAGATGATTCTGGCATGTTCTTGAGAGTCCTGTCCACACTCCCACCTCTAACATTCCCTTGACATATACCTTCCCTCCTCTTGTGTCCATACTGTTGCTAAAATAAAAGCATGAATCATTCCAGTGGTGCTGAAGTGGAAAACTCATGTGGATTTTCCAAGTACTGGAAAACATACTGAGTAAATTATTAGAGAACTTTAGTGCTTAATGGAATACTTTCTGATGACTGGGAGTTGCTGCTTAATCAGTGCTAATGGAAAGATGAAGGCTTTTTTATGCCACTGCCAAAGATTGCAACTGCTGGGGATTCGACAGTATATTACTTGCCTTTATTCAAAAACAAAAACAAAAAAGGCAAAACAAAATACTCATCCACCATCTTTGACTTACAGATGAGTATCATATTCAAGTGACTGTCCTTTGGGGGATCAGGAGAGGGAAGAGTGGGGTTCGGTCTTCTCGCACAGTTTGCTGCACATTCACCATGGACACAAAGCCTTCTGCAGATGGTGGGTAGGCCCATCATTTTCCTTATCTAATGGCCTTCGTCATAAATTATATAATATCCAGCTGTTATTTTTGTTTATGTGTGCCTTGGGTTGGGAAAATATTGACAGGGTGGGCAGGAAAGTAGAATAGTTTTAATTACCTTGATGGAGAGATGGGTAGATTAGGACTCAAGAAACCTCACTTTAAGGCTTTATAAAAGCCCCATCTGATGAGAAATATATCTTTGGAACATATCTGGACCTCGTTGATCTGATCCATAACATGCAGCAAATTTTGGATTTCCCTAAGTATTATTTAATAGACACAGGAGCTGGAAAAACTAATGGCATCTGGACCATTTGAATGTATCCCTCTAAAATTCATGTTGAAACTCAATCCCCAATACAATAGTATTAAGATGTGAGGCAATTGGGTGGTCATGAGGGCTCTTCCCTTGTAAATGGGATTAGTGCTCTTATAAAAGGCTGGAGGGAGCCTGTTTGGCCCTTTTGCCAATTTCCATGAGGATTCACCAAAAAGGTACCATCTTTGGAGCAGAGAGTGAGACCTCACAAGACACCAGGTCTGCTGATACCTTGATCTTGGACTTCACCACCTCTAGAACTATAAGCAATTTTTTTCCATTGTTTATAAATCATCCAGTCTGTGGTATTTTACAGCAGCCTGAACAGACTAAGACAATGAGAAACAAATTTCAGGAAAGGCTGCGAGCAAAAAGACTCAGTAAGTCTACTTAGTTATTTTATGATAACATTCATATTTTAGAGAATGTAAATATTTAATTTCTATCCTAAATAATACAAATGGCTCATTTTAATGTTAGTGTATTTTAGAAGAGTTGTCTACTTGTACTTCAACAATGCCACATTCAATACCCAGAGCAACTGGTCAGAATATCACCTTACATAGTAGGTTGTTATGTATAAATGTCCCAGAAGCAAAACACAAATCATGGGAGTCCTCAGCCAGATGCCCAGAGAGGACTTTCCCTACACTTTCAGTGACAAGGAACTCACTGGAAGAACAGTTCTAATTCACTGGCAACTCCTTCTAGAATTGAGCCAAAGAGAACGTTCTTACAATTTTCAGGCATTATCTTTCCTTAGGTATTACATGGAATATATTTAAACATGGTTTGTACAACCATCTCCATGTTCTCCTCATACTTGCTGACTATTTTTAATTCTTAAAACATGCCTTTTATGCAGGCTTGCCAGGTAAAATATTGCACGGGACCTACTTATACTAAAATTTTTATTGTTTCTCTGAAATTCAAATTTCATTGGTTGCTTATATTTTTATTTGCTAAATGTGGCAAATTTGAGGCTTCCAGAGTATAAACCATCCTGCTAGCCTCCTCTGGTTTGTCTTTTTCATGTAAGAGTCACATATACATATATACATGGATTTGAGTCTCAGTTCTATTATTTATAAACTATATGATCTTAGACAAGTTACATTATCTCTTTGAACTTCCATTTTCTCATCTGTAAAATATGCGTAACACCTACAATGGCAAAGACAACATCTGTTCACAAAAATGTATATATTCTCTTCTTTTGGGGGACACTGCTGGACCCAATTTCTTGGTCTCTCTTGCAATTAGGAATGACCATGTGGTTGACTTTTAGAGCAGAATGGGAGAAGAAGTGATATTTGCCATGTGGCTCAAGATTATAAAGCAGGAACTGTGTCTCCTCCACACTCGATGTTCTTCTCTTGGCCAGCAGGTTGCAGAGGATGATGAGGCCTCAGGGATCAGTTGAGCCTTAGTATAGAAGGAGCCTGGGTCTCTGAGTTACCACATGAGAAAAGCAAAACAAAAAACACTTAAAACCTAGGAATACTTGTATTCAAACTTCTGTTGTATTGTGCTGCTGAACTTTGGGGGGTCACTTGTCACAGCTGCTACTAATACCATAACTAATACAAAAATTGCCACTGGAAATAAAAAAGCTGCCTTAGGAAATACCTAAAATAAGTGGTATTGACTTGGCAGTTAGGTAGGACCAATAATAAAGAAAGACGTTATAGCCAAGAATATTATTTTGTGCAAGAGATTAAACTATTGCCTGGAAACAGACCACTTTCCTACTGAGCCTTAATCTCCAGAAAAAACAGTTAGAAAGAACCAGAGTATTAGTGTGTTTTGGCCTTTACTTTATATTAATAGTAAGGTATTATAAGAAAGAGATGAACTCAGACTGACTAGTTTGAGAGCAAAAGCATAAAGGAATAGATAGCGTTCAGAAATTTGGGTTTTTGCCAAGTTGGAAAGTGAAGGGCATCTGGATCCTTAATGGTAAGAGATAATTCTAGGAAGGGGTGTCAACAAAAAAAGGGGACCTGTTATGTCTACCTAGCTAAACAAAGAGAATCAGCCCTATGGCAAAGGTCAGACTGAGTGTAAGACCTGTTCATTCAAGCCTCTTGCTGCAAATGGCTCTATGATATCAAATATTAATATTAAGTTGCAAGATATAGGCATGGGAATTAGGAAGCAGAGAAATAAAACAAATTTGATTATTATGTCTTCAAAAGAACTTTAAGTCTTGTACATGAAACTGATCAGTAGAAAACAGATCAGCAATGTTTTAAGGAACTATATTAATTTGCCAGGTCTCCCGTAACAAAGTACTAGAAACTGGGATGCTTACGCAACAGAAATTAATTGTTTCACATTTCTGGAGGCCAATAATCCAAAGTCACGGTGTTGGCAAGGCTGGTTTCCTCTGAAGGATATAAGGAAGGATTTGTTCCAGGCAGGGACTGGTATTTTCCCTGTATACAAGTTTGTCTCCAAATTTCTCTTTTTCGTAAGAACGCTAGTCATATTGGATTAAGGCCCACCCTAATGATCACAAATTTAACTTTATAAAGACAGTGTCTCCAAATAAGATAATACTTTGAGGTACTGATGGTTAGAACTTCAACATCTTAATTTTGGGTGACACAATTCAACCCATAATAAGAACTTTTTGAGAAAATTATTTTGCTAACGAAACAATTTTCCTGGGCATGTAAGAAAAAAAATGCCAGTGACTATAAGATAACACTTGGATCCTACTTTCACAAAGCGGAAAGTATAGTGCAAGAGCTCTTCATCCCCCAACACCCATGTGACCATAGAGGATAACGGACAAGGATCCACTTCCCACAAGCCGGGGCCGGGGTCATGGATCTCCTCCCAGAGGGCACATCCAGGGTCTAACCCCAAATAACTTCCTCCACAGCCAGAGCATTTCCCCTCCCTAGCAGGGGTCCATCTTGACTATGGACCAGTGGGTGCTTGTGTTTCCTGTTCTTCCCTTTCAAGTGGGAAGGTGGGAATTTCCTCTTGCTTATCCTGGGCCTGCTTGTGTGCAGTGTGTGTGTTAACTCGTGTGTTAGATGCATGTCTGGGGGATAGATGCCTGGTCTTCTTCATTTGCAGATCACCAAATCGTAAGGAGTTGTTCCAGACTAGATGGAGAGGAATCTGTACCCTTTGGAGATCATGGCCCTGAGCTGCGGAATGCTGTAACTCGTGGTCAGTGTGCTCTGGGCAGGAAGAAGGGTGTAGCACAGACCTGCCGGGCAGAAAGGTGGGTAGACCCGAAGTTTGCTCACTGTTCACCGGTCCAGCTTTCCTGGACATTCTTCTGCCTCCTTTTCCGTCAAATAACCTCACGCGAGTTTTAGCCAAGGAGATGTAAATGGAAGCTGTGTGTTCTGTTTTGGGGCTACAGCTTTTAAGACATAGGAGCATCTCTGATGTTCCTGTCTTCCCCTTCCACAAGCAACATACTGAAAATGACTTGACCCGAGGGGAGCTTCAACGTGAAAGGAGACTAGATCCATAAAGTAGCACGTAAAGGGAAGTCATCCTTAAAGCAAAATTATAGTATTGCCCTGCAATGTGAAAGAGAAATAGACGTCCATTTGCTAAGTTGCTGAAATTTGGGGATTTGTTTTAGTAATTAGTGTTTCCCTAGCTAATACTTCTGTCTAATTTTAAGGCCCCTGTGAGACATAATATTGTAAGATTCTACAGTGAGTTTCAAGGACTGTGACACACCTCTAAACAAAAACAGCAGGCCTGTCATTTGTTGTATGGAAATTTTCTAGCTGCTTTGCATATTATTTACTCTTAAAAATGAAAGACAACGGTGATATCCAATTACCTCATAGCTGGTTGCTGCTGCTATTGATTTTTCCTGGAATTAAAAGTTTAACAAAGCCCAAGGAAACACAGAATTATAGAATTCTCAGACAAGAAGGGACCTTCAAGTTAGCAGACATTATCATCATTTTACATACGGGGAAGTTAGGTTCAGAGAGGTTAAATCAATTTGCCTAAGTTCAAACTATTGGTAGTGACAAAGATTGGATGTTAATCCAGCCTATACTCCAAAGACTCTGTGCTTGCAACTATAGAACATTGTATATATGAGATTTTAAATATCATTATTATCTGCATTGCTAATCTTTATCTGGTCTTGCAATGAGACAAAATCATACTCAAATTCTACTGAGCTACTTGCCAGCTGTGTGGCCTTGAGGAAATCATTCAGTGTCTCTGAGCCTTAGCACCTCATCTGTTATGTGGACATAATAGTAATAGCTAACAAAGTTGTTCTGGGGATTAACATGTGATAATGTACACGAAATGCAAAAATATACTGTATTATAGGGAGAAAGTACTCAAGGATCATTATTGTCATCATAATAAAGATGGATTTATAAAAAGAACATTTTTAGTTAAATGTCATCTAATCTATGAAGAGGGATGGAAAAAGAAAGAAGATTATCACTCATCCTTAGTTTGTAGCAGAAACCTGGTACTATTATCATAAAGGGGCAGTATCTGCCTATTTCACCTGAATTGCAACAAATGGATTAACCTGAGAAACTTTCCATACATAAATAACCCTACCCCAAAATAGAAGAAATAGAATTTATCCTTGGTATTTTTAAAACCAAAAGGTTATGAACATGGTGTGACTATGAGATACCTTGAAGTAGACATAGGAGGTCTCACAGTTTAGTCTTACAAAAATTATAAAACACAAATGAAATGTAAATTCTCTTTTTAAGGCAAGATGAAAGATGAGGTTATAAAAATCAAAGGAACTATATGTAATATTTCACAGTTCACAAAAAGCATTTCTCATATTTATAATCTTGCTTAGACCTCCTACAACTCTGTAAAATTGAGATTAATTCCAACCTTTATTTTACACATGAAGTCTTTGGGACTCACAGGTTTCAAATGACTAGTCCAAAATTCTCTACTTAGTAAGTCCTAGAGCTAGGATGGAGCTCAGAATTGATTCCAAAGATCCTATGTCCTTTCCATTACTAATGCATTGTTTCTCTAGATACAAGATTTGTTTCAGTAGACAAGAAAACTTCCATAGCATACAGGTTTGAATAGAAGTGTTAGCACTTGATGAATGATGAAGATTTATTTAAGAAATTGATGCACATATAAAATCAAAGCAAACCCTGTGGACAGAGGGAAGAAGCCACCGACTAAGAGAAAGATTTGCTTGTTAGGGAGAGAATTCTAACAAAAGTGTGTGATTGCTTATGAGACAGTTAGGGCCAAAGGCATCATCTAAAACTATGTTCATTGGGAAAACAATCAGTGCTCTTTTAGGATAAATAGTTTCTAGAACACCACCTATGCTCAACTTTTCTACTCATTAACATTACATTTGATTATTTGAACTAAGTATTTTAATGATAATTTCTCTTACCTACTTCTCTACTCATCCAAGTGTTCCTTCTTCTCTACTTACCAATCTGTATATTGGACTTCTTAGATCTTGCCCTCACTTACCTTAATACCCTACCACCAGCAAAAATGCCCACACAAGTATACCTGCACGCTCATGCTCACTCCATCTTTGGTATCCTTCCTTACCTGTTGTATTTGATTGATCAAGGCTTGATTGGAAGGTAACCTAATCTATTTTTCCAGGTCCCACTAAATTATTAATAGACATTTCTCCTTTCAGCTCAGCTCCTGTGATACTCTGTCTCCTCACCTGTAATAGATCTATAGGATCATCTATTCGTTTGTCTCTCTCTTCCTTTGTCTTCAAGACCAGGTAACGGCCCTTTTTCTTTAAGAGACAAAGGCAAATATTTATTTGCAATGGAAGAAGAAATTACAAGTTAAAAACTTAAAAAGCTAAAATGTACCACAGATAATACAAAATCCAGAAAAATAATACTTTATTTCTGTTTACTCATGCACGTTTTTCTTTAGGAGCATGCCCAAATACCACCCCCTCCTTCTCTGACCGTCCTCTATGAAGAAGCTGGTACCCTTTTCATCAGCTGCTACCCCCAACATTCTTTCTTTTATTCCATAGCACTTAACCCTCAGGCTATCATTTCTGTCCTTATTTGTTTGCTTATTGGCTTTCTTCCCCACTAGAACGTAAACTCAATGAGTGCAAAGACGTTTTTGCCTAGTTTGCCACTTTGTCCCAACATCCAGAACATGGTAAGTGCTCAATGAATGTTTCTTGAGTAAATATTGAAGATTTTCCCATAGAATATCATACTTTACAAAATGTATGAAGAGTATGACCCAGTTTTTGTTTCAAAATGTAGTAATATGTATAGGAAAAAAAGAGCAGGAATATAGATTATCTCCACATGATGAAATTATGAGAGATTTTTATTTTCTTCATCCTGTATTCTCATTTTTTCTTTTTCTTTCTTTCTTT
>NW_012148596.1:1738802-1740955 GCF_000956105.1 Propithecus coquereli
TTTCTTTCTTTCTTTCTTTCTTCTTTCTTTCTTTTATAACTAAACTTTCCATCTCTATATATCAGTGCTTGTATGGTGCCATATATGATCTTACATGTTGGTGTTCCTCAAGGCTGTAATGTTAGACTGCACCTCCCTGTTCTCAAAATTCTTTTCCTGTGAGATTTTATCCATCCCTTCAAACATTACCTACATGGTATTGATTCCAAAATCTTTATTTCCAATCTCTAACTACTCACAAGCTCCAGACCTGGTATAACTTCATCAGCATATCTGAAAGGCACTTTGAATACAATTTGGCTAAGTGCTCATTCATTTCCATAAACAGCTATGAGCCTGGCACTGTGATAGACACTTTGTGTAACCTACTCATAACCACACTGTAAAACACATGAGAAAATAAAAGCTAAAGAGGGTTAAAGACTCACAAAAGTACTAGAGAATCTAATTTCAGGCAGCTGGAGAGCTTTAGTTGGCCCAGAGCCTTTTGGGGCTGGATGGGCAGCAGAGGTCAGGAAGGCAGGTCAGAGGCACTGCTGGCTCAGGCCTGGACAAACGTTCTCCTACGACAAGGTCGTCCTGGCACAAATCCCTTCACAAGCGATATAAGTGCAGGGATCGATATTTTAATGAGTTCCTATGACTTTCCATTCTTTCTCTGCTTTGCAGGCTCATAGAGCTACTCCTTGGCTCCGGTGTTGGCCCTGTTTGGAATGTTCCTCCTCCTCCTCCTTAAAGACTGAAGGACTTCTTCTACTTTAGTCCTACTCCAATTCTCACAGTAAGAATAAATACTCCCTCTCCTTCCTCACACAGTGTTCTTCTTCCACTTCCATCGTAGCTGGGTTCCAATGTTCCTACCACTGAAGTTAGCTGCTGAATGGCTGCCAGTGGAATTGCCTGGCAAGCTCCTTGCAGGAAGAGTTTCTGTTCCATTCATTCCAGGACCCTACCTGTGCCAGCTCAGATAATTGCTTAGGTGAATCCTCCAATGCTTGTATAATTAAGTAGTTGCCCAATAAATGCTGTGATAATTATTTTCTTGGGTTGCTACAATAGTTCTTTATTAAGTAAACAGAGGAACTTAAACATATATTGAAATAAATTAAATAACTCAATGAGACTCTCTATAGCAGTAGAATTAAAATTCATTGAACACCTAGCCCATGCTAGGCTAACTGATAGTAACTTTTCCCTTCAAAACAATTTTGACCATGGGGTCTCGGGGGGAACTATAACAAATGGTACAGATAGTTGAATCCATTTAATTGTAGAATTCAGACTACAATAAATTTTAGAATTATGATTACAGAACACAATTATTTCATAAATAGTGTAGGGACAACTGGGTAACCATCTGGAAAAAGTAAGGATGCTAGTTCTTTCACAACTTATAATAAAATAAATTATAAATGAATCTAAGATTTAGGTATAAAAAGTGAAATTCTACACTAAAAGAAAGAGAGAATTAAAAATAAATATTAGAGTGGGAAGGCCCTTACAAGTTAAAAAAAAATCCACAAGTCATAAATTTTGCTATATGAGCAAACAAAAACCAGGAAAAATATTTGGATAGACATTGCAAAGTATCCTTAACATATAAAGAGTTTCTATATATTGATAAGAAATACCAATGATGCAATAGATTCATGGGAAAATGATATTATGGAAGTATTCATAGAATAATATAAATGAATGATTCTTAAACACATAGAAACATATTCAACTTTACTCATGGTAAGAGAAATGCAAATAAAAATTACAACATAACATTTCCTACCTATCAGAATGGCAAAGATCAAAATATTTAATAACATGTTAATATGTACATCAACATGTAATCTTATAAATTGTTGGTGGGGGCTTAAATAGTACAACTCTATTAATAATAATTTGGTAACATATGTCAAAAAGGAATATACCTTTTGATTCAGTAATTCTGCTTCAGGAATTTTACCTTATTAATAGATTTGCCATAGACCACATATACATTCAAGGCTATTAATTGCAGCATCTTTATTTTGGAATTATATTAATTGAAGATTGAAAATAAGTTAAATGCCTATCAATCGTGAGCCAGTTAATAATTTTAATAATCTATAATATATAATGCAATCGTCAAAAAGAATGAGGCAGCTTTATACAGCAGGTAT
>NW_012148596.1:1743445-1749047 GCF_000956105.1 Propithecus coquereli
TCTGTTTTGTGTCACCATAAAGGAATACCTGAGACTCATTAATTTATAAAGAATAAAAGGTTTATTTGGCCTACAGTTCTGTTGGGTACCGGGTGAGGGCCTCAGGCTGCTTCCCCTCATGGCAGAGGGGAAGGGGAGTGGCCTGTGCAGAGATCACAGGGCGAGAGAGGATGCAAGAGAGAGAGGCCGGAGGTGCAGGTTCTTTTTAACAGTCAGCTCTTGCAGGAGCTAGCAGAGGGAGAACCCCCTCACCTTCAGGGAGGGCGTTAATCTGTTCATGAGGGATCCACCCCTATGACTCAAACGCCTCCCATGAGGTGAGGCCCCACCTCCAACATTAGGGACCAAATTTCAATATGAGGTTTGGAGGGGATCAAATATCCAACCCATAGCAGAGATGAAAGATTTTTGGGTTTCTTAATTCCAGGCTATTTTTAGTACCTCCCATTTCTTACCCCAAATACTCCACCTCCCCCTTCCTGGCTCTCTATTTTCTTCTTTTCTTGTGAATGCATAGACGTGACAAAGGGTGGATGAATGAAAATATGGATAACAGAATTCACCTTTGCACCCCAAGGCTTGCAAACATCGTTTCTCTATGTACAGACTGAATACATAACATGCAATCAGGTGGCAATAAAGAACATTAGTGCACAAGGACTTCGTTTTAAAAAGTACAAGCTATTATCATCTTCACAATTTAGGGGCCCTTTTCAAACTTTCCAATATCCCCATGGAGCAAATCCACAGCCTGCCTTTCCAAATATCTCTCTGAATAAAATAGAAGATCGCTTCCTTTCTAACATGAATAATATTTATGCTTACATGTAGGTCAGAGTCAGCCAAACAGCTCTTGTGTCTGGAAGTCTATTTTAGACTTGGCTGTCATGACAACCATGGGATTGGGCCCAGGTGTCTTCTATCTCCTGACACACAGACAGCAAGTTTGCGGGCCTGGCTGTGATTTCTGGGGAGCGGCACTCAGGAACTGCTGTAGGATGATTCAGCCGGCTTGATCCTGGCAGGGGTGCTGACCTGACAGACTACAAAAAGATTCTGTTCCACGTGGATCCTTAATTTATCAATTTAGATTAGAAGACAGCACAGTGGGAGGGTTAGGATTACCAATGGGCAAAGTTTTTACAATACCGCCTGAGCAAGGAAGGCTGAGAAAGAGTGAATAAAGGCCCTCGTCTGAGGGGTGCTTGATCCTAGAATCCAGACGTGAAGTTTCAGTCTGCTGGGCTCACATCCCAGTCTAAGGGCACAGGTTCTGAAGTAATTCCCTGGGAGGGAGCCCTCGAACAGCTCATACTGCCCCGTCTAAATAGCCTGTCTCCACTTCAGTTCAGCCCTGGGAATCCGGTGGGGTCAATGATGGCCTCTTCTCTCTCTTGCCCACCAAAGAGCTTGTTCCTAGGATCACCCATCCTAGAACAGTGGTTCTTAAATCTTACTGCATAATAGCATCACCTGGAGAGATTTTAAAACTCCAGATTCCCTGGCAAAACCCTATATGTATTAAATACGAACGTCTAGGCTAGGGGGTTGTGAGACCCAGATGTCAGTAGTTTTTAAAGCTCTCTAGGTGATGATGGTGTACAATCAAGGTGGACACGCACTGCCCTAGGATGATTGGAAGTGGCCTGTGATATCACGTAGAAGCTTGACTGACAGATTGTTTTGCTAACATAAAGCACATACTAACATGGATTTTATTTGATGAGCGAGAACAGTAATTATCAAAACTTTTGGTTTTAGAACCCTTTCCACTCTTAAAAATTACTAAAGACTCCAAAGTCCTCTTGTTTATGTGTGCTGTATCTAGTGGTAGTTACTGTACTAGAAATTAAAGCTGAGAAATTGTTTTAAAAAAACAGAAGAATACACAGGCACACGTTCCACTGGCTGTCTGGGTAATGATGTCATCACCGGTCATGGAGCCTTTAGAAAAGCCAGCAGTAAAGTCACGAGAGAACAAGAGCCAGTAAAGCAAACGGTCTCATGGTGTTATCGTGGCAACACTTTGACCTGTGCACCCCCGTAAAGGTCCTTGGGATCCCAGGATACTTGCAGACCACATTTTAAGAACTGTTGCGCTAAATTTTCTCACGCTTTTGGAAAAAAAAATCTCAAGTTTTCTTTTTTTTTCTGTAGAATAATTCCTATTTGACTTGTGTTCTGTGCTTTGGGAATTGCAAACATGCTGACATATTTCATAGCAGGGAAAGTGGACTAATTAATTCTTTGACCCTGACAAAGCACAGAGTAAGAGAACATTCTCTAGCAAACTTTTTTCTACCCCTGTCACATTGTCACCTCTCACCTCTCTGTCTTAGTTACCAGTCCTGGGATGTTGGGGAACGTTAACTTACTACATTCACATAGTGACAACAAAAAGTTATTGACCATACAGTATATATTAGGCGTTGCATTGAGCAATTTCTGTTTAACTCATCAGAGTCTCACTCTGCTCTAAAGTAGGAATTATTGTTAACCTAATTTTAGTAATGAGCCATCAGAGTTTGGGAGAGGTTAAAACCTGGCAGGTCATGCTCTTGTTACATGGGAAAGCACAGAGTGGCTGCTGCCTGTGAACTCCAGAGCCCTCGCCGCTAAACCCCGTATACGTGGCCTCCGTGAGCACTGAGTTTCCAAGCACTGTGCCAAGCTGAAAGCGCTCTCGGGTCCTTTTCTCTTTCCATGTGACATGTAGACAAAACCGAAGAACACACACATTCACACTCGCACAGCAATATCCAAGTAATAATTATCAGCGATAAATATTCAACAAAACATTTCCCATTTATTGTATCATCTGCTACATCCACATCGTATGTGTGTCATTCTTATTTTTTTTTTCTTCTACATAGAATTGTTAGAGATTCAAGGCTTGGGAAGGCTTTCATGATTAGCAAGGTCAACTTCTTAATTCTCCAAGTCTGCAATTGACATTTCTTAGGCAGATTTTCCCAGGATGATACAAATTATTAGTAACAGATTTTGGGCGAGAAAATATGCCTGGTCCCCTGAGAGACTCCACATTTTACTTATTTTTTAACCATATGGTGGACGGCTTTGTGATCTTAGCTTGGATGAGAAACTGAAGAAGTGAGAAGAAATGTTAGGTGACCCAGATTCCAGTAAAAAATGTGTATGTGTGTGTGTATGTGTGTATGTGTTTGCGTGTGTGTGTTTGTGTTTGTGTTTGTGTGTGTGTGTTTGTGTGCGTTTTTGTTTGTGTTTGTGTGTATTTGTGTGTGTGTGTGTGTGTGTGTGTTTGTGTGTGCATCCTGTAAAGCTGTATAGGGGAGAATCTTACTGAGTAGCAGGAGGAAAGAATGCCGAAACTCGTTAAGTTCCATTATTTTCTCCCTCACCTACCTTCTGGGATTTGCTTTTTGATGATGTTACCTTCACAGGGCAACAAGGTGTGAAGCAAATGTTTTCAAGCCTAGCTGCATATTAGAATTCTCTGGAAAGTTTTAAAAAGTGGGGAAAAAAAGGAGAGGGTAAGCTAACTCTACTTCCCGTTCCCCACTCTCAGAGATTCTAATTACTTGTCTGGGGAGGGGCCTGGATGGAGCTTTTCAAAGCCCCCCAAGGCGGGGAACCACTGGGATAGGGGAGAAAGCAGGGGCTTTGGTGCCAGAATACCAAGGCCCCATTCTGCATTCTGTCACGTGGGCACTGTGTGACCACAGAGAGCCACTCTATCAAAGGTTCTTTCGCTCAAAGGAGACATCACCATATACTAAAAGGTCTGTAGGACATGCTTACAGCCCGGCGTAAAAGAAACCTCATTCTACTATATGTTCCCAAGGGTATGGAGGGCAGAAGAGTCCAACCGTCCATGGGGACAGGGTCATCCTCTTGACGTTCCCCTCAAACGGAAGCCTGGAAGACCAGTGTCTACTTTTCACTTTCCTGGCTCCTTGTCTAACGTAAAACTCCACCCAAGCAAAAAAAGACTCTGAACTGGGACGAGTAAGAAAACTTTATTACACCACTGCCTCTTTGATGCCAACCTGACTCTGTCCTTTGAGGGCTGTCTTCTGCCTTTGTCATGAACCTCGCATCTCTTCTATGACAGCTTTGCTTTTCATTGTCCTACAACACCAGTACTTTCTTACGTCCTTTCCTATGATGTTTCTACGTTATTTTTGAACAGGGGCCATCCTAACACTCACAGGGCCCCCTGTCCACCACTGTCCCCCTAATCCAGAGGAAGAAGAATGCTAACCTGGGGCAGCTGAAGAAAAGCTAGAGCACCTTGAGAGGAGGAGGGTAGATCTTCATCATTTTGGGGTTGCTTGTTCTTTTGGATCTCTGGGTGATTGGTGCTATGAGATAGGCCTGAGTTGCTGTGTTAGTGTTCTGTTGTTGAGTTACACATTTAGTGGCTTACACATTTATTATCTCACACTATTTGGGAATCAGGAGTCCAGGCATGGCTCAGCTGGGTCTTCTGCTCGGGGTCTCACAAGGTTGCCAGTAATGTGTCATCCAGGCTGCAGTCTCATCTGGACACACGACTAGAAAAGAAGCTACTTCCAAACACATTCAAATTGTGGGCAGAATTCACTTTCTTGCAGCTGTATAATGGGGAGTATCAGTTTCTTACTGGCTGTTGGCTGGAAGCCGCCCTTGTGTCTTAGAGGCCACAGCTGTTCCCTGTCACACAGCCCTGTCGATGGGCAGTGCCTAGTGTTGCTGTTGGCCTCTTCAAAGCCAGCAGAACTCGCTCTCCAGTCTACTAAAGAGCAGTTCTGTGTCAAGTGATGTGGTCATGGGAGGGACACTTCATCCCCTTTGCCATCTTCTGTCGGTTAGAAGCAAGTCGCAGGTTTCATCCCCGCTCAAAGGGAGGGATTGCACAGGGTGTGGCTCATTGCAGGTCATCATGGGCGTTTCCAACACAGTTGCTCACCGTCTGGGAGGGGTCTGTTAGAGGGTTCCTAGAGGATGAAGATAGGTCCAGAGAAAGGAAAGAGGATGTTAAATTTGTGAGGTCAAAGACTGAGCACTGGCTCCATCAGAAGGAGTGAAGGAGCAGGGCACGAGGCCAGCCTCTCCTTCAGGCCTTAGACTGGAGGACAGAAGGCGTCCATGGGGCTGCTCTGTGGTCCCCATCAAGGTAGAGGCACATGACGCTCTGGGGCTGGGCAGTAGGAACAGCCATAGTGGCAGTGGATTCCTGAGCAGGTACCTACAATCTCGGACACTTAGAGCAATCAGCGTCTAACACGGTATTTCATACTGCGGTGCTTTCCATTTTCACAGGGATTGTTTCCACCACTTTTTCTTGTGGCTAAACTTATTCATATTTCAACTTTAAACTCGGGTAACACTCCCTCACTCCTTGAGCATTGCCGATTCTCACATTTGTCTGTCGGGCCACCCTCCGCTGGCTAACACAGAGCTTGTATTTGTCTTCTTTCTAGCATTCTAGTGATTATATCAATCTGCTGCCTCGTATTTCAGAGGAGGATAATAAGGCCCAGAGAGGTAGAGTAACTTTTCTGTTACCACACAGTACACCAAAGATGTGATTCGCTTCATCAATGTAGTCCTTCTATTTGAGCTGTTTATTTAATATAAT
>NW_012148596.1:1750937-1766749 GCF_000956105.1 Propithecus coquereli
CTGGTGAGTACATGTGGTGCCTCTAGATCTTGTCTCAAGGAAAGTAAGGTCATTCTGAGCCTCAAATTATTTCTATAATATTTATATACAATGTTTAGTGCTTAATAAGAAATAACAAAGTAGGTAAAAAGACAACACGAATACATAACAGACAATAGAAACAAAGACACAGACAATAAAGTCATTAGGCTTGGATTTTAAAATAACAACATTTAGTATGATCAAAGAGATAAAAGGCAAAGTTAAAAATTTCAGTAGAGAAGTAGAAACTATAAAAGAGAATGGAATGTAAAATCTAATACTGGAAAATAGAATAAACGATATTAACAACATGACAGATATTTTCAAGAACTTATTAGACAAAGCTGAAGAGTGAATTAGTGATCTCAAGGACAGGTCAAGAGACAATATCTAGAATGAAAAACAGAGACAAAAGAGTGGAAAATGCAAAAGAGAGGCTAAGAGGAAGAGTCAATGCAGCACGAAGTTGTAACCCACAAGTATGTGGAGTTTGAGTAGGAGAAGATATAGAGGAAAAGGCAGGGACAATATTTAAAGAGTAAATAACTGAAGTTTTTTCAAAAATTAAGAAAGATATCAAGCTACAAATCACAGAAGCATTAACAATCTCCCCTGAAAAATCCCACCTGGGCACATCACAGCAAACTGCTAAAAACAAATTCTAAGAGAAAAATATCAAATGCATCCAGGTGGGGGAAATTACACTCAAAGGAGCAACAATAAGTCTGGCAGCTGACATTTTAACGGGAACAATAAAAGCAAAATGACAAGCCCTTATACCTGATAAAGTTCAACTTCCAAACTATGTTTTTCCTCTGGGTCTATCTCATCAAGGTGGGACTAGAGTAGGTCATCCCCTGGAGCATGGTAATTCCTATTAAGGCCTAGCCTTTCTGGTGTCTCAGCTGCATGCTGAGATGTAAAGCGTGCATTAAAGCATCTCCCCACTCAGGCAATCCCTCGACCCATCATGAGGTTTTCTCAGCACTCTTCAACCTCTAGTATCTCTCTTCTACTTTCATCCCAGTAGCAACTGCTGTCTGGTGAAACAGCCGAGGTCTTACCCTGTGCACGTAAGCCCAGCCCTTAGCCGTGGATGTGTGGGTGTCCTTACACTTGCTTCTGGAGCTTTTAGCTCCTTCCTCTCTGACACCCTTCACTGCTGATTCCGGCTGCTTCAGCTGTCCAAAGTATGACCTATGCATACCAGCTCAGAAGGACTGGTGTGCTCTGCTCAGATTTCAGTTTTCTGAATGTCAGTCAAGAAATCGTCAGCATGTACAGAGGTGGGGAATTGTGGAGCTCACTGTCTGAATCACACTTCTCAGATAATTTTAGCCTTTAGCTGCCTATCGTCCCCAAATAGTTAATACAGAAAGTTTTATAGTCTTTTATGGTGGGAGAACTATTCTGGTTTCAGTAACTTCATTATGGCCTGAAAATATAGTAGTTTCAACCTAAATATATCAGTAATTACATTAGAAGTAATTTTAATCTTGGAATAACGATAAAGAATTTCAAACTAGATAAAAAAAAACAAAAACCACTTAAATATGCTTATAAGAAACGCTATAACAGCGAGCATTAAGAAACATTGAATGTGAAAGGATAAAAATGATATACCATGTAAAAGTTAGCCAAAATATAGTGACTAACTATTTTACTATCAGACAAAACAGACTTTAAGGCATTGGCACTATTGCATTATTAGCAACAAGGGTAACATTTGTTAACGATAAAATTTTCAATTCACCTTGAAGTTATAATAATTATAAATCTGTATGCTCATAATAACATGTCATCAAAATATATAATGTGATAATTGACAGAACTATAAGGAAAAATAATAAAATGCACAATCATAGTTGGAGATTGCAAGATACTTTTCTCAGTAACTGATGCAACAAACACAGAGGAGCTCCAGGTCAGGCACGACTGAGAGATCAGAGCCTTCTCAGGTCTCACCTGAGCACAGAGCCTTGAAGGTGCATGCGGCTTGCTAGATCCTCAGGAATATATCAGAGCTTGTCAAAGCATTTTATGGACATCCCATTCTATAATGTTTTAAGTTTTTTTGTTTTTCTCTTGCTAGTTCTAACAGGTATCATGTTTTCCTACAGTTGTTATGTTAAACTATTGCCACTGATTGTGTATAAGTCTGTTTTCTCAGAGCAATCTTTGAGGCAGGTCAAACGAAGGTAAGTTCTGAGAATGAAGGTTTTCAAGGATACACATACAGGCCAAACAGTGACAATTCTCTGGGCAATGAGGCTTTCTGGGAGCTCCAAACCTGTTATGTTCATTCCAGTCATTGCTAGCATGCTGGTTTTCATAGCTAATCCAGTTGTGAAGTTGTTGCTTTTGAAAAAGCTTTGGAGAAGGGGACAGTTATAATGCCATAAAATTTACTCTTTTTACTGAGATGTAGCCATTTTTCTGAAATATTCTGCCCAGATTGCTGCAAGCCTTTGAAAAATCTTCAGAGTTTTGAAAAAATTAATTTTAATGAAGAATAACCTTGATTTTTGCCAGTGTGCACATTGACTTTTTGGAGGACTGTATTTTTGGAAGTCTATAGACCACGGTTCCTGCTGACACCATCATTCTGACACGTTGCACACTGTGTTATAAGGATCTGTTTACCTGCCTTTCTCCCCACTTGACAGTTAACTCAAGGTTAGGGTGGATGTCTACAGTGTTTTTCACATTATAGGTGTTTAGAAAACATTTGTCAAACTAACCTAAGAGGCTAATCATAAATCTAAGTCAGTAGGGAAGAGATTCTTGATCATAGCGGGGAGATCAGGTGCACACACTATTTCAGGTCCAGCCAAGCCTTCAGATACTACCCAGTGAAGTCTAACTCTTTTACAAAGATAATAAAACCAAGACTGGAAATGTGACTCACCTAGTTTCTCATGTGAGATAGGTCTTTGGGAACCGAGAGAAATTTATTTATCTCAATGGCCTAGGCAAATTTAGTTTCTAAGGGAGAAAGAAATGCAATAGTAAACTTCAGCAGAGTCTCCTACATAATAAGATTTAGGATTGACAACTTTTCTATTTAAAACCCTCATGGGAAAAATAATTCTGTCTTCATAAGGAAGACAGGAGATCCTTAGGAGACTCACATTATGCTACCACAAAACTTCTGCATAGGTGTTAGGAAAACACAAGTAATGACAAGAAATACCAATTGGCCCAAATCAAAAGTTTTCATGCTTTTTCTTTTTTACCATGTCAAAATTAGATGCTCAATCATTCTTGAAATTATTTCCTAATATGTGGACCAACAAATGAAATAGCAATTTTTAAAAGTTTCTTATTTTCCTTGTGAAAGATATCCACTTCATTTCTGCCCCAAAGTGGGTTTCCTAAGTGAATAGCCTTGAATTCAGTTAGATACTTTAATGCAATATTCACCTCTCTCCCCATACATACACTCTCTTCCTTTCAGTCTAGTTCCATGAACAAATTCACTGATGTAGGGCTTTATAAAACCATAAGAGAATATTACTCGTCCCATTTCTTTTTTGTTTCATTTAGTTTGCTTTGCTTTGATTTTTGAGAACTCTACGGATATTTACATAAATGAAAGACCAATAGGGAAGAATTGATGAAATGCATATTCTGCAATGTTAGCAGCTCAGTACATTGCTTTGAAGAGCTATTGTTATAATGAGAGAACATACTGGTGCTTATTTAAGCCCCTATCGTGTACCATAATTATTTATTCTTCCAACAAATCTATGAGGTAGACGTCATCATTTACATTTTATTGATAAGGAAAATGAAACAGAGAGGTGTAGTGACTTGCCCATAGTTGCCAAGCTTCTAGGTGGCAAAAGCAAGATTCAATCTTGGAGTCTACTTGACCCAAAAGCCATTGCGCATTTACATGGATGTAATTGCTGTTCCATAATCCTGAAACCATTTAACAGTCTATATATTTTTCTTCTGCAAAGCTGCCTTATGATTGCAGAATCCTCGAAATAGCAATACATACTCTCCTATCAATTTCCTTCCTCTGAACCACAGCATCCTTTTGATAAAATGCCATCTATTATTTTTAAAATAAAAATTTAAATCCCAACATACATAAAGTGCACAAATCCCAATTTATAACTTAACACTTCAAACATAAAAACTTTCATGTGACCGGGCGCGGTGGCTCACGCCTGTAATCCTAGCACTCTGGAAGGCCGAGTCAGGCGGATTGTTTGAGCTCAGGAGTTCGAAACCAGCCTGAGCAAGAGCGAGACCCCGTCTCTACTAAAAATAGAAAGAAATTAATCAGACAACTAAAAATATATAGAAAAAAAATTAGTTGGGCATGGTGGCTCATGCCTGTATTCCCAGCTACTTGGGAGGCTGAGGCAGAAGGATGGCTTGAGCCCAGGAGTTTGAGGTTGCTGTGAGCCAGGCTGATGCCACGGCACTCACTCTAGCCCGGGCAACAAAAGCGAGACTCTGTCTCAGAAAACAAAAAAAAAAAAAAAAACTTTCATGTAACTACCACCCAGATCAAGAAATGGAACATTACCAAAGACCCAGAAGCTTTCTTAACGTATTGTCTCTTTTATCGATTCCTTCCTTCCTTCTCAAGGTACCACTACTCTGACTCCCATTAGCACAGATTAGCGGTTCCCGTTTTCATCTGCTCTTTGTATCTCGCTTCTTTTGCTCACTATCTATGTTGAAGCATGTAGCAGAAGTTGTCATTTTTATTGCTATATAGTATTTTATCCTATGAATATGGCACAGTCTATCCATTTAAATATTGATGAGCATTTGAGAGATTTAAAAAATTTGCCTTTGTCATATCATTGTCATTTCTGATATTAGTAACTTGAGCGTGTTCTTCCTCTCCCCCTCCCTTTCTTTCTTTATCCATTAGTCTTATTAGGGTTTATAATTTTTATTAGCTTTTTCAGGAACCAAATTTTTGTTTTATTGATTTCCCTATTTTTATTTGTTTTCTAATTCATTTATTTCTGTTCTTACATTTCTTATCTGCTTTTTAAAAATTTGTTTGTGTTTAGGTCAGCTATAAGTTTTCTTCTAATAATACCTTTACCTGCATCTCACAATTATTAATATGTTGTACATTTATTATCAGGGAGCTAAAAATAGTTCCCAATTTCTGTTCTGATTTCCATTTTGACTTCTGTATTATTTACTAGTGTCTTGCTTAATTTTCAAATATTTGGATGATTTTATCATTCTCTTTTTTATTTTTCCAGCTTAATTTCACTGTGGTCAGAGAACATACGCTATGTGATTTTTCATATTTTGAAACTGATTTATTCTTGCTTTATGGCCCAGCATGTGGCCTGGCATATTGCAATATTTGTAAATGTCTCATGTGAATAGTTTGCAATTTTTGGAATCTTGGGGTGCAATGTTCTATATGTCAATTAGGTCAATTTTTTAAAACTTGTTTTTGAAATTCACTATATCCATTTTGTCTGATTTATTGTTACTTGTCTTATTATTTCTGTCAGAGATGTGTTAAAATCTTCCTTTATGGTTGTGGATTTTTCTATTTCTCCTTTTAGGTTTCTTCATTTTTTATGGTTATATTTTTAAGGCCAATTTAAAATTATATATTACTAGTAGGTTGACACTACTGTCATTATATCTCTGGCATTCTTACTATCTTAAAGTTTACTTTGATACCCACTTGGGTTCAGCTAGTGCTTGTGTGGTGTTGCTCTTCCTATCCTTTTACTGTTTGCATTTCTGTGTTTTTTTATTGTAGATATATTTCTCATAAACAATGCACAGTTTATTTTAAATACAATCTGACATTTGCCTTTTAATTGCTATATGCATATTTAATGTAATTACGGGTATAGTTAGTTTTATAGCCTCCATCTCAGTATTTATTTTCTATGTTTCATATCTCTTCTGTTTTCTTCTGTGTTCTTTTTTCCCAGCTAATGGATTAAGCATCCCCCGTAAATGCCCACCCCAAGCTCGTTAGTTATCTATGCTTTTAGCATTCTTTTGATGTTTGCCCAATGGGTACGTGATTCATTCTTCACACATTAACATTAAATATATTAAGTCTATCACAATCTGAGAACCTAAGAACACTTTGATGTGTTTTGACCCTTCTCATCTTCCATATTTTTATTGTTATATATTTTAATTTTATGATTTCAATATATCCCCAGACATTCTTTCTTTCTTTCTTTCTTTCTTTTTTTTTTGCAGTCATTATTACCTGTATTTACCTACTTATTAGCACTTTTCCACTAGTCATCATTCCACTTTACATTTCTGAATTTTCTTTTGGGATAATTTTTCTTCTTCCAACATAATTCCCTCTAGTGTTTCCTTAAGTGAGTTTCTGCTGCTGACAAATTAAATCAGCTTTGTTTACCTAGAACTATTTCAGGGGTCACTTGTCATAATATACATTAAGCTTCCACCCTGTTTTTTGAAGAACTTTTTCACTGCTATAGAATTTTAGGTGGACAGTCACGCTATTACCACTTACCCTTCTGGTCTTATGTCTCCATTGCCCTATTGTTAAGGCAACGTGTGTATTTTTTCCCCTCTGGCAGATTTCAGAAATTTTTCTGTTTTTCAGAGGTTCAACTATGATGCGCTTACAACGAATTTTCTTTGTTTTTTTTTTTCTTTCTTTCTTAAAATGTCTTTCATTGGTTTGGGAAATTGTCTTACATTGTCTCTTTGAACATTGGTTTTGCCCCTTTTTTTATCTCTCTAGGATTTCAATTACTTGCGTGTTAGGTTTCTCATTTTTTTTTTTCATTGTCTCATGGCAAAAAATCCAAGCATTTTGAAAAAAGCCATCTTTTTTTCAAAACACTTCTTCAAAAGGAAATTTCAGATGAACATTTCACCAGTTAGCAAAGATCATTAATGACCAAGGTGATATACGTGAATCATCTGAAGAATACACAGCTGTTATAGATCTATTAATTGGCGAATACAATGAAAGGTTCACTGACTTTGAGAATCATGACATCATAGTCAAATTAGCATTTCAGCCTCACCTAGTTGATATCACCAAGGTACCTAAAGAGCTACAGATGGAATTGATTGAGTTCTCAGTAGATGACATTTTAAAGTCATTGTTTGATGCTAGGAAAGGTTCGATTGAAATGTGGAAAAATGCAGTAGAATACCCATGCCTTTGGCAGCATGCCCAAAAAACACTTTCTTGCTTTTCCACCACTTATTGCTGCGAATTTACGTTCTCCTACCTAACCCAAATTGAGACCCCCTTAAGGTCACAAATGACTGAAAGCCATCTAGAGGGTCAACTGAAACTGCGGACCTCCATGCTGCAACCAAATACTCAAATGCTTTCCAACTAAAAGCAGACACAATAAAGTCATTAAAAGGTTAGTTAACTTCAAGATTAACAAATAGTTTTCAGTTTTTGAAATTATTAAGTACATAGTAGTTAGATCTTTACAAAATAATGTACATTTTTAAGTAAATCTAATTGAAGTTTCTTGAATGCAGCCTTGTTTGATTATAGCTAAATTAATGCGGCTTCCAACATGAAAAGGTTCCCCACCTCTGGTCTTGCTTAACCGAGAGAGACTGCCAGAGATAGACTTCCTTGCCTATGCAGAAAAATAAAGTAAACCAAGGAAAACAGGCAGAAAAGAAACCGCTTGACATTTCTTTGAAATTAACCCACTGGGGCACCCGCAGTAATGAATTGCTTCTCCAATACCCACTGGTACCTACTTTCACTGGATCAGCAGCTTTGATCCAGAAATCCCAGGTGCCCGCCTGAGGGCAGAGCTATGAAAATTCAAGCGGAATGACATTTTCCAAGAAGAGTTGGATTCATGCAGGGGCAAATGCTGCCAAGCTGAAAACCTTTCGGGATGGAGGAGCGGTAAACTGATCAGCAACATCATACCTGCAACATGAGTTTGTTCACAGTGAAGGGATGGTGACCTTTGCGTGAAGGGAAACTCGGCTCTGTAGTTGACGTTTCCCCGCGTCTGACACTAATGTTCCTCTCCCCAGCTGCAAAACCCATCTGCACCCGTCTAATGCTTTTCCTCTCCTTCCTGCTTGGGTTATTTTTCCGGGCACGCGTCTTGCACTGTCAGAACTTAATATTATTTTATAACCCTGAGCCAAACCTTGGAAGCTTGAAGAATCACTGAGAGGCAGACAGCAGCATGAACTGACCCCACTTAACATGCATGTGGCTCTTAAGATAAGGGAGAAAAAAGCCTGGGACTCCGTTAGTGCTGTGGGAAATGGTGTGTCCTTATCTGAACTCCCTTGGTGTTGGTTGGGGCCTTCTTAAGGAGCTCCCTTTGCCGAGTCACTCTCTCAAGGACATCCTGAGGGTGATAAACTCAGAGTCTGTGACAGGGGGTTGGGGACAAGGGGTTACAAAAGAAAAAAGAAGACTCCAGGAAACCCCAAAGCTAGGGACTTTCGCCATGTTCTCCAATGTTTACAGCAATCCTAAAGGGTTAGTATCACCTATCCCATTCTTACAGATGAGAAAAAGGGGGCTCAGAAAAAATTTTACTTACCTAGTGTCACAGGCCTGATTATGAAATCAGAATATGTGTCTAGATTTACTTACTTTCAAACCATGATGACCATAACGGCCATTTGCTGAGAATCGAACGTGTCCCACGCACTCTAAGGACTTTATGTATATGTTATTTTAATTATTCTTCATAATTCTGTCATCATACCTATCTTAAGGTTAAAAAACCAGGGCTTAGAGTGGTTTTGTTATTTGTTCATGTATGTCAGGGACAGGGCTTTATGTGATAAAGAAAAAGTATAGAGCAAGTGAAAGCTGGATGTGCGTCTTCCCGGTGCGCCAGGTGTTAGGTAGCGCCGTCTTCAATTACTATGTTTGATCTTGGAGAATTTCATAGTAAGAACCTTCTCATAAGAATGCAATTGAGAAGCAATTCTAAGCACTTTCAGATCATCAGGCAATCCTTCTGCCAACAAAAGATCGTAGCTAATAGACACTTTACAGTCAGTCAGGGATTCACACCCAAGACAGATGATGTTTGCTAATTGCAATTGTCACTCTTGTCACATCTCACTCACTGAGCTTCAAGGAGTGAACGCAAGAAAGCTACTGAGCAGAAGAATAATTATTCCAGTGGAAGATGTATTCGGTTTCAGTGAATCCGAGTTCAGCTCACGTTTATTGACAGTGAGTGTTTGCTGAGTTACTGCACAATAGGCCTTGTGTTCCAATGTTTCCAAAATAATTATTTTATTTAGTAGTCACAACTACTTATGGTGGGTATTATTCCTCCCTACTTTTCAGAGAAGAGAACCTAAGTGTGGTGAGGCATAGGCCATAAAATAATTAAGCAGAAGAACAAGAATTTGAACCCAGGACTTTGACTCTACAACGTGTGCCTTTATTCCAACACCGTGATGCGAACTCATGACTTTCTCATTGTGTTTCAGTTATAAAACAGTTTATTGAGTGTATGGCTGTGCCCAGGCTTGTGCCCAGAGAACCCCGCTCCATACACGAGGAAGCTCTGTTCCCGCAGCGCCTCCGGGGCCCGTAGGTGCATCTAGTGATCTGGCTTGCCTCGCCTCCTACTTGGACTGCAAGAAAAACTGCCTTTGTAAGCCTGTAATTCAGTTTTCATAGCACTCTGGCGGAGAATGAAAGGGATGAAAAGGGGCATGCAGACCTGTTTCCAAGGCTTCCAGCTGTGTCCGTGAGGTAGTAGGCTGGAAGGAAATTCAGAGAGCTATTATGGTATAATTTTAACAAGAAAAACACCTTTTTAAGTTCATTTCTGCTGCCTTTCTCGAGAAAGCGGCGCTGAGCTTCCTGGAACCCCGTTGGCGATAGAAGCCGTGTAGGGTGGCTTCGCCGCAGGCACCCGTCCTCCCTCCGCTGTGGCTTCATCTTCTTTCGGCAGTGTCTACACGACTCGCGCCGCAGATTCATTAAGCAGGGACAGGGGCTGCTCTTAATCAACGTAAAATGTCTGTCATATTGTCAGTGCTTATTATGTCTTCTATAAAATGTTATACTCAGAGTCTTTTAGTTTTAAAATACACCGTCACTCTATTTTTTAGCGGGCAAGTCTGGGCAGATGTTTTCTCCATGGGTTTATAGATACTATTATTTTCGGCCATTTGCCTTGGATGAAGTTGGCTCTTCAATAACCAACATTTATGAACTAATTGATTACAGATGAATGTGAGGCAAATGTTTTAGTGATTCAAAGAGCTGATAGTGTCTGATTTGGTATAACCTTAAAAAGAATAATTTTAGGAGCACCTGTACTTGCTGCATTGCATCAGAATTGTCCGTGTAGACACCCTGATTTCACACAAGGATAGGACGAGAGGCACTTTTCCCCTATCGTGGTTAAAGGAGATGGAACCACATGAAAATTATTAAAAGGGTCCAATATCAGCAATTTCATATAGTTCAGTCTAATAACATGTAGAACATAGCCAGTAACAAAAAGTATGTGTTGAATGGACGAATAGATGAAAGACAGACACCTAGGTATGCATTTAGCCTACCAAAATATAAAAGGGGATGGAACCGTCAACCCAGTAGCAGAAAATCATTCCTCTTCATTTCCTTATTTCTGGAATAGACTCCTGTTTTTGGAGATAAAAACAAATCGATATATTTTTAATGCTTGGATGAATTCACTTGTTCATTCACTGACCCTTCCAGTAATTATTTAGCGTCTGCTGTGTGACAGTGCTGTGCCAGTCAGGTGAATGCGGGGAGCTCACTGACAAGCATAGGAGGTGGAACCGTCACCAATGGCGACAGTACAGAGCGTAAGTACCTGCTGTGACAGAATAAAGTGCAGGGGCCATGAACATCTGGAGGGTGGGTTCCAAACTGTCCCGTGTGGAGGTGAAACCTGAGCTGAGTTCTAAGAGATCAGGTAAGAGGGCTTTGGCAGGGAGTTAGGGACAATGAAGATGTTCCAGAAAGAAGAAACAGTATCTTTAAAAGCTTGGAGGTGCTGCCTCCGGGTGACAGGAAGGCGAGCCCAGGCTGAAGGAGGCCGAAGCCAACCCAGGGAAGTAACTGTAAGGAGTTTGTACTTTATCTTGAGGGAAATGGGGAGGCGCTGAAAGGTATTAAACAGGGCAGGGACCTGCTCAGCTCAGTGTGTTAGAACAGATCACCTGAAAGTGATTTGAGAATCAGTTTCTCAATTGAAAAAAAAAGAAAATGGGAATTTCTGCTGATACTGTGTCAAATTTGTAGATGATTTTGGTAAGTAGTGACACGTTGGCATCTTTAGTATATTGAGTTTTTTAAATTTATGTCTATTATATCTGTCATCATTTGGGGGTGGCTTTGTGTTTCTAAGGATGTTTTCTAATTTGCAAATTGGCCTGGGTGGAAGAGTTAGTTCACATCACGTCACCTATACCACCACCACCAAAAATAGAAGTCCCCTTCACCAAGAATTCAAAAATGGAAATACGCAATTTTTGCAAAAAGTCTTCGTTACATCTTGTTTTTAAGAATGAGGCATGAGCACAGGAGTTGGAAAGATGTCACCCTGAGCTACTTACATATTCATACTGAAAATGAAAAATCTTCCCTTCCCTCCAATGATAGCCAATTGCCTAAAAAATGCTTCAGATGAGTTATTCCCCAGCACACACCTGTGTCCCAAAATGTGTGACTTTTTAGTTTGCATCTCAGCATGTTTATAGCTAGGGCTGTCAGTTTGGGGTATTGTACCCCAATTCTCAAAGGTTAAAGATGAAAGACTTTTACTGAAAAGTTTTTAACTGAAAGGCAGAAAATATGTCCATTGCATTTATTCTTTTAAGCATTTATTCTTTTTCTTGTCATATCATTTAATTTTTGAATGTCTTTGAGATGGAAATATTTAAATATGTCCCATTATGGACGTGTACCTAAATTAATTTCTCATATATTTAGTGCATACCTACTGGGTAGAGGGAATACTACAGGCATGTTGACAGGATGGCCTGGCGTAGAAAGGAAGTTGGGAGAGGGAGTGATGTAGGTTCCCTGATCTTGGTGACTATAACGAAGTCATTTTGTCAACAGGAAATCAATTCCTATACTAAGAATTGGCAGGTGGGTAGTCGACCATTAGTTGCAGATCAGTGGCTACACAGTCAAGCGTATTTATTCTTTCATTTGTTCAACAGGTAATTACTGATCATTTGCCATGTGCAAGATATTATGCCATGTGCTGTGGGGATAAGAACAGAATCAGAAATGAGAACTGGTTTCTTCAATTTTATAGTGTAGTATTATACATATATCATATACGTAGATGTCTCTGACAACAGTCTGTAAAGCCTTTTGATCACTCAACACTATTAGGGAAAAAAATATTTGAGCCTTTACCCTAATATACTATTGTATTTATTTTTAAGTAATTTTATTTTATTTTATTTTTTTTTTTTTTGAGACAGAGTCTTGCTCTGCTGCCTGGGCTAGAGTGCCGTAGCATCAGCCTAGCTCACAGCAACCTCAGACTCCTGGGCTCAAGCGATCCTCCTGCCTCAGCCTCCCGAGTAGCTGGGACTACAGGCATGTGCCACCATGCCCGGCTAATTTTTTTTTATATATATGTATTTTTTTAGTTATCCAGATCATTTCTTTCCATTTTTTTAGTAGAGACGGGGTCTCACTCTTGCTCAGGCTGATCTTGAACTCCTGACCTTCAGCGATCCACCCGCCTCGGCCTCCCAGAGTGCTAGGATTACAGGTGTGAGCCACTGCGCCCGGCCCTTTAAGTCATTTTAATTCACTGTGTAAATACACATTTAAAAGTTAAGATACATTATTTTAAAATGATTTATTTTTTAACTCAATAAAATATTTTAACTAAAATTATTTATTAATACCATTTTTAGTGAGAACAGTATGATTGACTATGCTTATTTTTTAAGTCTTTGTTTATTTGCAATTGGTGTTTGGAATCATGATATTTAACAGTTTTTTTTTAAGTTAGTGTAGCTGAAAGGTATCTTTATAAGGACACATAGATCAGAATGGAAGAAATGCATTCTTGGCTTTTCTTTAAATCTTGAGGAGCATATTTCAGTCAAATTATGTAAAGTTTTCTTTTTCCCATCTTTTCTGTTGTTGTTTTGTGTTGTTTTGTTTTGCTTTTGAAATCTGGCTTACAAATGTTAGCCTCTTCTGATGTCAACCAATTGTGACTGCAAACTCATCTGAATATATGACATTTTTTGTATATTTTCACAAACGAGTTCAAAATCCACTAAAATTCTTCATTAAGAAGATTTCTTAAAGTTAGAATGGAACTGGCGGGTAAATGGGAATGCAAAAGAGAAGCCACGTTAAGTGAAGCAGGACAGCATCATCCTGCAACACTACAGAGCCTCGATTTGCCCAGACTGTCCTGGAAGTCCTAGCCAGAACAATTAGGCAAGAGAAAGAAAAAGAAATAAAAACAATCCAAATTAGAAAAGTATAAGTAAAGCTATACTTGCATTTGTGAACTAATTGCATTTATGAACGGCTTTCTCTACGGAAAATCCCAGAGAATCCACAAAAAAAAAACAAAACAAAAAAAACAAAAAAAAACCCAACTTACTAGAATTAACAAACAAATTCAGCAATGTTTCAGGATATAAGATTAAGACACAAAATTCAGTTGTGTTTCTATACACCAACAATGAAAAATTCAAAAAGAAAATTAAACAACAATTCTATTTATAATAGCATCCAAAGAATAAAATACCCAGTAGGGAGGAAATGAAAGATTTGTACACTGAAAATTATAAAACATTTCTGAAAGAAATTAAAGAAGACCTAAATAAATGGAAGGACATCCTGTATTCATAGAGTAGAGGACTTACTTTTGTAAAGAAAATACTCCATAAAGAGACCCACAGAATCAATGCAATCTTTATCAATGGCCTTTTTAATTTTTCTGAAATGGCAAAGGCAATCCTCAAATTCATATGGAACTTCAAGGGGTTCCTGATAGCCAAAACAATATTACAACAAAGCAAAACAAAGTTGGAGGCTTCACACATTTTTTTTTGTCAAAACTTACTACAAAGCTGTAGTAATCAAAACAATATAGCGCTGGCATAAGAATAAACCCAATGGAATCGAATTGAGAGTCCAGAAACAAACCCAAACATCTATGACCAATTGATTTTCAGCAGTGGTGCCAAGACCTTTCAACAGGGAAAGAATGATCTCTTAAATAAAGGATGCTGTGACAAGTGGAAAACCACATGCAGGAGGATAAAGTTGGACACCTTCTTCACTCCACACACAAAAATTATCTCAAAACGAATCAATGACCTAAGTACAAGAGCTAAAATAATAAAGTTAATAGAAAAAACAGAGGGGTACTTTCTCATGACCTCTGATTTGGCAATGGCTTTGTAGATTTTACATGAAACACATGAGAAACAAAAGAAAAATAGATAAATTGGATTAATAAAAATTAAAAACGTTTGTGCTTCAAAGCATATTATTAAGAAAGTGAAAAGACATTCTATAGTATAGGAGAAAATATTTGCAAATCATATATCTGAGATAAAGGTTTAGCATCCAGAATATATAAAGAATGCTGTAATTCAACAATAAAGAACAAACAATCTCCCAAATAGGCAAAGACTAAAATAAACATTTTTCCAAAGAAGATATACACATGTCCAACAAGCACATGAACAGGCATTCAGCAGCACTGGCTATTAAGGAAATGCAAATCAAAATCACAACGAGGACCACTTCACTGCCACTAGGATGGCTATAAAAAAAAAAAAAAAGAGGAAAATAACAAGTGTTGGCAAGAGGTGTGGAGAAATCGGAATGCTCAGACCTTGCTGGTGGGAACAGAAAGTGGTGCAGTTACTGTGGAAAGAGCCTGGTGTTTCCTCAAAAAATTAAACGTAGGATTACAATATGACCAGCAATCCTACCCATGGGTACGTACCCAAAAGAATTGAAAACATGTGTTAAACGAATACTTTTCCACAAGTATTCATAGTGGCCGAATTCACAAGACAAAAACAACCCAAATGTCCAGCAACAGATGAATGGATAAACAAATTGTGTTATCTACATACAATTAATGAGCCCTAAAAAGGAATCAGGTAGGATGCATGCTTGAAAACATGCTAAGTGAAAGAAGCCAGACACCAAAGGTCACACACTGTATGATTTCTTTTATATGGAGTATCCAGAGTAGGAAAATACACAGAGACGAAAGCAGACTGATGGTTTCCAGGTTATAAGAGCAGAGAGTAGGGGGTGACAGCCTAATGGGTTTGCTGTGTTTTTCTGGAGTGATTGAAACAGTTGAAAAGTAGAGTGAAGTGGTGGTTTTATAACCAAATGCCACTTTGTGAAGGCACCGGATGTCACTAAATTGTATAATGTCTAATGACTAATTGTATGGCATGTGACTTTCACCTCAATTAAAAAAAGTGTACACATGGACATTGTAATAAAACATATAAGGCAGTTATTAGAACTCTTTAGAGAGTTTAGAATCTCTTTACAGATTTTGCAGGTTTTCAAAACTGCTGCAACATAGCACGGCAAATATCTACAGGCCTAGAAACAAAAATAAAATTTAATAATTACTGGATTTAGTGGAAATGAACACTTTTTCATATGACGCTTCAGATGAACCACTTATTGATGAGGAAGACAATTTTGAAATTAATTTTCATCACCATTGTACATGCTACAATGATAGCATGAACAGGTACTTTGAATCATACACAAATCATAAAGCCACTTTAAGTTTCTTGTATGAACTCCA
>NW_012148596.1:1767243-1771280 GCF_000956105.1 Propithecus coquereli
GTTTTATATTTAGTACCTTTACCTACTCTTCTTTTATGCTACTTTTGAACTAGGGGCCCTGTAATAGCATTTTGCTCTGGGTATCACAAGTTCTGTAACTGGCCCTGGGCATGATGCATGCGTTGTGGCTTTTATCACCACCTTCAGAAGACCCATGCTTGCAGATATTTTTTTTTTCCTAAGGAAAAATGTTCAGGGGAGATGCACAACTTCTCTGGTTCAGGCTCCTAGCTCCCCACAAGACCAGTTGGAAATCTTTTAGCAAATAGTATTTACCTAGGATTACCTGGACTGATAGCTGCACACCAGGTTGACAAACTGAAATATTTAAGATACAGTCTTTTAAAAAGTTAGATCACATCAATAGGAAACTGCCTAACTGTGTTCTGGACTTGCAGCTGAATTTAATTCAGGAGCCAAAGAGAAAGAGAGGGATTTTCGTTACAATGGACCCTTTATATAACAAGCATTCTTTATGGGTTTTTTTTTCCTATACATTATTTTATTTCCTCCCCACAACAACCATATAAAGGTGTTGCCCTGCTTTTAAGTTAGGAAATTAATGCTCTGAGAAATCAAATCTGACCCTTGACTCAACTGAATGTTTATTCGGATGACACCGATGAGTACGTCCGTGCCCATCAGTCCGGGAGGGGCAGGATTTTCCCTTTAGCTCACTTGCCAAAGGCACTGAGTATACTTTAATATATTTGCTCTTTGGCCTTTAAGAAAACAGGTTTTTTGGAGCAAGGCTACTTATTTCAGCATTTAGATCCCAGAATGAAAGGAAGCAGTTCTCCGTGATGCAGATCTTTCCTGAGATGCTCCCTTTTTAGCATTTAACCTTTCCTTGCAGCGTTTCCTGTTACTCATCTGTTATGTGTCTCTGCCAATTAAGGAAGGTGTTTTTCCTGTACTTCCTTTTCTTCACTTTTGCTATTTATTCCTCATTTGTAAACCGTCAAGAGTTTGTAAGTGAAGCCATTAGGGTTGCTTTAACTTTTTGACATGCTGCAGTTCTGTAGCCAATTTCAGCGTCATTCCTCGTAGAAACAGCCCTGGAAGTAGAGTTCAGAGTCGCCCTGCTGCGTAGAGGGCCTGGAAGGTTTCCAGCTCACAGCTCCAGGCTGGCCAGGTGGGCACCAGCTCCCCTGTGCCCTCACACCCTGTGAGAGGAGTCTTTTGGAAACCCGGGAAGACACTACCTACCAGGATGGGGGTTTGTCTCTGGATAATCACCAACTAACATTTGACGTTGTAGCACAAAGGTCAAGAGCATAGACAACCGGGGATTAGGCATCCCAGAGTTTAAGTCTTGACCTTGAGAAAGTTGTATAACTTCTCTCGGCTTTTGTTTTCTTATCTATAAAAGTCACATAACAATAGTATCTACCTAGTGGAAGGTTATTGTGAAGATTAAATGAAGACGTGATTAAATGAAATAATACCTGGCTTAAGTAAAGTACACACTTGATAAATGTTACCTGCTACTATTCATGAGTTGCTGCTTATAACAATCAAATAAATCAATTCTCTATTCTCTTTCAAATAAATGGATGTGACTGTACTTTTATTTTTGGCATTCAGGGGCTAAAGCTTACCAGGTCTGGATCAGTGAGTTAATAAATTGAACAACAGGTTGCTGGAGGTAATTAATCAATCTGGAACAGGTTGCTGGAGAAGAAGCCGGACAAGGGCCTCGTTCTTGCGGCCACAGACTGGGGTCACTTGCTCCACTCATGAAGGTGACCTCCTCTCGTGCTTCCAGGAACCACATTCTTGTCTGTTCCCTTCTCTGGTGGTAGTACCCCTTACAAATGCCTCAAGAACACAGATTCTCTTCTCTCTCCCCCTGTCAAACCAGGGAACAGACAAAGCTCCTAAACTTAAATGGCTGAAAAAGTTTCAAGGGTGACTACCCCGCTGGTCCCCTACATTTGAATAGAATCTCAGAGGATCAGGACAGGAGCTTGTTACCCTGTAGACATCAGCCTTTTGAGAATGTTAACGTTGGATGGGGGCTTACTCGAATAATTTCCTCGAGTCACAGCATACGCATTTGCCTATGGATTAACCCTGCCGGGCAGAATCCGTAGCAGTAGCAAACAAGGTTTTGGGGGACAGTACCAGTTATGGATATCTGTCTGGTGCTGATGAATGCAGAACATTTTCTGAACACATTTCGTTCAGTTTTGCCAGCATCAGTGTGGGCAGACAGGGCATCATAGTGCAGGAGCCGGGCGTGGGACGTGTCTTCAGACGTCCAGGTTAACATCTCAGCTCCCTGTAAGCCCCTCTCTGCGCAAACTTACGGAAATGGTTGACCTCGCTAATTCTCAGCTCCTCGCCTGGAAAATAGAGGGTTAAAAAAATGTCCTACTTCACAGGACTTTTGAGGGGTTGGATGGGAAAAAGTCATCTATGACTTGTCTTTCCCCCCAAATCTGCAGTTCAGAGAGTTCTGGCACAATAAAAGGCGGAGTCAAGACAGACTAGGGGGCTTGTGGCTCAAGGCCCTTCCCGGACCCTGCTTCCTAGAACAGCAGCCACGCCCTTGGTCACAGCTGGAACTTGGGCTGACTCTCAGCCTAAAACGTGGTCTCTGGGCACAGCAATGGCAAATTTGAATCTGGATAAAACAGTTGATCAGCACAGCCGGTTTTTGTCTCCCAGGGATTAATAAAAGAAACTGTGACTGCTAACATCTGTAGGGGAAGGCAAAGAACGAGAGAGTCTGTGACATTTCTGCTGCAAGGAAATGAACCATCTAATGCATTTCAAGACAGTGTGAGGTCAGCTATGATAGTGGTAAAACTTGAGGCCTCACACTAAGATGTCAGTGAAGAAAAACAGATCACCAGGAACTCAGAGCTCTGAGCAATGGCAATATTTCTCTCTGGGGGAAAATTACAGAGCAGAAACATTGCAGGATTTAGGCTCAGCCTTAGCAACTTCAGGGGCCTCCACAGTCTGTGTTCAGCGTAACTTTCTATATTTCTTATATACTGGGAGGTATTTCTATATATTTTTGTCTTAGGTGGGACTCTTGTTGAAAGCATATTTACATTTTTCCCAAATATACTTTAATAACTTTTATATTTTCATGCTATTGCTAATAAACTTCAAGTTATTTTGTAATTCTATTTTTTTCTACATTCTATTTGTCTCATTTTTTCTTTTTTTAAAAAAATTTCTTATGTTTTTTGGCTAGATTAAGTATTTCTCATTCCATCTTTTCTACTGATTTGAAAATTAAAGTCTATATCTTCTTATTAATTAGCCTAGAAATTATAATAATTAAATTGACACAGTATAAAGTTAAATATTAATAATACCTGTACCTTCCCCCCAAACAATATTAGGCTTTTAATTTTAGGGGGGCTGACTCTCAGTCTACTGTGTCATGGATAATTACTTGAGATCAGTCTTCAGCTTATTTAAATTCAATGGCCAACTTGCTTTGAATTATCATAGTGTTAATTTCTGGAAAATTATTTTGTTGTTTTTGAAATCTGCCTGGTCATTTTATGATCTCTTAATCCTACTTTTGGTTCCCTATTTTATTTTAGCATGTATGTAAACATTTATACTCCTTATATGAATTTTAGCATTTGAATTCTCTGCAGTATTTAATATATTGTTTGCTGCTCTGGTTGCTGTCCTCATGGTGCCCCATTTCCTTGGCTCTGCATGTGTCTGTGTGTGTGTGCGTGTGTGTATTTTGTTTTCATGGCTTTGGTGTTCCCTGAAAGCCAAGATGGACCTAGCTTAGACATACAGTAGGATCGCTTGATAAGAATGGTTGTTACAAGTGAAATAATTCAAAAAGGGGCAGCGTACAATAGTAGGAAGGTGGGCCGGGCGCGGTGGCTCACGCCTGTAATCCTAGCTCTCTGGGAGGCCGAGGCGGGCGGATTGTTCGAGCTCAGGAGTTCGAAACCACCCTGAGCAAGAGCGAGACCCCGTCTCTACTAAAATTAGAAAGAAATTAATTGGACAACTAAAAATATATAGAAAAAAATTAGCCGGGCATGGTG
>NW_012148596.1:1772710-1775559 GCF_000956105.1 Propithecus coquereli
TGCATGTTTGACACTCAAGAGATGTTTGTTGAATGAATGAAGGGCAGTCATTTTTATACTGGAAATGCTTAGCAGAAAATCTATAACTGAAAATTGCTTGGAAAAAAGAAAAGGAAAGAAACATTAGAAAATCAGCTTCTATTGTTTATTTACATGGGTCTTTCCAGAGTAAATCCCTTAAAAGCTACTGTAGTACAGAATGGGTCCCTGTGGATCAGAGCCCCATAATATTTGAAAATAGATTCAAGAGAATCTCGAAAAAGGAGAAAGGAATTAGTAACTCATATGATTTCCATATCGGAGGCTCCGGGGAAGTAGGGGGCTGGATGTATTATTATGCAGCCACCCTACTTTCGTGAAATGCCACCGTAAACAGCAGGGTTGAAAAAGAGCTAAGAGTTGGGGGAAATGATGCAACTACATGCAGTTGAGGTCTAGTTGAGATTTGAATTACCCAAGAAGTATGTTTTCTGCTTTGAATCTGCAAATTCAAAATGAAACTTGAGGTAGACATGAGTCATTGGGTAATAGGAACTCGTGTGTTTCCCACAGCTTTTAGGGTCCTGACATTCTGAGACACCTTGATCTGCTGGACCCGTACTGCATAGGTTCTGTAGGTATGGGGGGAGCCGTGAGATCCTGAGGGTGTGCAGCAAACACGTGCGCAATTGCCACATTCGTCCATTTATTCCAGGAAACAACTGCTCTCGGCACTGCTTTATGCACCGGCTGCGTGACTGTGAATGAAATCCAGTCTCTGCATATGAGGCTGAGGGGAAGACAAGGGGAATAAAAGGATCATTTTTAAGGAGTGTGCTCAATGCTGTGACAAACATAAGGACAAGGTGCTACGAGAACACTCGAGAGGAGCACACAACTGACTCATAGGAGCAGAGATGACGTGAGACCTAAGCAGGTGGCAGAACGACCGGAGGAGCATATGGGGAGGTGGCGAGTGTCACCACGTCTTCCACAGGGCACCGCCATCCTCCACAGCCTGCCCCGACTGTCCTGTCAATGGAGACAAAATAGCATTCTCCAGACCTCTCTTCTTTTTCTTTCCTAACCCCTTAATCATTAACAGTCTCTCCTCCCATTCAGTTTTACGCCTTCACTACTCCTCGGTGCAGCTAAGAGAAGAGGATCTACCAATTGCAAGTGTGGGACTGATGAGAGAGTGGGTGCCTAGTCCTGGGTTGTAATCCTCGCTCTCTCCTGGCCATGCTGGTTTGCTCAGATCTCTTAACTTCTCTGAAATTCAATCTCCTCATTTGTAAATTGGGGATAATAATACATAGCTGACTAATTTGTTGAGAGAGTGACATGAATTGATGTATATAAAACACCTGGCACAGTACTTGGGTGAAATCATCTAATCTGCTTTATCATTCTGGGGGGAGGGGTGGAAATTAGGGAAATTAAGGCCCAGAGAAAAGAGCAGACTTGCCCTCACTTCATTCAAAATACCCAGTCTCTGAGTTGTGAGGACTTTTATTCACTTTTTACAGGTGTGAAAACAGGCTTGGGGAGGTCACCTGCCCAAGGTGACACAGGTAGTTAGTTGAAGTGCCAAAACTGGGCTCAGGTCTCCTTATTCCAACATCCAGGCTCATCCTCAACATCAAAAGTCTGGGACAAAAATGGAAACTACCAGGCCTTCTCCCTCTCTCCATCCTGCCCATGCTTTGCCAGTTACTCCAGACCAACAACAAGCAGGCTGACCTGTAGAGTTTGTAAAGATTACCCCAGGGACTAGCTCAGCATCAGGGTTGAGCTAGAACAGAACTACCTCCCAGGCTCTCTGTGACCCCACAGCCAGTGGTTCATAGGATCACTGTACCCTCCACCTCTCCACGACCAGAACACGGCACACTCTCTCTCTCCTCCCTCCTACTCTGTTGAGCCTTTGTGATAAAGCCGGAAGTTCTGGCTTAAGGTCAAGCTCTGCTGCCACACTTGTGACCTTGTATTTGGCATGGAATTCCTCTGAGCCTGCTTCCTTAGCCACAGGTAGCAAACAATTACACCTTCTAATTCTATCTCGGAGAGTTGGAATGAGGGTAAACATATATATGTGTGCTACAGTCATGTAGAAGGCAAATGTATAAGATTGTTATTAAGAAATCAGATTATTTTGGCAAATTTCAAATTTAGGTTTGTAAAAAGCCATTGTATCATTATTGCTATTGTTGCTTCTGTTGATTTGAGAGAATGGAAAGGGTCAGGGTGTTTTCAACCTTTATGTCTCTGCTACCTGTTGCAAATTTCACTTGCAGTAGCCTAGAATTCTTCTGCTCCTTCAACTATAAAATGGAGATTAAAATATCTGTCTTGCAAGATTGTTGAAAACCCCAGACGAAATGATAATCCTGGAACTAAACCTCAAAAATTAGCATGCGTGTCTGTCCTTGTGTCTTCATTTTCTGGCGTTTAAGGAGACCCAAGAAAAGGAAGAAAATGAGGTTTTAAAACAAACAAACCAAAGGGATCTTTTTCCAAAAAGAAAATGTTAAAACACCTGGATGAACTGAATAACAAAGCTCCTAAGCTTGTTCTCCTCTAGAGAAATTGGCATCTAAATCTGAACAATAGCAAGTAGGGAATGGAGGGGACGGCTGTGGGGTTGTGGGGTTGTGGGTCGGGAATTATAAAGAGTGAGAAATCCCCAGAAGCTACAAGCACAGGGATGTGTCCTCTTGCACTGCTACAGGAAACAGGCCACCCAGCTCCAGTTGTTTTGCTGAGTGTGGCAGAAAGGCAGCGAGTTCCAGCAGCGACAGGTGAGATGGGTGCAGGTCCCTGTGGTGCCAGGTGAGACGGGCAGTGAGCTCTAGCAATGACAGGTGAGA
>NW_012148596.1:1777699-1778883 GCF_000956105.1 Propithecus coquereli
TTCTTCCTCTGATTCCAACTCACTGTAGGTTATAGTTAATAATTCCCACTTTGAGAGTAGACTGACCTTCAAACTGGATTGGTTTGAGAGATGTTGGAGAAAGGCCAGGATGATTTGTAGATTTCTGGCTTGGTTGCTGGACAAGTAGAGGTTTCATACCCCGAGAGAGATGTGGCCTAATGGGGGTGTGAAATGGAGATGATGACAAAGACTGGGGTATGCCTGTGAAACCTGCAGGTGGAAGTGACTAGTAGGCAGTTTAATATCTGGATCTCGAGCTCTGCAGTGTGCCCTGGTTGGGAGATGCAAAGGGAATAAGTTCAAGTTCACCTAATCCACTTTCTTCGTGATTTGGCCTACTTCATTCATGAATGTTGAGCTTTCAAATGAATCACCCAAAATGTTTTGCTATGACCTAGCCTGAAGTATGAACCCATCACTCCAAATACTCTCTAACATTTTTACTGCTCTTCTTTGGACAGAGGACATGAGAGAAGGAGACCTGTGCTTGCCCCTCCACAAGCCCTACTGGCATCGCTGTCTCACCTGGGGCAGGACATGGCCCTTCTCTGAGCATCAGTCTCCTTTATCTGTGAGAGGAGAGATTGGAAGAAATGATATCTCAGGTACCATTTTCATCTAAATTCTTCTGATTCTCAATTTGGTTTGGAGAAAGAATTAGGATTAAAACTAAAAGAGCTTTTTCTGGAACTTCCCATCCTTTCTTCTTGCTGTATCAGTAAAAACAGAAGAGCTATCAGTTCTGCCCAGCCCTGAAAGCAATTGCCCTGGCCGAGACCACAGAATCAAAGACAAAACCCAGCAAACAAAGAATGTAATCCCCAGGTGGAGTCAAAGCTCAATTTTTTATTGCTTTATTTTTCCTTTTCTGTAATGGATGAAGAAAAACAACAAAGTCCTGAGTTAAAACAAAAAAAAATGGAAAGACATGAATTTGAGTTACCATAAGCAAGGTTTCCCTTTGGTCAGAATGTTCCAGGATTAGCAGTTCGTGCAACAAGTATATACAAGCCAATAGATTACTAAGTTATGATAATAGAGGTATGTATTTGATCCTCTGGGAGTACTAAGCTCATCTCACTTTAATGTAACTCTTCATTTTCTTTTCATTTAAGTCTCTTTCTTTTAGTAGACACCCTAAGGCCAAGATCTGAATCTCATTT
>NW_012148596.1:1781868-1857566 GCF_000956105.1 Propithecus coquereli
GAGCTCTAGCAATGACAGGTGAGACAGGTGCAGGTCCCTGTGGTGCCAGGTGAGATGGGTGCAGGTCCCTGTGTGCCTGCTGACCGTTATCCCACAGTGGGAAGCTATCAGTGAGGCCAATGCCTTCAAGCCCACGAGGTCAGCATGGGCTCCAGCCAGATTGGAAGGAACTGAGGCTAGTGTCACCCACAGTGACAGATGGCATTTCCCACATGGAGCTCAGGAAACCACAGAGGCTGGCTTTGTCCCCTGGGAAAGCCTTGTCAAGGCAGGCAGAGAAGCATGGCAGTGCCTCTGAGGGTCTCCTGCAGGACACCATCATGCAGACAGAAGAGCTGAGACAGAGGGTCTTCAGGTGTTTATACCTTAATTTTAGTCTCAGGACCAGTGTTTGCTGATAACATACCAGATCGTCCCTCCTCCTGTCTCAAAGGATGTTACAAGATGAACCTTTTCTAGCCAGAGCATTGGGAAAATAGTAATAAGCTAAGTGGCCAACGCCTGTCTTTCTCTGTTGGCAGAAATTGAAAACTTGTCTAGATTATAGGAAAGTGGTGGGGAAGAAAGAACAATGTGAGAAAGACAGTGGGCTTTTTATATTTGCTTAGCAGTTATTTCTGACTGCCTGTGTGTGCCAAGAACCTGAAAATATAACAGCCCTTGTCCTCAGGAAGGTAATTAACTATTGGAAGATTCAGACATTATTCAAATAATCGTGAGGATATTATTACAGACCAAGTTAAGTGCTAGAGGAGAGAGAGGTATTTGGTTTTATGAGAATGTGTAACAAGGGGACCTGGCTTTGGACCACAGTCAAGTATCATGGCCCTCGGCTCCACCTGGGTCCAGGAGAAGGTGAGTGGATGTGAAAGTGTTACAGGAGGAGGGACGAGCGTGTGTGCAGGGCTGTGGTGGGAGGAGAGCAGCACACCAGTGGAAGCTCAAAGGTGGCCACGTGGGTGCTCTCCCCACCACTACTTGAGTGCAGACAGCACAGACAGCACAGGAGAGTGGGCGCAGGGGAGTGGCGCAAGATGAGGTGGAGGTGGAGACGGGACCCAGAACACACAAGGTCATGTACATCTTGTCAAGGACTTGGTCTTGATCCTGAGCAATGGGAAGGCTGGTTCCTCCACTTATTGGCTTTCCAATCTTATAAATAAGTCTCTAATACCTTAAGGCCTTGCTTTTCACATTTGTTAAATGAAGATGGTCTATTAAGCTCACGGGAGATGCAATTAAGAGGTCGTGAATACCATAGCAAACGAAATAATAAGGACAATGATGATGATGACAATATCTATAGTTAACCTTTACTGAGCATTTTTTGTGTTCTGGGCTCTGTGCTAAGCATTTTATCAGCATACAACTTTTAAGATGGAGCTTTACAAAGGTAAGCTACCCATAAATAGACGAGTCTATTCAAACTATTGTTTATAAAGTAGCAGAATATTTTCTTTCAATGAAGTCATAGCCAGAAGTCCAAATTATAAAGAAAATATAAATAGAGGTGCTTAGGTCAGTGAATTTCAGAATCCCCTTTCTCCTTTCTCCTGTCTATGAGGCCATCAGTTACCACGTGATTGCCATTAGACTAGGTAGTGGTGATTCTATCTTTCTTATGTTCCCAAGGCAAAAGGGAGTTTCTCTCCATCTAATATGAAAAGAGATTCCGTTTAGAATACCGGTTCATCACAAGAAAAACCAGCAATCTTAGGAAAGTTAATTAGCTTCTCCATGTTTCAGATTTTATCTAACTTATAGCATTGTTTCAAAGCTGAAATTAGGTACTAATTAGGTACATGTAAGTCACATGGAAGACGCTGAGCACATAGCGAGTGATCATTAAATGTTAGCTGTTGTTATTATTAGTTTTTGTTTCTGAATCTAAAAATCAGCAGTACAGTGATGCTCATAGTCTACACGGCACTATTTGAAAATTCCTCACAAAGTGTCCAGAGTCTCATAGGAATTCTCTCTGTGCATTGCAAGCTCCTAGCCTTATGGTTTTCTTGAAGGATGGTCTCTGTATCTATTTTAGCAATTCATTATCATAGTGCCCACGTTCGCTTTATCTTTGCAGTTAGCATCAATTTCTAACCTACCATGGCAAAACCCATTAAACACTGTCTATTTAAATAGTCACCTCACCATTCCAGCATACTTCCCCAGCTAGCACAGGCTGTGATCTGTTTTTAAGCCATAACCATCCACTTCCAGTGAGTGTAAAGTGATGTTTCTGCTAGACTAATTTTTATATAATAATTAAAGCCAGATTTTCATTCATTTATTCATTTCCTTCTACTGAATTACAAAGCAGGTCAAATAATGGACTAGACCTCTGGAGGGTTAAAAATAATACAAATGCTACTCTTAGAAAACTCAGAGTCTGTTAGGAAAAATAAGATATGTGCATAGATGAGCATAATCCAAGGCAGAAAATGATCATTATCCTCAAGGGGTTTCAAATAAGTTCCCTTGAGGAGTCCAAGAAGAGACTAAGTGAATGTTTTGCAGAAAAGGTGGCAATTGAGGTACGTGGTGAATGGCATTTCTGGTTAAGGAAGTAGGGAGGGAATGTGTGAAAACTCGAGAGAATGGCTTGATGGAAGACTCCAGTTGGTGGAGGGAAATGAGGCTGGCTCGCGAGATTGGGAACACAGGAGGGTGTGGGTGGTAAGTCCAGAAACAGCTTTGCTAGGCAAAGGGAAGACTAGAGTAGTTTTGAGCAGGAGGCTACCATAATGATAACTGTACTTAAGAAAAGAATAACCTATTGGTGACTTTTAGGATGGGCTGTGTCTAGGGCACATGGTGTCAGAGAGGTTGTATCAGTAGTGGGCAGAGATCCCATGGTGAGAGAGGAAACAAGAGAGAGAGAGGGGGAGAGGGGAGGTGTCAGGCTCTTGTTAACAACCAACTCTCACGGGATCTAACAGAGCAAGAGCTCACTCACTACCCTGCCCAGGGAAGACTTTAATCTATTCATGAGGGATCCACCCCCATGACCCAAACACCTCCCATTCGGCCCCACCTTGCACACTGGGGTTCAAATTTCAGCACGAGATTTGGAGGGGCCAAACATTCAAACTAAGGCAAGGGGATGCAAGAAATATGGTAGATGTTTAATCGTTAGATGTTTGCAACTGGGTGAGTATCAACAATCAAGAAGAGAGAGAGATCAGAGGCTGCTGTGATATTTACCTACCTGGATGGCCGGAAGGTTCTTATGCAATTCAGAGGCAGGCTTGTGCCTGCCTCTTCCCGGAGCACTGATTGCCAAGGAGCCACAGTGGGAACTTCAAGCAGTTGCCAAGAGTATCTGATGCCTGTTACTGTTCAGAGTGTGCCTCCTCTCTGTTTTCCTTCCCAATTTCTCCCTCAGTCCCCAGGCACGGTGCACTGGCCAGTCCCTGGGCTCTGGGCTCTGCTATAGTGAATCACGCTTAGTTCCTCATCTCTTATATCTATTCAACCAACAAAAACTGTTCTTTGGAAATGATTCTTAGGTTTGTTGACTACCACCTCCCCTTTACTAAAACACTCCGAGTTCTTTCCAGGCCTCCATTGCAATATGTACAAAATCTATAATATTTGTTGAGCACCGACTGTTTGCCAAACATTGTTCTAGATGCTAAAAGTAGGGCAGGAAGAGCAATATGTTTCTGCCCTTTCGGAGTATACACCCTGACGAGGGAGAATATCTTTCCTCCATGTCCCTTCCTCTCCCTCCACACCTATCCTGCACTTGTTTAATTCATTTTCATTTCTTGTCTTGCCCCAGTGGTCTCTTTGGCACTTGTGCCAACCTGCAGATTCATCCTCTGCATCGCTATTTCTTAAGAATAGAGACGATCATGTGCCTGTCCCCCTCAAAAACCTTCCATGGCTCCCTATTTCCTATTGGATAAAATCATACTCAGAAACAGATGTTCTTGAACTTGCTGTAATCAGCTGGCCTGCTTCTGGAGAAGCTATATTGTTCAAGGATCAAGGAGCAAAAAATAGGTCCAAATTTTTAAACAAGGGGAATTTCATTCATAAAAATCCAGATTTTCGAAGGTGGTTCAGTATCTCCATCATTAGTTACGAGTTGTTCCTACTCACACACACAAAAGGCTTTGCCGCCAAGAAGGTATCAGTGGGGTTGTGGAGCTGAGGGGTGGAGGGAAGTTTTAAAATTTCCTCTGGATCAGGAACACTAAAAATTTTGACTCTACTCTTCATGAATGAAAGTGGTTTAAGGCACAGGCTTTGGACAGGAGACACTGGCTTGGGTTCAAATCCAGCTGTGCAACACCTGCTTGTCCCAGACGCACGGTGAGCCTCAGCTCCTCAATTGTCATCTGAGGACAACGGGCCCTATTTTATGGTGTTACGACGAGGATGCTGAGACGCTGGCCTGGCCGAGGTCCGATGGGTCTAGGTTGCCTTAGTGGAATTGCAGGTCATATCCCGCATCCGGAGTGGGAAGCACGTAGAGGTTTCCCAAAGGGAAAGGGGCTTGGCAGAGCCGGGCGGCCGCGCAGAACGGCGGCATCCTGCAGCGAGGGAGCAGACGGCGTGGCCGTGGCTGGGAGCCCGCGAGGCGCTTGGCTAGCAGAGCCGAAGCCGGGCAGCCTCACGTGGGGAGTGGGAGGGCTTGGGTGACGCCAAGCTTCACAGGAAATCTCTTCCCTGCTGCAAGCCCTGCAGCCATTTCCTCCCCTAGGGCATATTTTTAGATCCCTACTGTGCGCTTGCTATCAGGCTGTGAACGGACACCCGGGGGTCCGAGTGGCTCAGCACAGTGCCGGAGAAGAGGGAGGGAGGGGACAGGCCAGAGAGGGGATGACCAGGTCCGCAGGTCCCCATGGACTTAGGAACCTCTCTAACCTTGGCATCCTGATGGACAAAATGCTGGGGTCCCTGATCTCAAAAGCTCTGACTGTAAGCTTTTAAATTATTTTTATTAGAATAACAGAACCGAGGTATCCTCCTTTCTCCCTCCACTTAGCCAACTCCTTTCATCCTTGCGGACACAGTCCGGACCCCGTGACTTCTGAGAAGCTTTTTGACACACATCCCTTCCCAAAGCGCCGACAGGTTGGGCTACCTCCGTCATAGCTCGTGCTGTTAATATCTCTGTCATGTCTGCTCCCCGAGGCCAGGGCTACGTCTTATTTATCACTATGTCCCCAGTGCCTGCACAAAATAGGTGCTCAGTCCTCATGTATTAAATGAGAGGAAAGTTGCAATTGTGATCTGAATGTATATGCATGCAAGAACTTCCATTCATATTGCATACCGAACAGAGTTGTAAAAAACAACCTGATATAAATTGAGTCGTTTAAACATTTCTTTCCTTTGGTAGCAGATGCAATCCTGGTGGGGGGAGGGGGGGCACATCTGAAATTTTCATATGTAGAAGATGGAAATGCAGAGACATTTGCAAGGATCCTCCGAGGTCTGGTGAGGCCTGACCAGCCCAGCAATTTCCCCTGGCCGAATTTCAGATGAAATCCGAACCTCAGGGTCCTGACCTAATGTTCCATAAATTAGGCGATGGTGAAACTGGAGAATGTTGAAGGGGGATATTTTTCTTGGGGCAATATCGGGAAAACATGTTTGCCTATGACTAATTCCCCTCCTGCAAACTGTCGGTATTATCTTTGAGGGTTTTCAAGATAAACAGATTGAAGCCGTTGTCAAGTTCCACCAGACAAAAGCAAACAGTCCCGGGGTCTTTTAATGTGTCTGCACTGTCACAGTGCTACCCCTATTGCCTTGTGGTTTGTGGTGCTGCCAGGGGTGGGGAGAGGAGGGCAGCCTGCGGAGAGGGACACGTACCCTGCAGAGGAGAGGAGACCACAGTCAAGGCCACAGTCACCGACGGGCGGCCAGAGGACCCCGGCAGTAACCGTGCAGTTCAATCAGCACAGCAGACGATCACCTACTCTGTGCCCAGCCCTGTGCCAGGGACTGGGACACACATGCAGACAGACACTGTCCTTGCATTTGCCCTTGAGAAGTTATTTATATTTAAAAAATATTGCAGAAGAGTTTACTTATTGCACTTTTGGCACATCAAAACATGACCTGCTGAAGGAAGGCCAGCTCCACCAGGCTAAGAAGTGACAGTGATGGGCAAGTTTCTTCCCACTCTGGGCCTCGATCTCCTATAAATAGGGCCCTCTTGTTACAAGCTGGACTCTTCAGATCCTCCTAGCTTGGCTAATTAGACTTTCAAAGAAGCTAGAAATTGTCAGATGAAAAGGACTCATCTACCTGCCACTGAGAACTGGGAGCCCATGTTGTCTTCACGTCGTTATGTCCTTACACAGGAAATGAAAACAATTTAAGGATGCTTTTCATATTTTCAGTATTGGCATGGCCTGGACTCTGACAATGAGACTTAATAATTTGTGGTCAGTGCCAGATGCAGTGTCTCCTCTGTGGGTTGTGTCATAAAATCAAAACAGCTGCTTGGAACTAAAAGCAACTTTCACTAAGTGCCAGATGTTGTTCTAGATGTCTTCTGGGTTACCTGATCCAGCCCTCCTGGAAATGCGCAAGCATTTCAAACGCTAGAGTGAGGGATCCAGGGAGGCGCCCACCACTGCTCATGAGAGTATTTCTGCAGCGTCCATATGATGTTACTGACACTTTCACTTCATCTTTATCTGCTTGAGAATATGGTTGTATGTAGAATATTCTAATGACAGATAGAGACTCTGCTGCAGGCAAACAACTCCCCCCCATAAAAATTACCTCTTGGTTTTCCAATTCAGAGCAGCTGTTTCCGTTTCCTCTTCCCCAGCCTTTCTGAGAACGCTCTGCGTTGGCTGTGGGGTGTAGACATGCTGCTCAGGTGCTCAAGGCTGAAATCCCGTGCTTGTGTGTTGCATCTGATTTGGGAATAATCCCGGATGGCCCACAGTACATGGAGGGGTAAGCACTACGGCCACGGCCAGGGTTGGGCTGGCCCAGCCCAGCTCCCCTGCTGGGAGAGGACCATCATCATGAACAAGTGGGTACGTCCACGGGGAAGTGAAGACATCTGTCCATGTCTGCAGTGAGAGACCCCAAAATAGGTGAGACTTTCCTTTCTTCTTTCCTCCTTCCCTCCCTAGGCTTGCTGATGTGGACTAGTCCTACACAGACGCAGGTGTGGACCCTTTAGAAAGCTGAAAAATGGCTAATAGTGACATGGGAGCTTTCCCTGCACATTAGTGAGTAAAAAAAATGTAACAGACAACAAACAGGATTTTTCATATTGGCATAGACCGTTCTTCTAAGTGAAGTATCGCAAGAATGGAAAACAAACCCCACATGTACTCACCGTTAAATTGGAACTAACCGATCAACACTTATGTGCATGTATGGAAATAAAACTCATCAGAAATCAAGCAGGTGACAGGGGGGAGAAGGGAATGGGTAGATTCATACCTAATGAGTATAGTGTACACTGTCTGGGTGATGAGCACACTTATAACTTTGACTCAAGCTGTACAAAAGCAATTTATGTAACCAAAACCTTTGTACCGCCATAATACTCTGAAATAAAATAAAATAAAAATTTTTTTTAAAAAGAGAACTTAATCCTTGGGGCTTAGCAGAGTTCATACACTGCTGGTGGGAGTAGAACTAAATAAAAATAATTTAACGAATATATATCAAAAACCTCAGACATTTTAGATGTAATTCCTCTTTAATAGTTTAAATGTTCACGACCAATTCTTTCAGTGGATATGTGATTTAATATGAATTGCCGTATTTGTTATCTTGAAAAATCAGATTTCTCCATTGAGTTGGATACATCTTAAAATAGATTTTTCAAGAACAGTGTATTTTTAATATTTTCCCTTTATCTTTATGTATCTGAGAATAGGCTGGATGTAGAATTCTAGGGTCCCAAATCATTTTATTCCAAAGTTGATGGACGATTGTTTTATTGTTTTCTATCATCTGGTTTTGCTGGGGTAAGCTCTGAATCCAGCCATTTTTGTTGGTTTTGCAGGTGAACTGTTTTTGCCTGGACATGTGTTGGTATCTTTCTTTATCCCCGAGGTTTAGTAATTTTTATCAAAACATGGCATAATATGAGTCATTCTCCACGAATTCTTCCTGGAACACACTGAACCCTTCAGGATTGCAGCTCAAAGTCCTCATTTCCAAAAATTTTTCATTTACATATTTGAATTTTTTTCTGTTTGATAAATTCTATTCACTGTATTAGCAATACTAATTATCCCAAAGTGATGGTGGCATTGTCTGTTACTCATACCTACATTTAAATTCTTTGTCCTTTTTCCCCTTTCCTTTGGAATTTTTTCATTCCATCCTCCGGGTCACTGTCTTAGATTTGTTTAGTGTCATATCAGTCCTGTTTATTGATACTTTTAAGGCCGTTTTAAAATTCCTGCAATAGCCTCATATATTTTTTCCTTGTTACTTTCTTTATCACTGCTGATATCATTTGTCCTTCATTTTGCCATCTTATCTCTGATATTCTTAACATTCATGTTTTCTTTAATTATCTTGAAAATAAAAAAGCAGCAGTTATCTAAAATTTGCTCCTTTTCCTGGCAAACATCCTTTCCCAGAGTACTCATAAGTTGTGCCCTTTTTATTTCATTTTACCTTTTGACATAGGTTTTGCATTGATCTCATACTGTCATTGCGTCTGCTCTTAATTCTGTCTGAGGAGAGGCTACTGCAGCCAAGACGGCTCGTGGCCAAAGTGGGGTGGTGGCGTGGACCGTGGGCTGGAGGGTGAGACATGATGGCCTTAGTCCTTGTGCAGCCCTTGCAGGGGGAGAGGGGAGCTAGGAGGTTGGACTCCGGCAGGCGGCCCTGGCTTCTTTTCCTTGATCTCTAATTTTATTAAAATCCTTTCAGAGTGGGGGCTGCTAACCGCTGTGAAATTTAGGGCACATCCTGTCTTTATTCTTCTCCCATTTCTAATCCAGCCACTTTCAAGTAAAGAGCTTGTGGTTTATGGGCTTTTGGTTTGCGGAATCCATACGTTTCATCTTTCACCCTTTTGAACTTTTGTTTACCACCGGTCTGTGATCTCCTGTAGGACAGAGATTTATCTATGGTTCTCGCACACACTTTATCGCCTAGTAGGTGTTCACAGTAGGGATTTTAAAAAAAATTATTCCAGTTGAATTGACTGAGAGACTCCAAGTCAAGGGCCCAAACATAAGTCAGTAACCACACACCACATGCCTGCTGATCTTCACGACATAAAACGACAATGTGTGGACATGGGCTGCAACAGGAGAGCATGATTTACAGAACATTCCAATTTGCTGTGAAAGGAAACTTTAATTTTTGCTATAAATTATGAGCAAAAGGATTAGAATATATCCATCCATTTCCCTATGCAATAAGAGAGCCCTAGCAAAGATATCTGGGTACATTGGAGAGGAAAATCTCCCCCTTTCTTGCAGTGTTATGCTGCCTACTTACTCATGCCAATGTCCCGAGCACCATATGTAGATATGAGCAGAAGAGAGGCAGTTTAAACTAAGGAAGAATATAGCAGATTTCAAACAGTTCTTTCTATGCCATTGCATACACTATAGTATTAAAACATAACAAAAAGGAAAATAAAAAGATCTGTTCTAACAATCTGTTTCATGAATCTTGAAGGATATACAAAACAAATCGCTCCAGATGAGATGTATATTTCAGTTCCCACCACCCCAACCCAATAAAGACAATCCCAAGGGCCCATAAGTGGAGAAGCAGGAGAGGTCAGTTCATCCATCCCCTTCCGTTAGACAGGCCTGTAATGAAATCATCGTTGACCGAGGCTGTTAATGGCTCTGAGTGACCAGAGCACAGCAGTCATTTCCATTATTCTCCATAGAATGACTTGTGAATTGCCACCTCCTTCAAGTCCTGTGGCCTATAAACCGACCAAATCACATCCGAGTGTCTGATCCTTTCTGAGTGTCATTGCCGATGACCTCACTGCTCCTAGGAGTCCGTGTCTCTGAGCTCACAGTAATGTGTCTAAAATGGGACATCCATGTGGAAAGGGAGTGTTCACCTACCTCTGCGGGAGTCAGCTTGGATTCAGGTGGGGCTGGGTTCAAACACCGGGTCCATCACTGTGTGGTGGGCTGTGTTTCCTCTCTGCTGTGAACACCTACTGGGGCTCGTACAGACTTCGCCTGGCCTTTGTGAGGACTGGGGGCTGTCCACCACGGCAACATGGGGATATCATTTATTCCCAGCCGTCCTTAGTGCTGCACACATGTGGCCCGAGAACACTGGCGCTATCCTTGGGAGCCCTGTGTTCTGCCACTGACATTAGCCGTCATGTGATTTTGTGCTCATCAGTTCTCCTCTCTGGGTTTGGCTGACCTTTGAGTGAGATTAGATTCAACCAAAACTTATCTCAAAGTCACTTTCAGCTTTAAAGAAGGCAAAGTCCTACAAATCATTTTGATATTGGCCCCAAGATTATGCACTGGCACCTCCTTTTCTCCCCAAGCGGTCTTAGGATCCCCTTCTCTGATTTCTTATTTAACTCTGTAAGGTCGCATCACCTGCCTAGCAGGATCAGACTCTGCCATTTTGTAATTGTCAGTTTACTCACCTGTTTTGCAGGTGAAGTCCCTGATGGCATCAACTGTGTTTCATTTACCAAGGTGTCCTTATGGCTTATCAAGGACTTAGTACATAATAATTGTTCATTAAATATTTTTTATGAATTATGGTGATTTAATTTATTTACTACAACATTACTGAATGTATCTATTGGTAACTATTCCCTCTTCTTATGGGTATTGAAAAGAGAGTATTTAAGTATTTTAATGGTGTAATTTCAGGTAAAGGCAGCTTTCCCAGGAAACCTCAGCTTTCAATTTCAGTGAAACTGGCAGAGTGATGCTCATTCCACTTATATATAAAGACAAGAAGGATTTTATCACCCTTACGAGGGTAGATTTTCTAATTTGAAATTTATTCATTCATGAAAATGTTTGCTAAGTGCCAACTATTTGTCACAAATGAGACCAGGCACTGGGGCAACAGATAACAGAGTAGAATAAAAAAAAAATGTGCCGCAGTATTAGATTTAGCAGCCATGAACTTAGAAAAGTCACTTAAGTTTAGTGAGCACCCCTTCTTTGTCTGTTGAAGAGAAGATTGCCTCGTTTATCTCAAGATGCTGTCACGGGTCTCCCCTGAGATTCTGGAGTTTACTTTATTGGTAAACTGTAATTGTCAGTTTAAAGGCAATGATTATCCTTCTAGATGCTTTCCTTCTCTCAATAAACATTGTTTAGATTCAATAGCAGCTGAAATATCTAATATATGCATAACTTTTCCATATATTTCAAAGTGGTGGAATACTTTAGTTTCTTTCTTCCTGCCCCCTCCCCCAAGCTTAGTCTCCTCTTAGACAAATACATAAAATGCACTATATTGTTTATATTTGTGATAAGTAAAAACTCGCAATTAATCACTAACTTTTTTCTTTGTATGTCTTTGACACTCAAGTTCTTTGTAAATGTGAACAGCATTTTATGTCTCTCCTGCATCTTCCTAGTGAAATATTCATGTCAACTGTTAAAAATTCTCATATTTGGCTTCTTTTAAAGCTGGATGAGTTAGAGAGACAGTGTGGTCCTCTCCTCTCATTATTCAGTCAGGAAAACCAAGGGCTTGAGAGAAGATGTGGCCTCCAGAGGCGTTTGCAGGAGAAGGAGCTTGGAGCCTGAAGTCAGGCATTCTGTATGACCTTGGGAAAGTTCCTCAATCCATCTGATTCCAAGTTTCTTTATCTACAAAATATAGTCATTATTCCCTAATCACAAAAGTGTTGTATCACTGGCATGCAATGGGGATCAACTAATGCCTCTGTGCCCGGGGGTCATGTCTCCCAGTGAGTAAATGGCAGAGTGGAGGGGTTGAGGTCCAGGACTCCTGGGTCCCAGGCCTGCTCCTGCCCTCTCCACCCCCCACCTCTCCATACATGCCTGGAAATGCTTGTCACTGGTCTGGAATAACAACAGCACAGGCCCTGCGTTGTCTCCCTTGCAGGAACATTGGGTCAGATGCGGCGTGGGAACACCCAGATGAGGAGGCACTGCCATTTGCAAACACATTTCTTTTTCACTTAAATTTCTTTCATGGAGATTAAAGAAATATCTTTTCAGCTAACTTCATAAAAAGAGGTAAATGCAGTTCACCACCCCAAAAATCTCATTATGGTGAATACAAGTCGATGCACAAGAATTTAGAGATGGAAGGGCTTTGAGTGTGTGTTATGAATTTGATTAAATCATTCCTCTTGGCCACTTCTAAAACCTCCTCTAATTCCATCTCTGCCTGGGGACATGTGGTCATTTCTCTTCTGAGATGATCTCCTGTACGGCCTTTCGGATAGCTCCAAATCCACCTATTGCTTTTCCTATGCTTTTACATGAAGTCTTTTTTGTAAAAAATTCACGTGGGTCTATTTGCATTCGCCAGATTCTTGGGGTGGGGCATTTCAATTGCTTGGTTAAGTGTATCAAAACAATCCTTTCTTTGTACAGAATACTTTCCACACGCACAGCATTTTTATTTCTGGTTTGGAATATTCATTGTATCCACCTGCCTGGCATGCCGGCTTTGCCTAATTAGCATTGGAGGGCACAAAACACTCGATTCTCTCACAGTGCCTCAGCTCTGTGCAGCTCACATTCACTGTCCTCAGTTAATTCCTCAGGACAAGGACAGTGAAAGGAAAGGCAGGAAACACAGAGCCCACCCTCCCTCACAAACCTAAGCAGACAAGGATGGGGCCAGGATGAAGAGGCCTGTGCCATTTAGGAGGACCCTAGACAGTCATTGTCTTACATCGTCTTCCCCACGCTGCTGCAAGGCACGAGTGTGCACTGCGTGTTGCAGATGTGTGCCCTGAGGAGAGGCAGAGCGTGGTTCCAAACCTGAACCATGAGGTCTCTCAAACTTGGGATGGGAGGTCAGGAACCGTGTTTGTTTCTCCTCTGTATCCTAGGTGTCTGTTACCATATGGTAGGCGGTCAACAAACAGCTAACCAATGAATGTCTGTACTGGTAAAAAGACACAGGTTACTATTTGCTTTGCAAAGGTGGGATCCATGTCCGGCAAAACTGAAGCCACTTACTGTTCATGGGATTTAACAGGTGTGTGTGTGTGTGTGTGTGTGTGTGTGTGTGGGTGGGTGTCTGAGCTCATTGTTTATAAAAGATGTCGAGGGGCAAAGCTAGGGTGAGGGTTATGAACCCAGCAGAGTTCTGGGTAACAGTAAGGTGATCTTTCTGGGTTCCCAGCAGTAAGTTTTTATTTGAGTGCTCGTTTCTAAACCCTGACATGAAACCAGCTCTCATTGTGCTGCCAAGCCTGGGACATTAGGGACTGAAGTTCCCTTGTTCTGAGAGGATGGGCTTTGTCAAAGGAGGCTGAATAGACTCTGCTCATGTTTTGGCTCCAGCAGCCTCCTGCCTATAGGAGTGTTTTCCTTCGCTTGGGCTGGGCTGAGCTTCATTTCAGAGAAGCATAAACAAGTCTGAAATCCCCAGGGGATCTGGCACAGGAAAATGAAGTCATTTTACATTTGCTGCGTGATTCAAATTGGAATTGCACAAGTCAGAACGACAGGATGCTGGAGTTCTTTGTTTAGCTCCTGTGTGCTTCAGGAGCTGGGCTTTCTTCAGCTTCCTGGAGGGAGGAAGTGGATATGTATGGAATACCCATTTGCATTATATACTCTTCAGGGTCCTTTTTGCTTACATAAAACATCCAGCCTAAATCCTACATTCAGCTGTATAGAAGGCAAACCAAGGAGCCATTGAGTCCTTGGAGTGGGACTGTCCGCACCATCTGCCTGGGTGTCAGTGGGGATACCGCTTCGATTCCTTCCTGCAAGGACACCCACATGCACTTACTTCATCCAGCCCGGGGCAGGGACGGGGGCAGGAAGCACCTAGGAAGTTGTCTTCGGGCTTTGGACTCAAGCCCCAGACGGGCAGTAGCAGGGATTCTAATCTTTGCAGGTCTCCACTCTTGTTTGATCTCAGGTGGTTTGCTTTTTACCTCAATAGCTCTTCAGCTTTCCATGCTCCAGCTACTGCCTCCTGGGTCTTTCTCTTCTCTGCCTGAAGCCTTAAGCCGCAGCAGCCGCCTCTACTTTTCCTTCTCTCTTCTTGCTGCTGCATCTCTGTCTTCACCGTCACCAGGGGCTCATTCATTGCGTCACGTATGCCCCCATATTGAATATACACAACATCCACATGGGGTGGGCGTCACTGCCGCTTCGCAGAGAGGAATCTGAAGTGCAGAGACAAGGAGCAAGTTGTGCAGGGGTGCAAAACTGGTGAAACAAGGAGGCATCTCTGGTCAGCCCACAAAGAGCATCTCTCCACGCTCCTTCCACTGAATCATGATATGCTCCTAAGTTTACAGTTTATTCTGTACCAAATGATGGCCCAAATGTCTCAGTCATTGAGACTTGCTCGAACAGAACACCCTAGACTGGGTGGCTTCAACAACACACATCTATTTCTCACAGTTCTGGAGGCTGGGAAGTCCAAGGTCAAGGTGCTGGCAGATTTGGTTCTTGACAAGGGCTCTCTTCCTGACGTGCAGCCAGCCGCCTTCTCACTCTGTGCTCACGTGGTAAATCCTCCGTGGAGAGAGAAATGACTTTCTTCTTCCTATAAGGGCACCACTTTCTTCAGGAGAGTCCCACCCTGATAACCTAATCTAAACTGAATTACCTTCCAAAGGCTCTACCTCCAAATACCATGACATTAGGGGTTAGGGTGTCAACATATGAATTTTAGGGGACACAAACATTCTGTCTATAACACTAACCATTTCTATTTTTACCACCCCCTGGAAAAAAAATAAGGAATGTAGCTATGTTCTTCTAGGGCTGCATTAGAGGATTGCTATGATCAGAATGTGTCCCCTTCCAATTCATATGTTGGAACTTAGTCCCCAGTGTGATAGCATTAGGAGGTGGTGCTCTTAAGAGGTGATTAGGTCATGAGAGCTCCACCCCCATGAGTGGGATTAGTGCTCTTAAGAAAAGTGGTTTCCTGCTGCATTTCCCTTTTGCCTTTCCTCCAGGTGAGGACACATTGTTCACCCTTTCTGCCATTTGAGGAGGCAGCAACAAGATACCCTCTTGGAAAGTGAGATTTCCTCACCAGACAGGGAATCTACTGGCATCATGGCGTTGCACTTCCCAGCCTCCAAAACTGTGAGACATAAATTTCTGTTGTTTATAAATTGCCCAGGCTGTGGTATTTTTGTTATAGCAGCAGGAATGGACTAAGACATGGACGTGCCTGTGGATCACCCAATATGTCACCTGTGTTTTTCTCCATGGTGATTGTTGGGGTTCAAGGGGGTTCAAAGCTGACAGCTGTCACTAAACTCAGAGTTCCTTCCATGCCGGTCTAGGGCACTGTCTCCAGAAGTCCTTTGTTCCTTTGCTCCCAACCATCGGTCTCAATGCTCCCTGCATTCTTCCTCCCAGAATGCTAGCAGGTCTTCATGCAAATAAGAGCTCCAGCCTGTCTTGGATAAGCCAGGCTTACAGAGGCGAACGTGGAGCTATGCCCTTTTCCTTGCCCCATGACATATCCTGAGGTTGAAGCCTGCTGCTCAGAGAACTTGGATAAACTAGCTTCTCCTCCACATATCTGCTTATCCACACAGCAGAGGGACGAGCAGAGGCGAGTCTGCTTCTCCTTTCAATCCCTAAGCCTTAGGTGAGCATTTGTGTACAAATGAACTAATTTTGAAGAGAAGAAGGGCAACGAAGACTATCAAAGATGTGGCTTTTTGAAACTAAGCAGCATTGGGTTTGTGTAGCCATACAAATTGTCCCAAATGGTAATCTGCTCAAAAACAGTCCAGATGCCTTTTATAGGCACAATGAGTTGGTGGCTGGCTGTGCCAAGGGCCTGCTTGCAGAGCTTCCCTCTGGAAGGGATAGCCACGGAAAAGCTGAGAAGCCATGCCCTGGCATTGCCCTTTGGGAGCTGAGCTGTCACTGGCCACAAAAAATAGATCCTTTTATCTTTTGCATAATCCAGACATGTGGTTTGGAAGAGAAATAATCCATTTAAATCTCTCCCACCCCTCGATTTTGCATAAAGTAAATTCAATTCCATTCAATTTGGCACAGATTTTCTGAGAATTTACTTGGGGCTGGACCCACTGTGAGGCATTGTGAATGCAGTGACAACTAAGGTACTGTCTTGGCCTTTAAGGAGCTCACAGTCTGGAGGGAGAGACAGGTAAAAATGACAAGGTCCAGAGATCAGTCACACTCTCTCAGAAGGGACAGGAGAGTCTGGTCATCAGGGACCTGCATGGCAAGACTGTCGGGAAACTAAGGGAGACTGCACGGGGGCCGCGGCACAGCAGCGAGACTTGGAGGATTTGGATGCGCTAACCCTGCAGGTCAGGAGCAGCAGTGTTGTGAGGTCAGACTGTTTCCCAGGCAAAGGGAACAGGCGCTATAGCACAGGCGCAGAACCCAGAGCGAGCAGGGCACTCTGATGGGCCACAGCATGGTGTGTGGGAAGACGGGCAGGCAGGGAAGCAAAGGCCAGGATCACGGATGGGGGCTATCCATGGCACACGCAGGAATCTGGACACCACCTCATTGTCACGCAAGGCCACAGGGCAGAGACACAACGTGGTCTACAGAGTGAGACTCGTAGCCGAGAGCCAGGGACCATGATGGGAGACTGTTCTAGTTATCCAGGAGAGAAAGGAGGAAGCTCCATGGAGAGTGAGGAGTAGAAAGAGGCTCTGCCTGAGGAATGTCGGCGGGGCAGGAGTGACAACTGCTACCTAGAAGTAAGACGCCAGGCAGGGGAGGAGTGCTGCTGAGCAGGTGCATCTCAGACCTGCTGAAGCTGCTGAAAGCCCCTGGGGCCTCTGGCCAGCTTGATGGCACCTTGCGGTGGCCACTACTGCTGCCCTTGCACGCCTGAATCATGGGTACTTACCTGAGGTCCGAATCGCCCCAATGCCCTTGCAAACGGATCCCCCAGTACTAAGTGAGTCAGAGCCTGCGTGGTACTTTTCCTCTGTCTTCAGACTAGTCATACATTTTGGAGTTCTTCCACCGTGCACTTTCACATCCTGCAAGAACACTCTGGCCCTGAGACTCAGCCCTACACCATTTGGTGAGACCTTTGGTGAAAATTCAAGGTCTGGGTTTATGACACAATATTTTTTCCTGGTCTGTTCATCCTTGGCGCAGTTCGGGGATAGCATATTGGAACAGGAGGTTCCACACTACTCACTCGCATGGGCACTCTCTAACCTCGAAGCAAATTCTGTCTTCTCCCGTCTCCCAGATCACATTCCGAGATCCTACACAGATGGGGAAAAATACTCTCGATGCCTCCCTAAGAATGCACACAGTCATAAAGCTCATGTACATTCAAATTGCTTTTTAAAAACAAAGACCGTGAAAACCAAAGCTATAAAAGTATATGAATCATCAACCCAGAAATCTTGCCTCAAGGCATGCCTGACACCGTGTTTCTTCCCGGATGCTCTTCCTTCACAAATTATGGAAGCTGCTGACATCCTTCTGGGGAAAGGATTGTCTGATTCTGCAGGCAGTTAAGAATAACATGTAAATGTCATTTAGATGAGCTATTTCTACATGGATCAAAAGACACACTCAAGTTACTATGATAGCCAAACCCTTTATTTCAATAAAATCACAGCAAACCCACAAAACTCTCCCAACTGAATTAGCACCAGTGTGGTGTGGGAGTCATTCAGACATTCCTTCCAGGTTAGTAGACTATTTGCAATTCAGCTCTTTTACTGATGTGCATGTTATATAACTGCCACCAGCCACAGGGGAAGCTAGAATCCAAGGTTTCTCAAAATTTTCCACTGTGTACTCAAAGCCAACAGGAGAGAGTGAATGAATACTCCCTTGCTTTATGATGACATAGCTAACACTGCCTTCCCAGTAAATACCAGAGTCAGAGGCAATATAACATAGTGGATAAATTAATGGGTTCTGGTGGTAGGTCATCTAGTGTTTGAATCCTTATAGGTTTAGGAGCTGTGTGGCTTGGATTGCTTTCTTCGCCTCTCTCAGTTTTAATTCTTGTCAGCTTCTATGATTTGATCTTACTTGTAGGGTTACTCTGAGGGTTAAATGAGTTAAAATATATTAAGTCCTTAGCATAGCTCCTGTATATAATGGCTTAAATGTAAGCTATTGTTTAAAAACAAAATTGCAAGTTCCATGTTCTACTTTAATTCAGACAGTGTTGCAATTTTCTCTGTATATGTCTCTATTTTAATACAACGTAATGTTTCTCCCCAAATTTCTAGTAGAATTGACCCTCCCAGGAGAGGTGCCATGTTTGTGCTCAGCTCTGCATAAACCCTGGTTCCCTTCTGCAAACCCCAAGACTGACACCATCCTGACTTGATAAGGACAGTCAACCCGAAGAGGAGGCAGTAAGGCTCGTTAACAAGGCTCCTTGAGGATTTATTGTTGTTCATTTTCTAGATAACTGAGTAAAAACCAATCCTTGTAGATAAAGTTACCATGGAATGAATTACATAATTGTCTTAACTTAATGAGTGAGGTCTTAGAAAGTATTTACGTCTCAAGGCTTCTTAGTTGTTTCTAAGGAACTTTACTAGTAGACCTCACTTCACTAAGTCAGCATCGTGCAGAACAACGGCCACTGTCCGCACCTGGAGATGAGGAAGGTGGCGTGGATTGAGGTGACCTCAGAGAACGCTGACCTCAGAGTCAGGAAACCTGAATTCTAGGTTTGTCCCTCTTTCAACTTGCTTTGTTATTTTGCAAAAGTCTTTTCTCTTGCTTGGACTGTTTCTCCATCCATACAAAGAAGGACTGGGGACCAAGCTGGATAGCTTCTATCATCTTGTTCCAAAACTTCAACTAGCTGCAGACTACCTAAGGGCTTCTACGATTAAAGAAAGTTTACTTCTTTTCTTATCAAGAGCATAAAATGGAAATCAATATTTTTGTGTGGTTTGTGTGTGTTTGCTTCCAAAATTAGACTTTCTTTTTTTTTGAGACAGAGTCTTACTCTGTTGCCCGGGCTAGAGTGCCATGGCGTCAGCCTAGCTCACAGCAACCTCAAACTTTTGGGCTCAAGCGATCCTGCCTCAGCCTCCCAAGTAGCTGGGACTAAAAGCATGCTCCACCATGCCCGGCTGATTTATTCTATATATATTTTTAGTTGTCCAGCTAATTTCTTTCTATTTTTAGTAGAGACAGGGTCTCACTCTTGCTCAGGCTGGTCTTGAATTCCTGACCTTGAGCGATCCTCCTGCGTTGGCCTCCCAGAGTGCTAGGATTACAAGCGTGAGCCACCACGCCTGGCCTAGACTTTCTATTTTTATTTTTTTCAATACATACCTATTTTGTTCACGCATTATTCTCAGGATTATCTTTTTTAGAAAACCAGCATAGCACTATACATTTTTCTCATTTGCTTGTCACTACAATCCTAGAAGGTCATTTTATCTCATTTTACAGATCTGGACATGAAGCTTAGAGGGGCCACATGAATAAATTCCTATGGAATCGGTTAATTTAGGATTCAAACTCAGGCGCGTTGATTCTAGAGCTCGTATCCTTGGCTAATTCTTTACATGTCTGATTTCAAACGGTCTGACTGTCCTGCACATATCTTTTCTGGACCTATGATACATCTGCTTATCTCTGCTGGTTTCTACTTTCGAGAAGCCACTCCATCATTATGCAATCAGCAAACATTCTTGCTGTCTATAAGTCGATCTGGATCTACATTGTATCTTTTTCCCAACCACAGGTCATGCATTCCTGACTGTGTATTAGAAACTCAGCTCCCCACTTGATTACATGTTTTCACACCAGCGGCCACACCTCACGCATGTGGCCGCCCCAGTGACTGGCATATGGCAGTTCATGGTAAATGCTGCTTATTGAAATGCAAGAAATCATGAATCTCTGCACTGCTTATCTGTGATAAGGATTCTAAATACAAATTTTGTGAGTTTGTACTCAGGGAACAATGCCACTTCTATGAAGAAGACTAAAAATAAACAGTGAAATATTTCTCAGAGTCAAAAATGAGCCAAACCCGTGGCTACCACCACATCGTCCCTGCACCGGCATCATCATGTCAACATCAGTGTGGCTTCCTTTGCTTCTGGCGACTAAGTGGCTACAATTTACATTGTGATTATGAATAGCAGAAAGCATGCAGAGTGTAGAACACTAGTGAGTTTAAAATGTTCTTTCTGGAAATGTCTGGGCCAAGGGATTAGGATCAAACCTAAGTTCTTTGCATAGGAGATTTGGGGGAATTTATGAAAAAGTACTGATTTTTGACTATAGGAAAGGGGGCTTATTGAAGGCTCAAAATGTTTCCCTCAAGTCAAATTTCTCCAACAAGATTGAGAACATTAAAGATAAATAGCATTGAAACATATGGATTGAATTTCCCGTGAACAGCACAAATTTTGATATTAAGGGGACACATACTTCGGAAAGACAATTTGGCCCCTGCCGAAACCAGAATATTTAAGAAATCCTTCTAGAGACTTTGCCAAAGCCAAGAACCACTGGACTGTTCTATGCCTAGCAACTTCCACTTCAGCCAGTGCCCCAGCAGCCTGGCCAAATGCAACAGAGAACTCAGCATCTTCTGAGGGGGACGCCTGCCAATCTCAACCCTGGAGATATGTTCGAAGGCTTCCAGCTGGTCCTCTGAGCCAAGAGAACTGTTTGAAAATGCTGGAGTCTCTTAGCATATCTGCCTCAGGTTACTTTGAGAGACAGTATGTGGGAGCTGGCAGGCTGAGAGCAGGATCCATGCTGTAAACTATTTGCAAAAGCCCCACTTCCTTGTGCTTGGGCCAGGTTCTTCCCACCCCAGACGGTCTGTGCGAGGACAAAAAACAAGGACTATTGTCAAATTAATAGCACTTTCTGAAAAATTATGGCAGGTGGCAAGATTCTTGGCCATTGAGTTCCAGCCAAAACATTTCACATTTTTTTTCTCCTGGGGGAGGCACTGGGATCCTGCCATGAGTCAGAGGCGCGGGGGCGGCGGCAGAGCATAGCTGCCGCTTGAGCATCTCGCCTGTCACTGATGAGAATTAGTCAATTCTTGGAAAGAAGGAAGAGCTCATCTCACTCTGCTTCCCACTTCCAGATTCTCCTCTCGGCCTTGGATTGGAGAATCAGGAATCTAATGCAGTTTGGTTGATTCCACTCAATGCAAATATATTTCCTGAACTTCTGCTCAGCATCAGGCCCAGGGCTGGGTCCTGGGAAGACATAAACACACTGGACTCAGTCTCTCCCCTCAGAGGACTTACAGGTTAGTGCAAAATTCCCCCGAATGTGTTATGGAACACTGGTTCCTGGGAATGAACCAGTGAAACTGGGCCAGGTATAAAAGTTTTAGGAAATGTGGAATTCCCTATCATTCTTTATGGAGAGACACAATATTATTGTCACCATATTAAAGGCTTCGTCCTTCAGAAAAGTGACTTACCAGCTCATGCAAATTTTTAACAAATAATGCCCACCCCCACCACCATGACACACACATGCACACACCTTTCTCCCATGACTATTCCCCACAGCAACTTTGGAAAGTAATAGCCTAGTACAAAGAGGCAAAATGATCCTTTTTTGAGACAGATGTGATATTTAAAGCTAACCACAAGGTATGGAGTTAGCACAGAGGAGGAAAGTAGAGAATCGGAAGGACTCTCTTGAAAAGATGATGCTCTAAGTGGGTTTTGATAGACGGATGAAAGTTCCCAGATGGGAAACACTGGGAAGAGCCTTCCAGCAAAGAGGAAAGCCGTGCAAGGGCCTGCAGTTCGCAGGAGTCAAGCTATCTCCCCCAGGGTACATATGCGTGCGTGCTGGCAGTTTGGGGAAGTGTGCAGGAAGAGCAGCAGAGAGGATGCTGGAAAGGGCTAGAAACAGATCTTGAAATTCTTATATGCCACATCGCTGTTTTGAGCTGCAGGTAAATATTAAAATATGAAAATACAGTTTTCTCCAAGTTCAAATTCCTGGTGTTTAACACACTGTACCTTCTTCATGCATCGTATAGTGAACTTGTTTTGACTGCATTCATTCAAAGTCACAAAATCCAATTTTCTGTATAACGAAGGCCTCTGAAGACAAGGAAGCATGGCTCCTGGTGTTTCGGGGCACTCAGCCCGAAGGGTCCCTTGGCGCCTGGAACGGGGGAAGCAAACTTGGCAGATGTTGGGGAAGTGCTGAGGGCAACTCAACGGCTTACATTAGGAATGTTGAGGAATGAGGCCGAGTGGAGTTGAGAATCCAATGGTGAGCTAGAGTTTGCCCAGGAAGCAGCGAAAGCAATGTGGTGATCCCGACATACGGAAAATTTGGTGTCTGTGTGCTCTGTCAGGAACAAGACCCTACAGAAAAAGCTGGAGTCAGGAAGACTGAGGTCTTGTTCCAGCTGAGTGCAACTTGCTGTGCAGCTGTGGGCAAACGGCATTCCCCAGGAAGTGAAATGAGTTAGACTGTTAAGACTCAAAGAACATTTCAGCTTCAATACACTAGTGATCTCTCAAAGTTAGCTAGTGCTCAACACAAAGCTAAAAATTAAATCATATTAAAATGTATAGAGTCAAGAGATCACTGACAAAAGGGAATGTTAAACACCTACAATGTGCTGGACACCACGCTATGTTCTTAAGTAAGTTCTTAATTAACCCTTATATCAATGGTGCAAAAGTTTCTTTTATTCCCATTTTGCATATGAGTGAACTAAAGCTCAGAAAAGTTCTTCCAAGTTCTCACAGCTCCTAAATGAGAGAGGCAGGGTTCGGTAGCAGGTCCGTGTGGTTGAAAAGCCCCTGTTCCTTTTATTCCATCACACCGTCCATTATCCTGAAACAGGTTTATTAAATGTTTTGGAGGGGACCGAGTAAGAGAGTGCTCTGTCCTCTAAGTCAAAAGGATGCTGTTAATGGAACAGAGGGCAGGATGGAAAATACTAAGGCTAAGTGTTTCCTAATTGGGATCCTTGGCACAGAAATGTGCCATCACACAGGGGCTGCTCCGTGTGGAGTGGCTCACAGAGCCCAGCCCTTGGGGCAAACAGGCCAGGGGCACATTGGTAACCAGGCGAGCTGGAGCCCAGGCCCATGGAATAGCTGCTTGTCTCCACTTGCAGCTCTTGCACCCAGGTCAGGGGGGGCTAGCTTTACTTCCGTACGGCCAGTAAAACCCCCATCCCAGAAACTTTCCGCAATTTAACTCCACTTTGGGGAATAACCACGTGGGGAGAAGCCCAGCGGCTGATCCGGATTCAGTCTGAATGAGTTTGTGAAAACACTGGATGGCTGGCTTATCTGAGCAAACCCACAGATGCCACTTACCTGGGAAATGTATCCATCTGCTAGGGCTTCCATAACCAAACAGCCACAAACTGGCTGCTTTAAACAAGAGACATTTATTTCTCACAAAGATTGGGGAATTATTTCTCATATTTAGAAGGCGGAAGTCCAAGAGCAGAGTCTCAGCAGGTGTGGCTTCTCTTGAGGTCTGTCTCCTTGGGTGGCAGACGGCCACTTTCTGCTCACATGGCCTTTCTCTGGGCACACACCCTCCTGCATCTCTTTCTCTTCTCCTAAGGACACCAGTTGTACTGGACTAGGGCCCGTTCTTATGACCTCCTTTAGCCTTAATTATTATCTCTTTAAAGGCCTTATCTCCATATATAGTCACATGAGGCATATACATCTTGAGAGACTACAACTCAGTCCATAACAGGAAGGAAGGTGTTGCAGTGAAATTTTCATTGAGTGTGTATTTAAACGGAAAAATCATAAAGTCAGTTAGCAATGGGCTGCCATTTAGACACACTTAGAACAGTGGTTCTAAACTGTGGCTGCACATGGAATCACTTGGGGAGTTTTCTAAAAGGGCAAATGTCGGGGTTCCAACCCAGAGCAACAAGAACCTCAGGAACTGGTATACAAGGGCTGTCCGGAAAGTATCCAGCCACGTAACTGTTCTCGTTATATTAACAATGGCTGGATACTTTCCCGACAGCCCTCGTTTTAGTCAGGGCTCTCCAGAGAAACAGAACCAGTGGAATGTGTGTATGTGTGTGTGTGTGTGTGTGTGTGTGTGTGTGTGTGTATGTGTGTGTGGAGAGAGAGAGAGAGAGAGAGAGAGAGAGAGAGAGAGAGAGAGAGAGAAAGAGAGAGAGAAAGAGAGAAATTTTAAAAAATTGGCTCACGTGATTATAAAAACTGGCAAGCCCAAAATCTGCAGAGTACTCCAGCAGGCTGGAGACCGAGGGAAGAGTTGATGTTGCAGCTTGGTTCTGAAGCCAGTCTGGAGGCAGAGTTTTCTCTTTTCTCTTCCCTGGGACAATCTGTTGCTTTATGTTTTTTAAGGCCTTCAACTGATTGGACAAGGTCCACCCACATCATGGAAGTTAATCTTCTTAACTCAGTGTGCACTCATGTGTTAATGTCATCTAAAAAATACCTTTATAAAAACATCCAGACTGATGTTTGACCAAATATCTGGGTACCATGTCCTAGCCAAGCCAACACATAAAATTACCCATCGCAGTTGGTATTCTTTAACAGCTACTCTGGATTCTGACACGCAGTCAGGGCTGAAGACAACTGATCTAGAGCCAGGAGGTATGATTCAGCCTGACATACCGGGCTCTTTCTACCCTGCCTCGGTCAGAAAAGCCAGTTTCTTCACTGGTTCCTCAGTTTCTTCTGTTCTGCTAGGTACTGGTTCTCCTAGGCTGCACAATCTAACTTCCTCGGGACCTTTAAAAATACTGATGCCCAGGCTCCAATGCATGAGATTTTGATTTACTTGGTAGGAGGTAATCAAACCTGCAAATGCAAAATTCAGCCTGGGCATCAAGGGTTTACAAATTCCCCAGGAGATTCTAAGAGGCAGCCGAGATGGAGAACAACCATTCGAGTAGTCCATGCCTTTATTCAAACCTTCCACTTAGGTTAGATTCATGAGAAATTTACCTTCAAAGCTGCAGTTTGTTTATAAATCTCACCTGGTATGGGAATATGGGATTGTCAATGTGCTTGAATTTCCACGACTGGAAAAAAATATATACACTATAAAGCTTTCCTCACTGCAGTGAACCACTTAGATTCTCACACATGGACATTTTTTCCCGCCAAAAACTTTTATTGCCCAGCTTCCATGTGGTGCCATGTAAGCATCCCTCCTGTCCCACAGGAGAGACAAAGGAGGAAGGACAGTTTGTCTCTACTTAAGGAAGTTGCAGCGGAACGGAGAAAGCAGGCGTTAATGCCACTATTGGAGGAGGAGGGGGGATGAGAGCTTCGTGAGCCCAGAGAACTTCTTGAGGTGGAGAAGAGGGTGCAGAGAGGCACCCTGGGCACAAACGACAGCTGCCGCAACAGGAGGGCACATGAGGCTCTCAGGAAGGGGCAGGGGCCAGTGCTGGAGCACCACTGAGGCCGTGAGAGGAGTGGCTGGGAAGCTGGTTTGAGATTAGATGGCAAAGAGCCTTGAAAGCTAGAGCGAGGAGTTGGAAGTTGTTCTATAAGTCCCCAGGTTTTATGAGAGATAACATTTACTGATGTTTTAACAAAAATTACCTGAAAGTAAGCCAAGGGCAGCACTCAACAGAAGGGAGGAGGGAGTGCAGACTCAACAGAAGGTTCTAGAAACAATCTAGGTAAGCAATTTTAAGGACCTGAACCAGGGCACTGGCAACGCAGAGGGACAGGATGGACAAGTGGGGGAGCCCAGGTGAGTGGCAGAGCCGACATTTGAACCAAGGTCTTGACTCTCACTCAACACGTGCCAGGTCGCGTGCTGGATGCTGGGGACACAGAGATGGCCACGGGTGCTGGCTCACTGTGCTTACAGCTGAGAGGACACTGGCAGCAAGTAAAGGAGAAAGGCAGCTTGCCCAGGCTCAGAGGGGCAGGGAGAGCTTTGCAAAGGAAAGGGCATCTTAGAAGGGGCCAGATGAGTGAGTGGGAGTAAAAGAACAGAGGGGCCAATGGGGAGGGAAGTCGGGGTCCAAGCAGAGGGAATGGCAGGTGCAAAGCCCAGAAGTGAGAGAGAGCGTGAGCGAGCATGTCTAACTCCGTGGAATGGGCTTAGTACGGTGTCACCACGAGGTAGCAAAGGCAGGGGTCAGAGATGAACTGGACAGGTGAGCAGAGGCAAGTCCAGTGGTGTCTTCCCCGTCCTGGGGCTGACTCTTCGGGGAACTCGGAACAATGCAAGCAGCATGCACTCCTGCTGTCCCCAGCAAGCTGCTTGCACCTACGCCTAGGATACAGCATGCCGCCTGCTCTGCAGACAAAGAAAGGAGTGAAGAACTGTTAACAGGGCTATTTCAATGATAAAGGGAGAAAGGTTCTTCAGTATGAAAATAATCATAGAAAAAGTGGGATATACTCCAGTCTGGCAAAACGTGAACACAGGATTAATGTTTTAATGTTTAAACCTATGGCAGATTTGAAGTAAGGGTCCAAATTCTCAACAGACATTCATAATCTTAAAGGAAAAACAGTCCAAATTCCTCAACACAGTAGGCAAGATCATCACGGTGATGGCCTCAGCTCCACGTCTGGCCTCATTGCTCAGCCTCCCCCTGTGCTACGGCTGCACCGAACCACTTGTGCTTATGTCAGTGCTGCTGGATTCTCTCCCTCTGCTCCCATTGGCACCCCCATTTTCCTACCTGGTGACCCCCCACTTGCTCTCCAAGTCTCAACCCAAGTGCTGCCTTCTGTAAGAAACTGTTTTTAGACTCCTCATAAAATAAAGTCAGGTAACCTGTTCTTGAAGCTAAAATAGCACATTCCTATTTTATCACGTGTCAGGTTGTATTCTGAACACCTGCTTAGAGGTCTGGCTGCTGTCGCCATCTGGGAACTCCTGTCGTGTCCATCCCTAAATTCCCAGGGCTGAAGCTATTATAATCTATAATGACAGGCACTCTGTTTATGTTTCCATGTGCAACAGTTTTCTCAATCTTTATAACAAGCAATGATATGTTTCTTTGTTTTTAGGGTTTTTGTTTGTTTGTTTAAGTTAAATTAAGTCCAAAGGAATGGGGGGCAAAGCTGGGCAGTAAAACCAAAGCCCGAGCTCTGCATCACTGGCGGGACCAGCTGCCAGGACCAGAACGGTTTCAATGAATAAATAACTTTGAATCTTGTAACCCAATCACAGAAGCAGCAGCTACCTTTTAACACGTAAAGGTATCTTATGTTGGAGCACAACAACTGCTTGTTCAGTAAATCCACGCAACTTGAACTTATCTAGCAAAGGGCTGGGGTGTGCGGGGTTGAACTCTCTACTCTTCTGGGACTGGAGCTCTGGAAGCGGGTTTCCATGTTGGTCCCCTCCTCGGGGAATCCAGATGGCTCACTGGACATTGCAGGCAATTCTGCTGAATATTCCCCAGGCGATGATGGTTTCTCTGTTGTTTTAAAATGTTAAAAACTACAGCAGGGTGACTACTTCCCAAGCTGAGTGTCTGACATTTCTTTGCCTCCTCACACAATTATTCAAACCAAGCTGATCCCACAGTGCCTGTCTTCTTTTTTTTTTTTTTATTTCAGCAAATTATGGGTGTACATATGTTTAGGTTACGTGTGTTGAAATAATGATGAAAACAACAACAACAGCAACAAATACTACTATTATTATGCTTATTATTTGCTTACACAACGTGGCGAGCAGTGAGGTAAAGACCACACAGCCCATTTGATCCTCTGAGCTGTCTAGTGTAAGTTCAAGACGAAGGGCGCTCTGTGTCTGAAGCTTCTCGCTAAGTGATTTATTAATATTTAGGTTCTTTCGCTGTGTGCTCATTCACAGTTAATCGCATCCTTGCGATTGCAGCAGCTGCATCTCTGCTCCAAGCATGTACTGCGCACTGCAGTGAGCCTATTCATCTTGTGCTTTCAGGACTTGCCATTAATTCTCTCATCTTCTTGAGTTTTATTATTCTCTCCTTCCTAGGGCACAAATGAACTCAAGCATTGAATTGCTTCAGCATTGCACATACTAAAAGTTTAATTTCGGAAGTTTCCAAGGCATGCACATTCCCTCCGCTCCTGGCAGCGTGCGCTGCAGGCCCGCCTCAGGGCGCCATTCGCCCCTTGTCGTTCACTCCCACGTTCGGTTCAGGGTTATTGAGCGGACTCCACGCTAGTGCCTTAGATATATGAGGTCATTTCATGCTGACAATAATTCAGTGCGGTAAATATCACGATCCCCATTTTCCCAGTGAGGAAACTGCGGTAGGGTGAGCACCTGGGCCCAAGTGTGCAGTGAAGACGTGGAGGAGCCGGCACGTGGACAAAGGTTCTCTGCCTCCTGGTTCACTGTTTTTCCTGTACCTTGGGCTACTTTGCCACTGAGATCTGATGGGAGAAGTCCTACTTGATGGGGAAAATTAGGTGAAATTCTCATTTAGTTCCATTTTCCAGCAACAGATTTGGTAGTGACATGGTGGCTGCCAGCATTATGCATCTAGTCTCTTCTCATCCCAGGCTCACACATCCCAGGGATAACTCAAACACCGCCAGCCATTAAAATCATTTCTTTCCAGTGAGGGTGGTGGCACCTGACAAGTGGCTGCTTCCTGCTCTCAAATCCAGGAAATGAAGGTGGCTGACTCCAAGCTCAGAGAGAACCATCCCCATCCGTAGCGATTTCTTTGATCAGGGAGACCAGCGATAGATTAGCACCGTCTCTAGCTGTGGCTCTGCAGTTCATCTGACAACTCAGCTGATCAGGAAGGATGAGAAAGCTGGCGGGGTCAGAGGCGCCGGAAGGAGGGTAGCTTGAGTGTGGGGAGGAGGTGGGAGCACCCTGCCTGGAGATGTGGCCCAGAGGAACAGTGTGTGAGTCCCACATGACTCAGCCCTCTGTGCAGGTAATGAGATCTCAACAAGACATGAGCTTATTTAAGAAAACACGCAGGAAGAATTCATCATTGATGTGGCTATTTTGGGAGATGAAAGGGAGCTTGAAAAGGAGGAACATGTGAAAAGCATCCAGGCTGAGTGAGTGTGATAGAATACTAAGGTTCCTCTTCATAATCGAACAGTAAAAATCAAATGTGTCCCCATCTTTCAAGTCTCAGGACTGAAAGAGTGAGGTATTGAATGCAGATGTTGGCAGTTTTTTGCTCCCTGGATGTAAAGACCGTGGTTTGAGGATTGAGGGATTTCGGAAGGGATTTGCTCCTTCATTCCTTTATTGTTGCTAAGAGAAACCAGGCCTCAAACTCAATGTCTTGGGACTGGGGATGGGGACTCCCCGCACCAGCCCCCAGCACGCCCGTGCTTCCCCTGTGGAAAGAAGCATTGCCATTAGCTGTTTGCTATGACCTCATGGTGCAGTGGGAGCAGAAATCCTTTTTTAATCACTTGCAGGACACTCTCTGTCGAACGGTGATCAGCTGGGGAGAAGACGGGGTGCAGGGGAGGGTCTGCTGCCTCTGAGGCAGATGCACCAGATGTGGGCTGACGTGTTCTTTCAACTTCAGTAAAGTCCCAAGGGACAGGAGGATGTGGCACACTCAACAAGAGCAGAGGAAATCTGAGGGCTGTGCAAATCTGAATCCCAGCTGCTCTGCTCTCTCCTGTGTTGTGACAGTGGCCTCCAGCTGGTTTCTCTTCCAGACATCCATGTCCAGCCTCTCACCCCAAGTAGAAGACAGATCTCCAGCACCCTTTATTTCCACCTGTTGTTGTTGTTTTTCCTGAAGCTCTGATTCTACCTCTTCCCAGCGCCCCTGACTTCCGACATCACTGATTGTTCAGTCCTGCGTGTTTGTGGAGGCCTTCCTAGGTCCTGCTCTCCCTTCTGTGTCCCTCCCTTCACTTTCCCACCTTTTCTGGCGCTCAGCCCATGGAAACACTTCTTATTCACCATTTGGATGTTAAGCCACCTGGGTGACATCCCTCAAACCCTACTGTGTTGCAACCTGACTCTGGCATCCTCCCTCCTCGCCTCCCCGACCAGGGCTACTGGACCCCTTTAGGAAAACTACACACTCACCCTGAAATCCATCCCACAAATGCCACGGTTGCTCTAATTTTGTAACCTCCCTCAGTCTGGAACACATCAACGAGTCTCCACTGGTCCAAAGCAGCCGTTCTTGAAGTGTCTTCTGAGGTACATTAGTCAACAGTGGTTCTAACACAAGATTCAAGGCAGTGTCTTTCTGCTCTTTGTAAATATGTACAAAGTCCATCTGAGGGGCCAAACTCTAATAGGTCTGGTGGGTGCAGGGATGAGCAAATTAGACATCCAATGCCCATACGGCATTTACCATTGATCATAAAAGACGTTAAACAATTAACACTGTGAAGAGAATTTTGAAGAAAGGCGAAGGATGTTATTGAAAAGAAAAATGGGGGGTGGGTGTGGCAAACCTAGTCTGAAAAATCAGGGGTGGGGGTTGAGACCCGGAATGTGAGGAGGGATTCACTGGGTTGGGACTGGGGGCCATGGTTCCTGGTGGCGGGAGCCACATGTGTCAAGACTATACCACTGGAAACAGCAGGGCATGTTCAGGGCCCAGAAGGAAGGAAGGTGGTGTGGCTTGAGGACAAGTGGTGCTTTCAAACGATGATCTTTGAGTGACTTTGCATAACCATCAGGAATACGTGCCCAAAATACAAATGTCTGATCTTTATCCCAAGTCCTGAGTAAGAGTCTCTGGGGATGGGAACTCTGGTAGACTGGGTGAAGAAATGGCTGTGGTTTTCACCCTGTCCTGAGCCCATGACCTTTGTAATGTAACTCTGCAGCTCTTCCCATCAAGAGGTGGGGTCGCTTCCTTTCAACTCTGGGCTGGCCTGTGACCCACTTTAGCCAACAGAAGGAGGTAGAAATGTTCTCATGCCCACTGTGATCCCAGAAATGGAGAGGCAATGCATGCTTCTGCTCCCTCTCAGAACATGTCACCCCTTGTAAATGAGAGCAGGCCAGCCTGCTAGGGGATGAGACACCACGTGGAGGACAACCCGGTTGTCCCTCTGAGGCCATCCTAGATCAGCCTGTAGCAAGCCAGCCCCAGAACCTGCAGGCAAGTCCAGCCAAGGCCATCAGAGCTGCTCACTGACTTGCAGCTGGTGGCAGATGCATCAGGAAATCCAGAGGAGACCGGTGGCTTAAACAACAATCGTCTGAACAATAGTAACTAATAATGTACTAAGTCACTGAGTTTGGGGTGGTTTGTTATGCAGAAAATTGACTCTTACAAGAGTCAAGAATATGAAGAAGGATTCTGAGAGTAAGAAAAGCAGAGTTCAGGTCCAACTGGATTTTGTAGGCATGTTGTGCATTTGGCACTTTATCCTAAGGGTTATGTGAAGCTACTGAAATGTTTTGAGCACGAATGTGACACAGTTAGGTTTGTGTTATGGAATGATTAACATGGCTGCTCCATGGAGAATGAATCCGGGTGGATTGAATTCAACTTGAGTGAGTTTAGTTTAGTTTTTTATTTTAAACCTATATGTTGAGCTTCAACTATGCATTCAGTAATGAGATCACAAGGAAGAAGGAGATTCAGATCCTGTCTTCAAATCTAGTGGGAGACAGAAAGTTATCATGCATTTCATCAAGGACCATGACAGAGGTAGGCTTGGTAGTTGTGGTAGCCTGGAGAAATAGCACCTCACCCAACCTGGGGAGAAATGAAGGATTCAGTCCATCTGGCGACAGTTGAGGATGCCATGAAGTTGGGGGACATGGTTTCCTAGGAAGACAGGAAGAGGAAAGAGCCTAAGTAAAATCTGGTGTTGCTGCAGTGTGAGCAGGAGGTGGGAAGCAGAAGGAATTATGATGGGAGAGGCAAGAAGGGGCCAGGCCATAAAGAATATTCTTTGTACCTAATGAGGCTATAGACAGACCAAAATCCAACAGGTGCTGAGTTACGAGGTTCCTCCTGCCTGATCTACGGATGCATTGGTGATAGAAGACAGCCAGTTGAGAAGGGCAGGCCCTGCCCTGAGAGTCCCCGGGGTGTGTGTCATCACAGTCATCTGACCTACCGCAGCTGAGGCAGGGCTGTCTGCTCTGTCCGAGACTAATGGGCAGAACACAGAAGTCACAGTAACCAGACAGTTCCCTTGGTTTATAGAGTTTGGGCCCAGAGTCCTAGAGTAGCCCCAGTACTCCTGACTGTCTTCTGGGAGCCAGCAGTCAGTGGAGGCAAGAAGAGAACATTTTTTGCTGCGATCCCCCTCCTCCCGGGGGCCTGGCATCCTGTGCTGCCAGTCTCCAGCTGTCTGTCTAGACAAGACACAGATTGGACCTGGGAGGTACTGAATGAACACTGTGATCCAGGCCCACTCACTCTTGGCCAACTGGAGGGTGAGCATGTGAGGACAGAACCCCAGTTGGAGAGATTGGGGGCTCCTTCTCCCATTAGCACCCAGGTGCTCTCCCCAAACCACGGAGCCCTGCCTATGATCACTGCACCTTGAGATCTGCACTGGGTCCAGGCGTGCTTAGTAAGACCTGCCTTCCAGGCTCCTGCCAAGCATTTCCCAGGCACTGGGACAAACTCCACTTGATCTGCACAGGTACAGACGCTTGGGAGAGCCTTGAAGCCCCTGTGAAGAGTAATCGTTTTCAAAGATTGAATGTGTACATGGGTAAGACCTGGACCCTCATACTATCCTCTCAGTGTTGCCTTAACTTCACACAGCAACTCTGTGACAGAGACATTATTAACCCTATTTTAAGGTATTAATTAGGAAAGCACAGCTTTGAGAAGTGAAGCATTATAACTTGCTGGTGATCTCAGAGCTTTAGATGCGGTGGAGTCAGGATTAGAACCCAGAACTTCTGCACTGCATACGCGCCTTCCATCTATTCAACCGCATTGCCGCTGCTGTCCTTCCGCTTTGTATTTAGATGAAGATAAAAGGGGCAGGTCTTCAGATACTCCATATAATGCAAAAAGAAAAAGAAAAGGAGCAGAGAGAGAAAGTGATTTCCTGGGACTTAGATCTTTCCACCATAGCTCTAGCTTCCTGTTCCCTTCTCCTTCAGGCTCCTCCACATTCTCTTTGTGTTTCCTGTGCTGCTGCTCCAGGTCTTCCTGATCTGAGCCGGGAGGCAGGAAGCTTGCTGGAGATCCAGACAGCTGTGGACAGTGGGTTCTTAGTGCCGCCCTGCCACCTGTCAGCCCCTGCAGAGAGCAGGCGTCGGGCGTGGGGGCGCCCCAGGAAACCTGGGACTCCAAGCCAGACACTCACACTGGAAGAGCTCTGGTGGAATTCAGGACCCCAGGTTTGTGTGGATCATTTGAATGAAGGCTTTGTCTTCCTTTCCCATCCTCTATGTGAACCTCAGTGCTGATCGCTAGCCCGAGGTCTCAGAGGAATTGAAAGTTTGAAGGAGGTTGCCTTTCAATGTGTTCACCCCATGTTGAACACGTACTCAGCTCCTGACTTCTTGAATTAATAACAAGAGGTTTTTGTGTTTTTTTCCCCAGTATGTCAGAATAAATGAGGGCAAGGAGCCAGTTCTCTAGATCATGAGAGTTTCTTTCCTTTGTCCATAACTACTGACCCTGTATCTTGCCCTGGAAATACTCAGCTGCCTTCAGTTAGCTCACACTCTGTCCTCGTCATCGTACCCACATCACCGTGGCTCCATGAAATGAGAACCGTGCCCTGTGGAGACACCTGTCAGTCCTTCTGAGCACCTATCCCGGTGAGGCTCAATTGCCAGGGATCATGAAATCAGGGCAGGATTCAGACACAGCTTGTGGGGTCCAGTGCAAACTGAAAGAGTGAGTTCCTTCTTCCAGATTACTAAGGGTTTCAAAACTGGACAGCAAAGCATTAAACCAAACACAGGGCCCATCTAAGGTTGGACCCTCATGGAGCTGGCCCTGCGAGGGGCAGCGGAAACGTAGCAGAGATGAAGAAGAGAGGGAAGTTAGAGCTGAGTATTAGCATCTCTGTCCATGAAATAGGGCGAGGACCCTTACCTTGTCAATTGCACCTTAATTTTTGGTAATATACGCAGACTACTAGGATATATTAGATGCCAATTAAGGGGAAGTTTCTCTCCCTAAGAGAGAATCTAGTTAAACCCCTCATTTTGCAGAGGAGACACCTGAAGCCCAAAAAGAAAAATGTCTCGTCCATGTTTAGCCAGGTGATTCATTTGTGGTGGGGCTGGGATGGGGACACCACGGCTCCTGATGCCTTTCCTGGTGGACTTTGCACTAGACCAGGCCACCTCTCATCTCTCCAGCTGCCTTGGATATTTCCTGCTTGACTGGTGAGGCAGGACTTAGTACTCATCAGCAGATGGTTAGAGACTGAATCAACCATCTGTAAGACTGGGCCCCACTTCCTGCCCAGTCGCTGTGTCCCATGACTGAATAATACTGAAATGAATGTTATCCTTCATCACAGGATGCTTGGGGTGGGGGGATATCTTTCTCAAATGACTTCTCACATGGTTTGTGATGAAATAGCTTTCCCTGTACAAAATCATTTTGTAGTCCCCAGATGTCTGCTTTGGACATTAACAAATAGTATGCCTGGTAGTAGAATAATTCAAAGGCTATACCACAGGCAAAGGTAGGGTGTGCTGGATCCCTTTGTACTGGAATACCACTGGCCAGGCACTGTGTCAGTGCTTAATAATAACAATAATATCATGAAAGTATCCTATAGGTATAAACTTTTGGGAATTATAAACTACTGTTGTATTAGATATTGTCATTCTAATACCAGAGGAAGAAAAAGGCTGGTGTGTTTTTACTGTAACTTTTTAGAAGAGAACATTGGCTCAGAATGACCTGACTATGTGCTAAAGACACAGTGATGTCCATGGTAGTAATGGGGGATTCTGAGGAAGGACATTGCATTTGGTTAGTCTCTTTATCTCCTGGGCCTAAGAGCCAACTGTGAACTAAATCAATGATACTTTCAATGTCTAAATTTTACTCAGAACACAATAGGGTATATCAAAAAGAAAATGGAATTCAGGGTCCTCTATACTATCCTGTCTTGTCTGACACCCATTCCTGGAGACTGGAGGCTGTACTCCCTCTGCATCAAGACCTGGCATTGTTCTTAAAGCCGGCCCTGATCGGTAGCACAACCTTTTGCAAGGATTTGAGGTCTGATATTCTGTGGTGATTGTGTTCCAAAATTATGGTTCTAATGTCAAAGCCATGTAGAAGTTTGATTTTCTGTGGACACTTTCATCCACAGCTTATGAGTACGGTGACCACTCTTTCACTTATGACTCTCAACTCTATTATTTCAAGGCTCAAATTCTGTCCCAAGCTTCAGACCTACATGTGTCATTATCTGCTAGACTCAATTCTTGGGTAAATCCCCAACATCTCAAACTCAGAGTGTCTCTACCTAAGCTCCTATCCCTCTACCCCAAACATAGGTTCCCTGTGGGCTGCTTTCTCTCATTGGATGCCAATGCCTTTACCTGTGTTAGAATCCTTCCTCTCTTTCCCCTAATGTGATAGACCAGATTATAAAAGTCTGTGCATTCTATTGGCCTTCAGCCATTCCACTTCCAACCCTTCCCTACACTGCCCTAGAGTGATCCTGATCATGTCCTTCCCTATTGGATAGTTTTCCTTTTATTTATTGTCATGCCACGCACTGCTCTCATTGCTAACAACCTAAAAGGTAGTTACAAATACCATTTTTCAGATGGGGAAACTGAGGAACAGAGAGTTTGAGTAACTTGCCCAAAGTCATAGAGCTGCTAGATGAGAAAGCAAGAATCTTCATCCTAGATATCTATTTCCAGAGACTCTGCTCCTGGCCAGTAGATTATTATTATGGGCTAAATTATTTCACCTCCCCCCCTAGATTTTTATGTTCAAGTCCTAATCTCCGCTATCTTGGAATATAATCATATTTGGAAGTAATATCTTTAAAGAAGTAATTAAGTTAAAATAAGATCCTCAGGGTGGGCTCTAATCCAATACGTCCTTATACGAACAGGAAATCTAAGGAGAGGATGTAGACTTGTACACACACAGGAAAGACCACACAAGGACACGGCAAGAAGGCGACCATCTGCAAGCCAAGGAGAGAGGCCTCAGAGGAAACCAATCCTGCTGAAAGCTTGACCTTGGACTTTTGCCTCCAGAACTGAGAAAATAAATTTCTGTTGTGTAAACCACCCAGGCTATGGTATTTTGTTATGGCAGCCCGAGCAGGCTAATACAGATATGTTGCCTCTCATCGCATACGAACAAAGCCTAAACTCCTTTAGCATGACGAAGTCCTCCAAAACTTCAGATCTGCCACATTCTCCTCATTCATTGTCCTCATGTGACTAAAAACCCGTGTGTTCCAGTCATATTGAGGCATTTGCCCTTCCCCTTCTATGCTTTCCATGTGTTTATTACTCTGCTTGTTCAATAATTTTATTCCTTTATTACCTAAAAGCATCCAATCATCCTTTTTGACTTGAGTATCACCTCTTCTCTGAAACTTTACAGGACCCTCTGCTGGGAAGCATATTTTGTCCCTCCATTCTCTGTTCTCCCACTGGCACCGGGCATATAAATCTGTTCCAGCAATCATCACACTCCATCTCCTCATGAGGTCACTGGTGAGTGCCTGAGTGCCCACTGAGGGCCTCACACTCTGCTGGGCGGTGGACATGCAGGGATAAAGGTGCAAATTCTTGCACTCAGGGAGGCAGCTCTCCAGTGAAGGAGCCCATAGCAGTGTGAGCCGGGGTGGAGGTGTCACACCCAGAGAAGGGTCTGCGGCTTTGATGACAGGCATGAGTAAGAAGTAATGGAGGGCTTTGCAGGTAGAACAGACAACAAGAACAAGGTATAGAGAAATAGCAGGGTGAGATCACAGTCTGTAGATTTTGTCTCAATGGATTATAATCTTGGGAGCAGTTAACATGTCTGATTTAATTCTAGGGCCTGCACAAAACATTTACTAAATAAATGATTATTGAATGAATGAATGCATGAATGAATCAATGCATGAGCATATGAGAAATGAAACAAGTCTCATACATCGGTTAGGATCCTTTGATTGTAAGTATCAGAAACCCACACCAGCTAACTTAAGCGAAAAGGGAGTTTATTGGATGGCTAAGGGGAAGCTCACAGGATGGGAGGAAAAAGGAAAACCAGGCTCGGTAAAGGAAGAAACCAGACATTAACAGAGGCCTCAGAGAGAACCTGCTTGCAAGGCTTGCCTGGGCATGACTGCTGGAACACATGAACCACGCATGTGTTCTGTCTCTTCAAATTCTGGGAAAGGAGCATTCAGTGGGGCTAGGGAAGAGCACATGCTCACCTCCTGGCTAGGCTGGGTCTCTGCTTCCCTGATTTTATACATTGGTGAAGAAATAATTCCCAAGTAAAAATCAGGTTTCAACACCAAAAATGTGCAATAGACTTTGGGGAATCAAGAAAAGCAAATACTACCTGGCATTTTTCAGATGGTTCTCAACTGGCTCTTTTTCATGGACTGAAGCATCTTTAGAAACTTTTTCATATTCAAATCATGGCTTGTTGGTGCCACTATGAGCTGTCATCAGTCAATGAACCAGTGTAAAGTTCTGATATGAGATGAAACTACAGACAGAATTAACACATCCTCTTCTAGCCCTTCCTGCTATGTGTCAAGGTGCTTTCAATAACTCCCTTGCTAGCACCAGGCCAACTCCAGCACCTGGTGTTAGCTGCTGACTTCCTCAACCCTACTAAAGGGCAGGTTCAGATGTTTTCATGTTCCTGGGTCTATCTTGTCTGGACTAGGGTGATATTTGTGAAGGTAGTTGATTAACTATCTAGTTTCTATAAATGGAAATTAATATTTATGTTTGCAATAGAGAACAGAGGTCTTTGTCTCCTTTATTTATCAATTTAGGATTAAAAGTTTCTGAATAGGGAGTTCTACAAAGTCTGCTTATGCCTAGAATTTAGCATAATCCTTGGCACATAATTCAATCTCTAGGAGATTCCATTTCTGTCACTCTCATTTTTGATTCTATAGCATCATATGTTCATTCTTAGCTGCTCTCCTGGCTAGGATCTTGCCAGAGAGAAATCTTAATGAAATACAATCTCTTTTTTGGATATACCTCAAGAAATTACAATAACAGTTAAGCTGAGAATCAAATCAAAGACTCAATACCTTTCACAATAGCTACAAAGAAAATAAAATATCTAGGAACATACTTAACAAAGGAGTTAAAAGATCTCTCCAAAGAGAACTACGAAACACAGAGGAAAGAAATGGCAGATGGCACAAACCAATAGGAAAACATATCTTGCTCATGGGTCAGTAGGGTCAAAGTTGTTAAAATGTCTATACTACCCAAAGTGATTTACAGATTCAACGCAATCCCCATCAAAAAACAACATCATATTTCACAGATCTAGAAAAAATAACTCTATGTTTCATTTGGACCAGAAAAGAGCCCAAATAGCCAAAGCAGTCTCAAGCAAAAAGAACAGATCTGGAGGGATCACATTACCAGACTTTACACTATACTACAAGGCTATAGTAACCAAAACGGCATGATTCTGGCACAAAAATAGAGACATAGACCAATGGAACAGAACAGAGAACCCAGACATACAACAATCCACATACAGCCAACTGCTGTTTGACAAAGCAGACAATAATATACACTGGGGAAAAGAAGCACCACTCAATAAATGGTGCTGGGAGAATTGGATAGCCACATGCACAAGAATGAAACAGGATCCATATTTCTCACCACTCACAAAAATTAATTCAAGATGGGTAAAAGACTTAAGTGCAAGGCATGAAACCATAAGAATTCTAGAAGAAAATGTAGGAAAAACTCTTCTAGATATTGGTCTAGGCAAAAAATTTATGAAAAAGACCCCAATGGCAATCATATCAACAACAAAAATAAATGGGACTTGATTAAATTAAAAAGCTTCTGCACAGCTAAAGAAATAATCAACAGAGTAAATGGACAATCTATAGAACGGGAGACAATATTCTCAAGCTATATAGCTGATAAAGGGCTAATAACCAGAATCTACAAAGAACTCAAGCAAATGAGCAAGAAAAAAGCAAACAACCCTATTAAAAAGCAGGCAAAAGACATGAACAGAACCTTTCAAAAGAAGATAGACAAATGGCCAGTAAACATAAAAAATACTCAATATCACTAATCATCAGGGAAATGCAAATTAAAACCACAAGGAGATATCACCTTACCCAAGTTAGAATGGCTTTTATTAAAAAATCCAAAAACAACAGTTGCTGGTGTGGATGCAGAGAGAAAGGAACACTTATACACTGTTGATGAGACTGCAAATTAGTACAACCTGTATGGAAAACAATGGAGATGCCTGAAAGAACTGAAAGTAGACCCACCATTTTGTCCATCAATTCTACTACTGGATATTTACCCAAAGGAAAAGAAGTTATTTTATCAAAAAGACACCTACACATGAATGTTTGTTGCAGCACAATTCGCAATTTCCAAGACGTGGAATTAACCCAAGTACCCATCGACTCATAAGTGGATTATCAAAATGTGTTATATGTATGCCATGGAGTACTACTCAGCCATAAAAAGGATGAATTAATGCCTTTTGAAACAATTTGGATGGAACTGGAGACCATTATCTTAAGTGAAGTATCTAAAGATTGGAAAAAGAAACACCACATGTACTCGCTATTAAATTGGAACTAACTGATGAGCACTCATGTACACAAAAGGAAGTAAAACTCAGTGGAAATTAAGCAGGGGGAAGGGTGGGTGGCTGAAAACCCACCTAATGGGTACAATGAACACTATCTTGGTGATAGGCACGCTTATAGCCCTGACTCAAACAATACAAAAGTAATCTATGTAACTAAAAACATTTGTACTCCTGTTTTTAAATAAAATTAAAAAAGAACACTTCACTGACTGACCAGATATAAAAAGCACAACGCTTACCAAACCGTCATTCATCACTCAAAAGGAAACAAGTATAAGGCCACAAAATAGCTCAAGAATCTTCTTTTTATCTCTCAAAATTTAAATGTTTATATACTTCCCAAGTCCTAAAACTCATACTTCCCTAAAAAAGAGTCTCCCCTACAAAATACTGTAAGAAAGAATAATTGCCTTCATTATGCAGATGAAATTTCTGTGTCATTTCGTTTTTTGTTTCTTTAGGGTTCTCTTTATGGAGGTCTCTGTGATGTGCCCGAGCTCTGGCTCCGGCTTGCTGTGTGACCATCACACATCACCCAACAGCTCTAAGTCTTAGTTAACACATCTGTAAAATGGGAAGCAGAATGCTCACCTCATCTTTCTGTCTTTCTTTGTTTTTGCTGCTTTTTAAAAATTGTGGTAAAATATACATAATAACATTTACTATCTTAACTGCTTTTTAGTGTACAGTTCAGAGGCATTAACTACGTTCACACTGCTGTGCAGCCATCGCCACTCTCTGTCTCCAGGACTCTTTTCATCTTGCAAGACTGAAACTCTGCACCCATTAAGCAATGACTTCCTATTCAGTCCCTGGCAACTACCTGCCGATTTCTTATCTCTATGAATTCGACTCCTCCAGGTACCACAATAAGTGAAGTCACGCAGTATTTGTTTTTTTGCAACTGGCTTGTTTCATTTAGCATAATGTCCTCAAGATTCATCTATGTTGTAGCATGTGTCAGGATTTCTCTTTTTCATGGTCGAATAATATTCCTGTTGATATATCTTTTCCATTTAGAGCAATTACTGCTAGGGAAGAACTTACCATTGCCATTTTGTTATTTGCTTTCTTTATGTCTTATAGTTTCTGTCCCTCATTTCCTTCCTCACTGCCGTCTTTGTGTTTAATGGATTTTTTTGGAGTTACTTGGTTTGATTCTCTTCTTTTTCCCTCCTGTGCACATTCCATAGGTCTTTTTGTGGTTATTAGGGGGATTATGTACAATATCCTAAAATTATAAGTCTATTTTAAACTGATGTCAACTTAACTTCCGTTGCATGCAAAAACCCTGCTACTCCTTCAGGGCCCTACTTCCTTATATTATTGATGCCATAAATTACATCTTCATATATTGCGTAGCCATTAACATATGTTTATAATTATTTTTATACTTTTGTCTTTTAAATCCTGTAAAAGCATGAAAAGCGGAGTGACAAGCCTAAATGACAGCAACACTACTTTTTATATTTGTCTATGTATTTACCTTTCCCAGAGAACTATTCTAATATATTTTCACACGGCTTTGGTTCTGTTTTTCTTTCTAAGATTAAGTAAAATTAAATGTGCAGAACCACCTAGTTAATACCAAGTTTGTAATAAGTATTTTTAAAATGGTAGTCACCTTCCCAGGAAATGCTTGTTGACTGACTGATCATCCATTGAAGGAACGAATGAATTCTCCTTCTCTAAAATGAGGCCTGTAAGAAGGAGGCACAGACTGATATTTCAGTGAGCAGGATTTCCTTGGCCACTTAATAGGAATGCGGACAAAGAGAAACTAAAATCAGTAACAAAACTGGTAGGCCGAGGATGTACCTTGGTTTTCCATCCAGAAGTTCTGTGGCCCTGAATGCTGGGTTTCTTGCTTGTCATGTCGTAGGGTCACTGGGGTTAAACTCTATTTTAAAAGACGTGGCTTGAAATAGTCTTCCTTTTCCTTTCACTGCCTCAGGAAGTTCCACTCTGAGTCAATGCCAAACGCGTTCAGTTTTTAGCTTGAATTTACCCGTAAAGGGTAGTGGAAGAGATGATTCAGAAATCCCATTCTGACCTTATTTACCTCATGCTCAAACTGCAGCAGGTGAGCCTGGGACTCTGCAGATGGGATTAGTGCAGAGCAGTGGGTGTGCCACGTTGGAGACTGTGTCCACAGGAGCAGTGTATGCACAGGAAAGGGCTCAGGCCAAGGTTTATTTCAAATTGCTCACCAACCTGTGCAAGCTGTATAAACAGAACAAACAAAAGAAATCGGGATACGAATTTAAAACTCAGAATGTATAACAGTGTAATTGTGCACAGGGTGTTTGGTAGAACCAGGGAAAATGTGTGCGTTGCACGTATGGGATTCAGCTACTACTTGATTTATAAACATTGTGGGGAAAAAAGAGAGAATATCGTGTATGCTACATCAAAAGCAGTCGTAGTCTTATAGTTACACGTTTTATGCTTTTCTTAAGGAAATCTTTTCATTACATCATTCTTTTGTTCAAGCACATATTGTGTATGTTACATAGGAAAGAATAATGTATCTGATGTTTGAGACCTGAGTTCTAATCCTAGCTCTGATACTGACTACACAGCCCTAGGAAACCTGGTACCTGATTAGGCCGATATTTCTTCATAAGTAAAGTGGAAGCAAATACTGGTATTGCATTTCTTTCAGGAAAAAATGAGATACTATATTTACAAATGCTTAAGAGTTCCATGTACACTCAAGTGTCTAATATATACCAGCTGTTGAACAAATACTGAGTTATTCTTCCCAATTCACCCCAATTGTTTCCTCACTCATAAAATTTGGGCAGATTTTGTACCTTATATCTAATTATAAAATTTTCACCAATGTTCTGGAACAATCTTCAATCAAGGGGGAAAAAAGGCCATCTTGTAATTCTCTCTGATTCTATAAGAGATGGTCACATCCTTTGTATTTTTCAGAAAATGTATTTTTTTTTAGTCTGAGGCAATGTTTTTATATTATATATGCTTGTAAATTTGGAAAGAAAATTGACTTTAATTCATTCACCTACACACAATGCTAGACATGGGTTGTTAATTATGTAAAGGTGTCTGATATTATACCCAAACCATTGCATATTATAATAATTTTTGGGTATCTTTGTAAGGAAAAGCAATCACCATTGCTTTTTACTCTCTCCAATAAATCTCTAAAACTGATGATTACAATAACTGACAAGTTCTAACTTGTTAAAGGACTAAAGCTCAGTGCAATTTCATAAAATATCTCTGGTATGATGACTTCCACAGGAAGATTCTGGGAGCTTGTATTTGAATTCAGTACAAATACACATAATCTCTCTCCTAAAATGCAAATAGGTTCTCAAGATTCTTTGGAATTCATCTGATTCATTAGTATTTGGTCTTGACATTTTAAAATGACAAGATAATTCCAAATTTTCTTCTCCTTTTGATTATATTTGAACTGTTTCAATTAGATGCAAATGTATCTTTAACATTTATCTTTATCACCTATTTTTTTTTCCCCAATTTGCTGAGGATAGTAGGCTTTGTAGAAAGCAATGGTGCCTGCAAGCAAGAAGGTGAGTAGAAATGTGTTTTAACACCAGGAAACAGAAAGCAGTTGCATCCACTCAGCAAATAATCAGAACTGGAAAGCATGACCCTCAAACTCACAAGCTTCCTGTAATTAACGTGGTCAGCTGTTTTGTTCCTGGGTTTCACACAACCCTGAGTATTTCCCAGAGCTAAGCTAGTGGTGTGATGCAGCTAACATTCAGAGAATGAAAATAAAAGAGAGAATGAAGTCCTGTCATTTATGGCAGCATGGATGAGCCTAGAGGGCATTATGTTAAGGGAAATAAGTCAGGCACAGAAAGGTAAATACCTCATGTTCTTATTCATGTGTAGAAGCTAAATAAGTTGATCTCATAGAGGCAGAGAGTACAATAGTGGTAACTAGAGGCTGGGAAGGGTAGGAGAAAGAGAGGAATAGGAAGAGCTTCGTTAACAGATCCAAAATTATAGCTAGAAGGAATAAGTTCTAGTGCTCTATAGCACTGGAGGGTGACTATAGCTCACAATGATTTATTCTATATTTTCAAATAACTAGAAGAGAGAATTTTGAATGTTCTCAACACAAGGAAACGGTAAATGTTTGAGGTGATGGTTATGCCAGTGACTCTGATCTTATTATTACACATTATATACAGGTATCGAAACACCACACTGTACCCCGTAACTATGTACAATTATTATGTGTCAATTAAAACTTTAAAAAATGATAGGTAGGAAAAATGAAATGAGGGAAATAGCATTAGACCAAATTTAAATTAGGTGCTTTATTTTAGTTGGCAACAAAGTTGACTCAGTCATTCACAATATTATCTCAAATTTAGAGTTTTTAATGTACTTTGACAATGGGCTTCATCTCACTTCTAACAAGCCTGTGATAGAGGAATCATTACACAGAAGAAGAAACCAAGTCCCATGAGAGAGAGAAGCTTTGGTGGACATCACCCCGGTAGAACTTAGCCCCAGGTTCTCAGGTGCCAAGTCCATTGTTCTGGTCAAGCCACCCCCGTTACATAACACCCCTCCAGCACCGGGCTAGGTCTCATGGAGATGTCAGGATGAATAAATTGTAGCCCGTCTTCCTCAGGAGATTGCAACACGATGCAGGGACAAATAGGGAATGTTGAGTTGGAAGACCTCAGCTTATGTGTGAATCCAGAATGGATACATACGGTCAAAAATAAAAAAGAGGAAACTATGGAGTATGACTCTATGCCAGACATGGTGCCATGTGTTCTTACAATGGCAAAGGCAAGTAATGACCATTTTTCAGATGCAGAAATTGGAACCCTGAAATCTGCAAAAGCGATTCTGCACTTCTCTTAGCACACAGTCTCCCAGTGCTACGGAAATATGTAGAGTCACTGCAGAATGGTCTTGAATTAGTCACACAGAAAGTTAATTCCATCCTGGGTATATTAATTCAATTCTACAATAATTCAGCTATGAAAAAAGTATGGTAATAATAACAGTGTGCATTATTTTTATAGCGATTGATCACCACAGTAGTACTAAGTGGCACATAGAACACTGTTTTATAGATGGTCAGGACTCAAGGAGTCTAAGTAAACAGCCCCAACTCCCAGCGCGTCAGTCAGGACCCAGACCAAGGCCTTCTGATTGCAAGTCCCCTGTCTTTGACAGTGTCCAACACAGCACAGCTCACACATCAAACCAAAAGAGATACGTGGCCGTTAAGAAAAACTTAGTGAATAAGAGCTTAACCTTTCTGAAACTGGAAAGAAAAGATTTGTTGCAGGGCAGATGTCATCACCAAACACTACAGGATATTATTATATCTCAGAAGCCATGGGAGTGCAGTGGCATTGCCTGGGAACAGATATGCTCAGGGGCCTCCGACATCTGGGGGTGAAAACGTATGTGTTGAGGTCAGGGAGAAGAGCCACTGTCAGCAGGGAGAACCACCTTTATTTCTGCTCAGTACAAAACAAAAATGACACCCGTGAAGGCCATTATTCTTTCAGATGTGGCTGGAATCAACAAGTGATAAGGATGAGTTTGCAGCACTTCGTTGAGAATAAGAAATCCCAACTCACAGAACATGGAGTTTATGAGCCATGTAGGGCCTTAGAAATTGTGCATGCAATGAGGAAATGAAAGATGGGACTTGAAATTAAAAGAAAATTCTGGCTTCATGCCCAAACTCTGCCCCTTAGTTTCCAAAGCCCAGTTCTTGCAACTGTAAATGGGTCTATTGTAAAAGTAGATGAGTCAATACACATAAAAGCACGTCGAGAACTAGGAAGTACTTTACACATGTAGGATACATTTTAAAAATTTTTAATAGAAAAAAATGACCAAGATTTGTCCAGCTGTTAGTATTAGAGAAATAAATACGAACTCAGGATTCTGAAGAGTAGTTCAATACTCATTCCACGACTCAATACAGCCACAGCAATATAACCAGTGTTGTTTGTGGCCCTGGCGTTGGCACTGGGATGAAGAGAAAATCACCAAGTAAGACGTATCTCCTTTGGGCACTGGAAGGGCCAGCCTAGGATGGTCATCTCCATTGCTCACTCAGCTCCTGTACTCACCTCTAACACATTACCTGCAAGATATTGCATAATCTTTGTTTTTCTGCTTTTTGCCCAGAATTTAGTAGATTATATACGACTTGAAGGAAAATACTACATTACTTATATTTATCTATGTATCATCAGTGCACACCAGAAGGTCTGGCCCGAACAGAAGCTCTGCAAATGTGGAAAGAGTGGTCCTTACACTCCAAAGGCTCCTACTCTAGTTAACAGGCCAGACTCGAATAGGAACTGCGATAGAGACGAAACAGGCATTCAAGGACTATAGGGGGGTGGAAATTAATCTTTACCATGAAGCAAAAATTATGATGCTCATCACATTAGGTGAAAACTGTAGGAGTGGGGACTGAATCTAACAGGTGTCCAAGAAAGGGTCATGTGGCATTAGAAAGGGATTGTATCCTCCTTGGCAGCAGAACAGGCTGGGCTTGTGCTCGAATCTGCACCCTCCGGATGACAGTCTAGGGGCTGAACTCAGCCTTGACCTAAGCAAGGTGTATTGACAGAAGAAAAGGTCACATCTTCACCTATGTCCAACTCCCAGACTTGTTTTGGTGTCACTCCCAATTCCTTTGACTTTCTGGAACATGCTATGCTGTTTTACTCTTCCATTCCTTGCTATGCGTTGCTCTGTTTACATGGAATGACATTGTTCAACAGACACCCAGACTTCCCCAGCACACATACACAACCCACTAAAATTCATCCTTAAAACTGTGCTCACCCATCCTCTACTTGGTGACTCCTTGCTTAGTCTTGCTAGAGAGATCACTTCTTTGGCCTTATATGTGTCACATGGATCATAATGACTTCTTCATACCGCACTATACCACGAGGAGGGGTACAGTGTTATTCACCCCAAATGTTCCCACTGAGCATAATAGCCCAGGACCTAATGCACAGTTTTTCAGTAGAGAAATGCATAGCAGAATAAAGGAATAAAACCATTGCTAATTGCTTGCTGCTTTCACCCTCACCTGCGTATGACTGATACAAAGGTGTACTGGAATGGACAAGTTGCCAAGATTGCATAGGCTTAGTAATGGCGCCACGGCATTTATACAAGCTTTGGGTCCAACTCCAAGATTTTAATTTACTGTTGTCTATATCAACAGGGTCCTGGCTGTAATTTCCCAGTTCAATAAATAAAACAATCCTTTTTACAGACAACTTAGTAGGGGATTTAGTAGTGAGCACTTTGGTAATTTCCCACCTGCTAATGGATAAACAACAGCAGTCCTAGTATATCCAGGGCTGTGGGCACTGAATGGTGATTCTCTGGATGCAGCTTTTAGCAATGTATTTACTCAGCTGTTAGTGGGCCCAGCAGCTGGGAACGGGCTCCCCAGTTAGCTATAAGAAAACTACCAGGGACTCATTTATTTACTATTAAACTGTAAGCACTTGGCAGGGCATCTGGTCCCACTTTCCTAGGTTATGATTGGGTACTCATGAGACACGGTTGTTAGAAGAGCAGCTGGAATATTTAAAATGTCAAATAGGAAATTCAGAAGTTTTAGAATCTCAGCACATTTTTTTTATGGGATAAAAAGGGATGTCAGGTAGAATTAGAACACATTTGGAATCTGTGATGTTCCGTAGATTGAATTTACCTTGAACTTATATCTGATACAGTTCTGTTTGCTTTTAAAGTGCAAGATTTTGGGGGCTGCATATGACAATGGGGTCTCACAAGGGATTTCGTGGGTGACCCGATGTCTATAAACAATATTTGAAGTGGGCAGGAAAACTACCTGGTCTAGTGAGGGGAAAGGACAGATCTGGAGTTTGACATGCCTAGGTTTTAGTCTTGATCTTGTTATTTAGTGGCATGACCTTGGAAAACCTGAAATTCCATGAAGTTTTATTCATCATCTGCAAAATGGGGTGATAGTATCTACATCAGGAACTCTAAGGATGGGTCTGATGCATCTTGTCTGATGTGGTAGTTGATAAGCGAAATACTCAGAAATAGGCCAGAGAGTAATTGACTCTACCTGGTGCCATGAGAATTAAAATATTTTAAAATGTCATTGCACTCACAAATTTGGTTAAAGGTTTACATACTTCCTAGGCTGCACAGCTGAGTGTATATATTATGTTCCATCTTTCTTGCCTACATCATTGTTGGACATGAGGTAGAAGTTCCTGAGTACATAGGTGTTTTTCCACCTCCCAAATAACATCTTATTTCTTTTTCCAAAGTAGAATAATAAAATGCTATTTAGTGAAACACCTTAAATTATTATATTTTGTTTAATTATAATTTTTAATTTTGGACTATGTCCAACATATCGAAGTATAATGAAAAGGGCAGAAGAACTGAGTTTAAAATCTAGCTCTCTATTATTTCTGTAGGACTTAAAAATATTTATTTGAACTCTCTCATTCTCTGTTTTGACCTCTGCAAAATGCCGATAGCAATCGTTACACTTTAGAGCATTTTGGGGATTCATTGTTATGATGGGAAAATTCTAGAGCCCAGTCCTACATAAATGTGTGCTTCACATTCGTTTTATAGCCAGTGCTGGACAGAAGACACACTGAAACATGCCAAGTTACTTAACGTGCATTCTAGGAAATGGTAGACACAGAGCAAGAGACTTTTGGTAGCACATGTGACATGAGGCTATGGTGACCGTAGGCCAAGCGACATCCACTATGTGTCATCTATACCTGCCCTGATATAGACTCCTTAGGGTTTCCAAATATGGCTGGGCTGTTCAATGTTTTTGGCTTCCTATCCTCCTTTCTAGATCCTATAATTCATCAGCTTATTTCAGGCCATCATGCCTTGGCATAAGCTGATCCTTTTGCTAGAATGACCTACCCTCCCCCCGCCACCTCTCCCTAGCCCCTCTTCAGCCACCCCGACATATGCTTTTCCATCTTTTAAATATTTGCTATCGATTGTTCCATAATTGCTTCTTTAACAAACCTTTACCCACAGATAGGAGGATCTCCTCATGAATGCAAGATAAAGAATCATTTAAAAAATAAGATATAAAAAGATTCAGAAAGGACTCAGGTGCTAAATCTGGTGACATCTCTGTGTCCGGAATGCCTCCAACCCTCCTTTCCATCTGTCCCAGCCAATCCCTCCTCCCTGTCTTTGTTCATTCATGTGTCTATCCCCAAACTTGTTTACCTATTATTCATTAGACATTGCACTAAGCATAGAAAATAAAAATATGATGCTAAACAAGACACACTCCTCATCCTCACGAAGTGTGTTGAATAGTAAGGAAGTTGCAGATCAGATTTTCATTTTAAAAAGATTGCTCTGACAGCCTGGAGAGGATGCCCTCGAGAGAAAAACCCACCATCAGGAAAGCCTATGTAAAGGTGGTTGCAATAATTTAGGAGAGAGTCGGTGACGGCATCCGCAGGCAAAACGGCAGCGAGATGGACAGAATCTGGATGGATAGCAACAGCAACAGTGACTCTTTATGAGCCACTTTCTGTGTGTTAGGAACTGTGCTAAATGCTTTGCAACACACTTCCCTTCCACCTTCAGATGAACTCGCTGCAGAAGGTGTGGTCCTCCTTTCACAGATGAGGAAGCTGAGAGATCAGTTACTTGCCAGGGGGCACACAGCTAATAAGCATCAGAGCTGGACTCTGAACTCAAGCATGTCTGTCGCCGAAGCCTGAGCTCTTAAACAGAACTCTGTGCCTGGCCTGATGGAACATGAACGAGAGGGAAGATCGCAAAGTTTAGTGGACACCTTTTGCATGCCAGCCCACATCCCCTCAACCCTGCTACCCTGGTTCTTGCCTGCTTGCCTCTCTCATGGGTACATCAGCCCTAGTAGTGGCTCAGGTCTTTCCTGTGTCTTTAGAGTCATTTGCTACCCTCTCTTCACTTTCTAATAGCCTTCCTGGGGGAGATGGCCACTGAGCTTGCTGAGACGGGAGGTGCAGAGGCACAAGCACCTGCATCTGATTCACCTGGATCCGTGGAGGTTCTGGTAACCCAAGTAACCCAAGCAGGAGGCATGGGAAGGTTACTGCCCCTTAGGGGCAAACTTACATTTCTCTTGGGTAAATACATATGAGAAGACAGCTGGATTATATAGTAAAAATACACTTTGAACTTTTTAAGAAACTGCTGAGCTGGAGAGACATCCCTATTCTAAGGCCAAGAGACTAAATATTGTTAAGATTGAAATTCTCCACTTATTTATGTATTCTTTAATTTTTCTCAGTAATGTTTTGTCTTCAGTGTACATATTATATCTAGCAGATATTTTGCCAGATTAATCCTCAAGTATGCTGTATTTTTGATACTACTGAAAATGCTATTGTTGCTTTAACTGATAATTTTACCAATCAATTTCAGGGCAAAAAAAGAAAGATGAATAAAAAAATATTACTTCAAGATTTGCCTCCAGTTAAGAAGACAGTATAGGAATAAATATATTCATGGGGAAAAATAAATAGGTTAATTATATTTAAGATTTGTTGAAAGCAGTGAAATATTCAGGTTGGTCTTATGGGCAGATGAAAATTTGAATCTACAGTAAAAGATGGAAACTCAAGACAAAAATATAAATTTTGGAATCATTCTACTGAGGTGATGATTACAGTCATGGGTGAGATTAACATGCTTCAGGTTATATCTAATAGCACTGCCTCTGTCTGGGTCTCTTCCAACAGACTCTGAGCTTCTCAGAGATTGGGCCCCACCTTATCTTTTTATTTGAACTCCAGGCAGAAGGCTTGGCTCGAAGTGGGTGTCTCATTCACTCTCATTGGATGTGTGCCTTATGGTTTTAACCCTAGTTCTGTCATTTACTAGTTCTATCACCCTTAATATATTTACCTCTTTGGAACTCAACTTTCTACATATAAGCAAAAAAAATGTCCAGTCCGTGGTATCTTTCCTAAAACCAAGAAATGCTCAATTAATGGTAACCTTTTAAGAGATAACTTCTGTATGATTGATATGTGCATGACACTAGTAACTAACCTGTGCAGCACTTTGCATTTGTCGGGTACTGAATGCTTATTATACATTCACTTCCTCGATCCTCATAATAACCTTGGGAAATTGGTACTGTTAGTAGCCATATTTTACAAATGTGAAAGAAGGACATGCGGGGAGATTGAGTAGTTTACCCATGGCCACAGAGCTGGTCGGTGGCAGAGTGGGAATTGGAGCTCAGCCAGTGTGGCTCTGAGCTCACATTCCTCATCATTCTACCACATTGGCTACTGCATCTGCGTGTACATTAGCATACGTTCAGGGCGTAAATGTTTTTCTTTTTGTTTGAATGACAAAAAAATGACCGTTTTAATGTGATTATCTCATTATATCAATAGCTTAGTCGAGAGGATATTTGTATACAGGCCAACTGCACTTTAAATATTTTCTGGTCCCTAGTTTTTATTTTATCTGTCATCATTCTATGTATAGGGAAGCATTTAATGGGCTTGGACTTATCGTCAAGGCCAAGACTAAAGATTTTTATATGATCAGAGATTCTGTGCCAACTGAAGATTTCTCAGGGAATAGAAAGAAACCTTACAGGTAGATACTATCGATATGTGTAAAAATCCTCACAAGTTATTCTTCACAACTGCAGCGAGCGTTAAAAATTAAGTCCTCTAGACTCAGTAATGAATAACACACCAGCTCCTTCCTGCTTATTTATACATGTTTGGCACTTCAAACTTATGTAATGTAATTATCTGATCAATAAACAAATGCTTTTTGAAAAATAGAACTTGATACATTTTAATATTCCATGGGCATGAATTTTAGAGCAGGACAAAACTTGGCAAAGGCAATGCTTTTTAAAGTTAGAATTATTTTATAGCCTAGAATGGAGTGGATTTCATTTTCTTACCTTGCCCCATTTAGCTATTATTATTCTAGCTCCATTTGAGGTTATAAAAACCACTTGATTTTACAGAGGAGCTGTTTCTGTTTGTAGTTCTCCTCTTCCTTCATCATTCATCTGAAGGCATCTCCCAAGAAGAGTCACTGCTCTCTCTCGCCCTCTCCGGCAAAAGGAAGTGCCCCTCTACTATATTCCAGTAAACTTGGCATATGCCTCTATTAAATCCAATATCTCATTGTATTAGATCTAGGTGTATAGATCTTTTAAAAGATGGAAAATGGCACATAACTTTTGGTATTCCCAATGCTATTATAGTTAGCTGAGTATAAAATATTGATTGAATGTTGCCTAGTGTGCAAAGTGCATCAGGATATTTCTGGAAAAATCCTATAATATAAGGGACAAGTTGAAAAGAAGCTAAAAAGATCTTGACCTCTTGTCATTAGCTAGATTTGCAAACTGGGGCTTCCTTTTAACTGTTTTTGTTCTGGTGGGGTGTTGGCAAGTCAGAAGGCAAAGGTGGAAGGCGATCTCTGAGAGTTCTGCCCATTATCTTGTCCACACTCCACGCCTTACATCCAGGAACTCTTAACAGAAGAATGGGTGAAAACCTCAGTCAAATCATTTGAAAGTGACTGTTTTTAAAAAGGAGCATTGTGTAGTGAATGAGCAGTAACACTTGGTGAGGGACTTTGGTTCTGGGGAGGGCAGTGAGAGCACATTCCCAGTTTCCACTCGAAGTCAGCTGACCACCTCGCACTGGGCACTAGAGCAGACAGAAGGAGTTCCAGGAAAAACACCCACTTCCTGGTTTGAGGAATGGGAAGTGGAGCTTAATTGCAAGAGTGAGTCGGGGGAAGCTTCTCATGTATATTTCCTTTCCCTCCCCAAGCATGTCCTGACTTATATATTGTGGCAAAGATGCTACCTTACATTGAAGTGGTAAAATAATAATTCTAATTAGAATGCAAAACATGAAGCACGTATATTAAAATCCATAGAGTAGTGACGATGGTAAAAGAAATTGGGAGTATATAATTTAATTTTAGGTTGGAAGTGACCTTGTAGAGCCTATAGTTCAAGCCCTTCATTTTGCAGACGAGAAAGCATGGCCCCAGTGGCAAAAGATAGGTCCAGCCAGGGAGCATGAAGCAGGCAACAGTCCCAGTCTCAGAATTTGCATAGTTCAGCCTGATGTTCTTTCTGTAATAACATGCCACTAAGTTTCAGGATCCCTACACTGTAGGGCAGAACTACTTTTATATATACTGCATATATTTTTCTGAATGATGCTAAAATATCTAGTCTCAATACATCTTCATGCTATCACTTTTCTGATGATGCTTTGGATAAAAATGTCTAAATGAAATAGGCTTGTTTTTTTTTCTAATTTAATTTAAGTTACATTCAAGGAAAGCTACATTTCATTTTCTATAACAAGAAGCCTCTAAAAGTGCTTTTAGAGCCACCTCTTTACTGAGTTCTAACTAAGAGTGACCTTGCACTGAGGTCCTTGGGTGGTGGCGGTTCCCGTGCAGCCTGGTCACTTAGGGAACAATTTCAGTGGACTCAGCAGAAAGGCAGAGGAAAGGCCCCTGTTTCGACATTTCCAAATGTGACTATCAATAGTTCCTGCCTCAAATCTCATTAATGTTTCTAGGAATTCTTATCCCGCCCTCCAGAAGAGAATCCTTGCAATGGATAGAGAATCATTTCTATTTTATTTTGTAGTTGAAAAAGAAAGAATCATCTACCACCAGCTTGCAGACTTTCCCCAAGACATAATGCTTAATTACATTTAGCAAGTAAATAAGAGGCCTGGCACTTACCTTCGCTTTGAAAAATCCAGAATTTATTTTAAAGCCTTTGCTGAACACATCCTCACTCAATCCTGCTGGCAAGCGGCAGATAATAGTATTCGTTTTATATTTTGAGGAGCTGAAATATAGAGGTGTGGGTGACTTCATCAAACAATTGACTTAAAGAGTATGTTTTAAATGAAAATTGTAGCCTTCATTAATAAATCAAATTCGTGAATTTCGAGATTTTCAGTGGAGGAAAAAAAATTATTTGGAAGCAAAAGTAACTAGACCTTTAAACTGCAGCTCTTCTTCCAAACATTTCCCTTTGCCCTGGGAAGCTATTGGAAATTACTGCCACTATTGATCAGGGCTCAGACGTTTGCTGTCCTGACCTGGCTGACGTGTGAACATATGCACTGTCCAAATTCTCTACAGCATAGCTGAGACAAGAACAGCATATTCAACAAAATCACACAGAGTTCTGTGAAAGCTGACAATGTGTAGCTTACAAGGTGTGGGGTGTACGATCCAGCCATTTCCAGGCTGCTACAGGCAGTGCAGACCCCTAACATGGTCAAGGTGAGATCCACGTCTAGACTCAGGCAGAAGCCCGAGCTCCCACCTGCCTGGTGCACGTTTTCAGACACGCTTCCCTCTCAGGACACAGCTCTTCCCAGTGGTGGGTCTTTAGTGCATCCACTTCACGGGAGACAAAGTGTCACTGGAGAATACGCCATGGACTATAGGGCACAGAGTAGAAATCATCACAGTGCAAAATAATAAGCCCATTATGTATATTTAAAAGATGTCTAAGACCTGGAGTCTCTTTCTTTGCAGTCGTCTGTGTAACAGACTTTGGGGACATGCATGGTATACCGTGTTGAATAGTGTCCTCCCAAAACTCATTTCCATCATAAACCTCAGAATGTGACCGTATTTAGAAATGGCGTCTCTGCACTCATTGAGATGAGTTCCCACTAGATTCAGGGGCCCTAATCCAATGACTGATGTCTCGTAGGAAAACGGAGACACACAGACACAGAGAGACAACACCATGTGACAACCCAGAGATTAGAGTGATGCTGTCACAAAGAACATCAAGGATTAGCGGCTGTCACCAGAAACTAGGAGAGAGACATGGAGCAGATGTTCCCTCAGAGGCCCCAAGAAGGAACCGACCCTGCCGAAACCTTGACTTTGCACTTCTGGCCTCCAGAAATGTGAGAGAATTATTTTCTCTTGTTTGAGTCACTAAGTTTGTGATAATCGGTTACAGCAGCCCTAGGAAACGACAGGGATGGGAAAGATTCTTGTCGAATGAGGATGGGGCACATGAGAGGCTGAAGGAGCTTTGCGACAAATTCTAGCTGATCCCACTTCAATTTATAATAAAACTGGCACAGATTTCATATTCTCTATCAGCTAAGGATATATAAATACATAAAATACAAATATAGATATTTTTATCTCTATATATAATTTTTAAAATATCGATTATTTCTGATTCTTAAATTTACTCTGTGAAGCAGGCACGCGGTTTGTGAGCAAGTCCACGTCACAGACAAGTCAGACGCTCCTCAGAAAGACAGAGTGGCTCACGGAACAGCCCCCCTCCCGTTCGTGGCAGAGCGGGCCTGGAGTCTTGATGTCCTGCTGTCTAAGTAGTGTCTGAATAATGCAGTCATGGAAATAATATCTTCACCCAATACATCAGGGAACTGAGGCTTGTAAAGTACTGTTACTTGCCTGAGTTGACCCACCATATGGCACTGACGGAATGAGGAGCCAGAGCTTTCTAACAATAAGGCCTGGGTTCCGAACTACCGGGCTCTACTGAATCCTGAGTTTGCCTGTGTGTGTGTGTGTGTGTTTGTGTATGTAAAATTATGAGATTCAGGTTTTAAAAATGTTCCCTGTGTCTGCTCATGAACTAATTCCGTAGCATAAATAAAAATAGGAAATATTCAGTTGTTTTGATTATATTTGAATGGAATGTTCTAGATTCATTGCGAATAGTTTTGATGCCTCAATCAATACAGACTTAGTATGGTTGAATTGGGATAACAATAACTAACCTCACTTTAAATATTGCTATTCTGTGTTATTTTACTTAAAAAGTTTTAGCTTAAATTAATGTCGACTAATTGAGATGAATTAAATATCCTTAAAATTGCTCAAAATGTATAAAACTTCAATTTGAAAGGGACCTCAGAGGCCTTCCTTGCCCACTCCAGTCCACACGTGCACAGTGTTAATCCAATACAGACGTGGAAACCTCCAGGACATGATTTTCACTTACCCACAAAGCAACCTATTCAAATGTTTTACATCCTTCACAGTTAGAAAGCACTTTCTTGCACTGAGAATATTTTTTACTAACTGATCCTTTTTCCACCTCTTGTTTCCAAACAAAATGCATCTAATCTCTCCTCCACTTAAAAACCTCTAAGAAATGTGAGCTTTCCTTCCTGTTTGATTGGTCAAATTCTTTCACCATTCTGGTCCTTTCTTGATTAATGTTAATATTTATCTATTCATTCATTTATTCATTCAACAAAAATATATTGGACACAAACTATGCTAGAAATAATATTGAATATTTACATAATATTTATCCTAAGACAAGCATTGCTCTGAAACCTTTATAAATATTAACTTTTTAAATCTTCACAACAATCCTGTGAGGTAAGTACTATTATTTGTTTGATAATACATTTTGAAGTTTAATAAATTATTTTTTAATAAATGAGTGAGTAAATTGATAGATAAATGGATGTATAATAAAAATATTTCATCATATGGGTCATTACTCTTTTGATTTTATGCCCAGTGGCATTATATGATTATGTTTACTGTTTAAGCCAAAACAAACAATAAAGACATCCAGAGTCAACAATGGCATCAGGGGCACTTGAATTCTGAAACAGACGCCTCATTCAGAATTGTCCTCAAGAAACTGTTCTACAAGATCCTCTGGGCAAAAAGAGCCTCTTCTGAAATTATTCAAATGAGTGACAGGAGACCTTGTAAAACCCAAACCACTATGAAATGCATGATGCCTGCCTAGAGGCAGGAATTTTCTATAATCGACACCGAATTCCACTATAAAAGGGCTCCTAACACTTTTAGATATATTCACCCTGGCTCTAATCAGTTCAAATCCAAAATTAAACCTCTAGCTTATCTGTTTGAGGGCTCTTCAAACTGTGGGATGATTGCTGGTTGTGATTTCTGTTGCCATGATGAGAATGACCTTCAGCACTTCCTTAATATAATGGCACCTACTAGAATATGAGGAGAGCAGGCCCTGGTGACCTGGTTGGGTACAACTCTACTGTCATTAAGCAATTCTGAAAAAGAATAGCCAAGATCTCATTTGTAAGCACCTACAAATTGTTTTTAAAGTGTTCAAGAGTTTTGTTTCTGAAGGAAAATGAGGGATAATACAATAGCTTGGGGTAGGTAGAAAGGGATTTTATTTCTATAGACCTCTATGTAAAATCACCAGAGCTCCTGGAGAATAGAGAATGCTTTCTTTTGGCTTTGTTTTTGTCAATTATTATTCATCAAGGCCAAGTTTAAATACAACTATTTGTAAAGTGCTATTTTTGATTCTCCAGACAGAAATTTATCTTTCTTTCTCTTAATCCCATCCATTTTAAATTTATTCTTATTCTTCTTCCGCCTGGAGAAAAGATGTCTCCTTCAGTTCAGGGGATATTTGTTATTTATCTCTGTTTTATTTCTTCATCTACCTGAAAAAGAAAGTAAGTCTCTAATTTCATGGAGCTTACAGTCTAGTAGAAAAGTCAAACCATTGAGAGATGACTAGAAGTCAGGATGGGACTAAGACCAGGGGCTGTGGACATCTGTGCTGAGAACTGATGAAGAAGTCAGCTAGGCAATGCGAGATGGGTGCCGCTGAATGCCAAACCAGAAGAACAGCCAGAGAAAAGGCTGAGAACTGAGGAAAATAGGAAGATGCATTTGAGAAAATTAAATGGGCTCTTTGTGTCTAGGAGTATAGAGTATAACGTGAAGACTGAGGGCAGAGCCTGGGAACACAGAGGAGGCTGTCTCATGGAGGTCCGTGTGAGCCACACTGTATTATAAAAGCTTCAGGTGGTGGGACAGTCAAACAGGCTGGGGCAATGACAATTATGTTTCTACTTTAGAAACATCACTTGGGTTGCAGAATAATAAAAAAGAGTAGAAGGATTATGTCTCGTGTCAGAAAGAAAGCCGATTCATGGGAACATTACTTTTGCTAAGAATAATGATGGTAAGAATCAACAGGGTAGCAATGGGATGGAAAGAAGTTGATAAAATAAAGAGATATTTTAGAAGTAGGAAATTGCTGTTTGGTATTAACTGAGATAGGGGCATGTGCACAAGAGTGTGTTCAAGATAATCTCTAGGTTTCTGATGTGTTATTCTGATTACCATTATTGTATAGCAAACAAATCATTGTTATATAGAAACTCATGGTTTCTGTGGATCAGAAATTCAGAAATGGCACCCATCACAGGGATGACTTGTCTCAACCTCATGATGGCTGGGGCTTCATCTGTGAAAACTTGAAAGATGGGGTAACAAAGTCTAGGGGACTAGAAGTAACTAAAGGCTCATTCACTCACACTTCTGGCATCTTGTGAGATGAATTCAGTGACTAGGACTGCCAACATTGTCTCCCCGTTGGTTGAATCCCTCGCAGCATGGCAGACTCAAGGTATTTGTACTTCCTCCGTGGTGGCTCAGGGCTCCAAGTACGAATGATGCAGTGAGCAAGGTGGAAGCTTCACCTTCTGAGACCTAGCACTGAAAGTCCTCCAGCATCACAACGGCCATGCTCTGCTGGTGCCAAGAAAGGTGTGCACGGATCCTACCACTCAATGCAAAGAGAGTCAAAGATTCTAGAGATAATGTTTTAAAACTTCCAAAGTTTGAACTCTGGCTACAAATATATTTATATTTCTCTCACATGTGAAATACATCTACTTCCTCCTCTAAGACCTGAAATGGCGTATCCCATTACATAATCAGCTAAAAAGTCTGCGCTTTGATCATCCAAATTAAGTCTAGTTCAGATGAGGCTCTTAAAGTACAGTCCTTCTGGTATGATCTGAAGACTGATGAAACAAAGAGATGATGTCTCATCTCCCCCATACCCCACATACAATGCCGGTATAAAATAACTTCTCTAAAAAACTCCTGTTCAAAATAGAGAAAAGTAGGAGGCACACATCAGTCTCTGATCCACAGCAATTCTGAAATCCATAAGCATATGTTGCCAGTTTCTTGATTAGGGCTCAGTCCCACTGCTGAGGAGCAGTTCTCCTGACATTCTTGGATCCAGTCTCAGGACTATTTGTTTTTCCATCTGAGTCATCCTGTATTTTCTATATAAATAAACAAACAAACTTGTTTTTGCAGCTGAGAGGTGGCCTTGTCAACCTGACTTCTCCCCATATAAGGTTGTGGGTCTATAGGTCTCTTTATTTTATGCTATCTCTGTCCTTTTCAGCTCAAGCTGATACAATTCCTTTACAAACCTTCCAGGCTTCCTGTGTATCAGTTTATAACACTCTCTATTGAGCAAAGTTCACATTCGCAAATAGCATTGAGAAAGTTCTTCTTTGACTTGGGTTGCTTCTGAGGCTGCCTGAGGACAATATTCTTGCCATTCATAGATGTCCTATTAAACATTCAAAGAAACAGAAAAGCATTTAGGGATCTTAAACTCCTTAAGAATCTATGAGGCACCAACTTATATGTTTCTGAGGTCTTGTCAAAAGAGTTCACAATCACATACCTGGCTTGGTCTTTACCCTTTCTGGCAACACCCTCAATTGGACCTTTGGTCTAGGCCCTTTCTTAGTGTTAGAACATTCTTCTGGGAGACACTAGGGAAAAATAGTCTTATTTTTTGAGGCCAGTAAGTCCTGGCTGGATCCTTTCTATTTCCTTTAAATTTTGCTGAAAACTGAGTTTCTTTTTTAGCTCATCTCTCTATTTTTATCTTATCTTACACAGATTAAAAAAGCCAATTGGAAGTTTTAACACTCTGCCTTGAAATCATCTTAGGCAAATCCAACAGTTCATTAAGTATAGTTTCTGATTTCCATGACACTACAGGTGACAGTATTGACAAAACTGCCTCCTTAAACTTCTAGACTTTTCTTGAGGCTCTTGCAGTCTCACCGACTGCCTGGTCCCATAGCCAACGCCACATGTTTTAGGATTTTCTTGTAGCCACAACCACTTCCAGATTCCAAATTCCGTTCCAGTAATTATTGCTGCAGAACAAACCATCTCAAATCTCAAAACAGCAACCATTTTATTATGTACATTGTATTATTCATTGTGACTCCGAAGGTCACTAATTCAGCAGGGCTTCACAGGGATGGCCTGTTTCTGCTCTGTGACATCTCTGGGAGGCCTCAGCTTGGAAGGAGTGAAGGCTGGGGCAGCTCAGTACCTGTGAGCTGGAATTAACTGGGCTCATTCACTTGTCGGGCAGATGCATGGGGAAAATTTGAAGATGAAAACTGAAAACTAGGGAGCCTACATGTGTCCCTCCATAAGATTTTGCTTCCTCACAGCTGGGTGGCCTCACAGTAGATGGAATTTTTACCTCTTGGATTAGGGCTCCAAGTGAAAATAAGGTGGAAGTTGTATTAGATTTTACGATTCTATCATAAAAATCTCATAGGGTAATTTCAGCAGTTTGATATTGGATGAAGCCATCACAAGCCCTCCCAAAGTCAAGAGGAAGGAACATGGACCACACCTCTCCATGAAAGGAATGTCAAAGAACTTTGGAGACATGTTTTAAAACCTCCACACAATAGCCTGAATAGTTTCTTTAAATGAGGAACACAAGAATAGAAGCAGATTTGTGGGAAGAGTGACCCAAGTCAGGTTTGGAAATTTGAATTTTGAGCTTTCTGTATGGTATTTAGTTGGAAATAAGTACAGAGGATTTTATTCACATTTGGAACTCAGGATGAAGTTCAGGCCTGAAGTTAGAGTTGGGAAAAATGAATCTGAGATTTAAAATCCTGAGAGTGGGTGAAAGTGTCCGCAGTGATATGTAAACTAAGAAAAGTAGTTCCATGACAGAGAGAAGAACATGCGTGAGCATACTCTAAACACAGCAACAAGTAGACAAAGGCAATATTTTAAAAAATAAATAAAGGAGAGTGTGGGCCCCAGAATCCAAATGGAGAAAGCATTTCAAAAAGGTGGAAGTTAATAACGCAAATACTGCAGGCAGGTGACTTCAAAATGCTAAAGGGTGAATTTGAGTTAGCCATAAGAATGCCATTGGTGACCACAGGAAAAAAAGTTGTTTATTTTAACTAATAAGATATATAAATAAGTGCATACATAAATAATAATGTATTTTAAGCTATTAAGTCCTGCTTTAGCATATTCCCATTGTATATCTTAATCCCAGGGAAGAAATGCTAGATCTTGAGAACACCAGACTGAACAATCTCCAAGGCTGCAAATTCGTCCCTCTGACCTGACCACAGCCTCCCATTATTGCAGGTGGTTTGCTCAGGTGTCCCACCCTGAAGAGTTCTTACAACTCATAAAGGGATTCTAGTCTGACCACCCTCAGCCAGTGTATTTTTGTGGACCAGCATTAGACAATGTCTTCCAAATACCCAAACTCTCTTAACAGTTTCTCCTTCCTTTATTTAATGCTTTCTTGGCAAAGCTTCATCCTTAAAAAACAACAGTTACTTACCTTCACATACCTGTACATGGAAATCTATAATATTTTTAAATTAAAGTTGTTTTATAATAAGTTGTTTTCCCACTGCCCACTACCTTTTCATACCTCTTCTTCTCTCCTCAAGCTTTTGATGTTGCATCTCCATCTCAGTCTTTGTTGAAGGCCTTGAATAACAGTTTGTGGAGCAAAAGAAATACTTATTGTAATGGTGACATGCGTTGTAATGTGAAGCACTTAAAATCTGAGCCATAGTTTCTCAGTAACTATTAACCATTATTATGAACCAAGTGTGGGGTGATTAAGACAAGAGATCTTTCCACACTGGGGAAAGAGCAGAGGTCCAAAGGGGCCATTGGAGAACAGGAGTCAGGTGGACCCCAGTTCCTTACCCTGAGCTGCTTTTGGGTGTCGTTGTAAGTCACAGCCATTTGAGGAGGTTATGATTGAAGATACGAATGGAAGGCACATTAATAGAGAGGTCGAAGGAGAAGGGACCTTGCATAACAGGGAACAAAGATTCAAGAGAATGCAGTGGAATGGCTTGAAAGGAGAGAAGTGTGCGGAGTGTTAGGGAACAACACAGCCTGGGGGTGCAAGAGCAGCACAGGATGGATGGCTGCACGGGCTGATTACCTTAGCAGATGGACAAGCACATCAGCAAGTTGCAGAACATGATCAGTCCTGGTGGCCCTCTGGAGAGTGGACTGAAGACTGAACTCTGACCTTTTTTTTTTCTCTTGTCCAGATTTCTTTCTAAGAGGCCTGCTGAGTCATGCCCTACAAACCATACAATCTCATTAAATTATTTTTTTATTAACCTGGTATAATGTGGCTTGCTTTCCAATCTGACTCTGGAATAGCATCAAATGATATAGCAGACCTTCTATCTTAACTCAAGCATTCCTTTCCGGTGATTCCAAGTTGTTAGAAAAAGTATAACTCTTTCAACCAGGTGCCTATTAAAGAATCCCTAAAACCCAGCCATGATCTGTAAACCTCCGCTTCGAGATGTCCCACCTTTTTGGGCCAAACCAATGTATGCCTTGATTTATGGTTTTACCTATAATTCCCGCCTCCATGAACGTATAAAACCAAGTTGTAACCTCACCACCTCAGGTGCATTTCTCAGGACCTCTTGAGATGATGCTCCCCAGACCACGACACACATATTCAGCTCTGAATAAAGCTCTTTAAATATTTTGGCAGAATTTGGTTTTTCTCTTGGCAGGACTCAGACTTTCCTATGGAAATCAGGCAATCTCCCTGCCCCCCAGAATGGACAGAGCATGAACCCAGAGGGATTCTACACTACTCCTCAAGGATACATGCTCAGGATTCCCTGCATCTACTTTTCCTGCTTTTTTTGGTCTTTTTTGGTCTTCTTTGCCAAACGGATTCATCCTCTCCTTCCAAAATCATAACAAGTAATACCCGTGAGAGAAAATGTTTCTAATTCTCTGGGCAGAGTTAGCAACTATATTATAGCACTTACTAATTGCAATGTAGTGAATTATTCGCTGTCTTTTTCTCCAAGTGTACACTAAATTTATCAGAAGTAGGAACTGCTTTATTATATAGCTACATATTATCACTCCTCAGTGCTTAGCACAGTTCCTGATCTGTGGTTAGTATTCAATACCTATTTTTTGAATGAAGATTTCAACTGCATGTGTATGTATCTGTCTTCTCCACTAGACTGTGAGCACCACAATATAAGGAACTTCAATTTATGCATTGATTCATTACAACACTGGAACATTTCTGACACATAGTAGGTTCACTAAAATGCTACCCTGTGGCTGTATTATTCTTTCCTCTTATCCACAACCATGATGTCCTCAGAAGCTTCAAAAGCAGAAATGACTTTGAACAGTGACAAGAGGAGAACTGACATTGGTATAAATGTTTCTCTCCCAAAATATCCCAAGTTCTCCGAATATATACAGCCTAAGAAGAAATCCTATAGCGGAAAGAAGCAAATTCCATTTGTATTCAGGAATGGTACAACCTTCCCATGTAGCCTGGACTCACGTGACTGAGCAGGAAAAAGGTTTTGGAATCTAGAAGCTATATTCACTCAATATGCAGGTGGCGTTCACAGGGAGATGCAACAGAAATGATAGAATTTCCATGCTCTCTGAATCCTGTCGCCCTCCCTGTTTTTAGTCTCATAGAGATTCTAAATTGCAAGAAAGATTCATTCTGTATGTGATTTTCTTTTCATTTAGATTAAAATTATCTTGATAATTAAAGGCTATACTAATACTTCCAAGTATAAATCATAAATTCCCATAGAGTAATTGGATATTTCTTTACCTAAGAAGAATTTTAAACTTCAAATCCTTTTAATCCAGTTCAGCAGAAGCTCTTGGAGCCAAGCGCAGTGTTAGGTACTGTGCAGAGTATTGCGTGGCTGTGTCGCTGGGGGAGGCAGCAGCGGTGTGTGTGTGGATGTGTTACCTCCCGCAGCCCCTGAAATATGCACTGAAGAAAATAAAAATATTTCTTTCACAAACTTTGACATGGCCGTTAAGAGAGGCAGCAAACAGAAGTAACCCTGAAAAGCTGTCTTTTGGGAGGAAGGGAAATAGGGGGAATATTTGCATCTGCAGAGAATCTGCACTGACGCAACCAGGCCTTCCCTTGTCTGGATCTAGGAAATTCTAACTGAGATGAGAGTCTGACACCTTTAAGGTCTGGAAGAAACATTCACTATCTATTCCCTCTGAGGGCCGCTACCTGTGTGCTTTCATTTGCATAGCAAGACCACCTTTGCTAGCCTCTCCCTCTCATCACCTGTCTTGCCCCTATAACCTGATCTATCACCATAACCTGCTTTTGGCCATGCTCTGAGCCCCCATTCTTTCCGTAACCTCAGGATGGCATATAAGCTTCTGTACCCCATTGGGGGGTGTTGGATAATCACTCTGTGATTCTCCCTGTGTTCCTGTTAATAAGGTGTATTCCTTTTCTCTTATTAATCTGTCTTTTGTGAGTTGATTTTCCAGTGAAACTTCCAAGCCAATGAAACACACCTAAGCCATAACAAGGCAGACTGGCAAGGAGAAGCATTGCCACATCCTGTCCTCACTGGGCATAAGAAACCTTTACCCAAATTATCCAGTGAGACTCACTCAGTGTAGGTATTTCCTAAGAAGTGGTCTTTAGAACACAAGTCCTTTAAGATGCTGGTGGAAAGCAGAGTGTGTGTATGGGGGGAACAGGAAACAGTGTTCCATGTGTTTGAAAATGCTGGATATTATAACTTCCTTCTAAAGAGATTTTTAAAATGTTTCATAGAATTCTATTGTACACATTTTGAGAAATGTTAATTTTTTATTTCAGAATGTTACGGGGGTACAAATGTTTTGGTTACACGGATTGCTTTTGCACTGCTTGAGTCAAAGTTATAAGTGTGCCCATCACCCAGATAATGTACATTGTACCTGTTAGGTATGATTTCACCCATCCCCTCCACCCCCCACCCACCTGCATGATTTCCATTGAGTTTTACCTCCATCTGTGCACATGAGTGTTGATCAGTTAGTTCCAATTTAATAGCGAGTACGTGTGGTTTTTGTTTTTCCATTCTTGCAATGCTTCACCTAGGAGAATGGTCTCCAGTTCCATCCAGATTGTTGCAAAAGGTATTAATTCATTTTTTATGGCTGGGTAGTACTCCATGGTATACGTATACTACATTTTGTTAATCCACTCATGAATTGATGATGGGCATTTGGGTTGATTCCACATCTTTGCAATTGTGAACTGTGCTGCAATAAACATTCTAGTGCAAGTGTCTTTTTGATAAAATGACGTTTTTTCCTTTAGGTAAATACCCACTAATGGGATTGCTGGATCAAATGGTAGGTCTACTTTTAGTTCTTTGACTAATCTCCTTACCATTTTCCATACAGGCTGCACTAGTTTGCAGTCGCACTAACAGTGTGTAAGTGTTCCTTTCTCTCTGCATCCACTCCAGAATCTATCGTTTTGGAATTTTCTAATAAAAGGCATTCTCACTGGGGTTAGATGATATCTCATTGTGGTTTTGATTTTCATTTCTCTGATGAGTAGTGACATCGACCATTCTTTCATATGTTTATTGGCCATTAGTCTATCTTCTTTTGAAAAGCTTCTGTCATTTCTTTCTCCCCTTTTTTAATGGGGTTGTTTGATTTTTCTGGCTGATTTGCTTGAGTTCTTTGGAGACTCTAGTTATTAGCCCTTTATTGGATGTATAGCATGTGACTGTTTTCTCCCATTCCGTAGGTTGTCTATTTGTTTACTTTTAATTTAACCAAGTCTTATTTATTTATTTTTGTTGTTGTTGTGATGGCCCTTGGGGTCTTCTTCATAAATTCTTTGTCTAGGCTGATATCTAGAAGAGTTTCTCCAACATTTTCTTCTAGAATTTCCATGGTTTCATGTCTTAGATTTAACTCTGTTATCCATCTATCTTGAATTAATTTTAGTGAGTGGTGACAAATATGGATCCTGTTTCAATCTTCTCCATGTGGGTATCCTATTTTCCCAGCACCATTTATTGAATAGGGATTCGTTTCCCCAGTGTATATTGCTGTCTACTTTGTTGAAGATCAGATGGCTATATGAGGATGATTTTACATCTGGGTTCTCTGTTCTGTTTCACTGGTCTATGTCTCCATTTTTGTGCCAGTACCATGCTGTTTTGGTTACTACACCCTTGTAGTATACCTTAAAGTTGGTAAAGTGATGCCTTCATATTCGTTCCTTTTGCTTAAGGTTGATTTGGCTATTTGGGCTCTTTTCTTGTTCCAAATGAAGCATAGAATTATTTTTTCTAGATATGCAAAAAATGACATTGGTATTTTGATGGGGGTTGCATTGAATCTGTAAATCATTTTGGTTAGTATGGACATTTTAACAATGTTGACTCTGCCAATTCATGGGCATGATATGTTTTTCCATTTGTTTATATCATCTGAAATTTCCTTCCTCCATGATTCATAGTTCTCTTTGTAGAGATCGTTCACCTCCTTGGTTAAATATATTCCTAGGTATTTTATTTTCTTTGTAGCTATTGTGAAAGGTATTGAGTCTTTGACTGTTATTGGTGTATAGGAATGTTACTGATTTGTGTACATTGATTTTGTAGTCTGAGACTTTATTGAATTTATTTATCAATTCCAGGAATTTCTTGGTGGAATCTTTGGGGTTTTCTAGATGTAAGATCATAGTCTTATGGGCTTTCTCAAAGTTGAGGCCTTATGGTTTGACTTGGTGCAGAAAATGTAGGATGCTACAGATGGGACTCAAACCCATGTATATGGGATTCACGGTCACTTTAGAGAGCCTGGTCTAGTGAATGGAGTGTGAACCTGGTGTGTCTTAGAAGGAGTTCAAGTAGGGAACATTCTTAGATTGAACTGGTAAGCAGGAAATTCTTCTGGGCACATCATGCAGATGGTTCTAAAAGCTTTCTTTACCTCAATTCATGGTACTAGAGGTATGGAAATAGTGGTCATGAGTGACAACTGCAGTAGATCTTCCAGACCACTGGATACCATTGGCCTTGGGATTAGAGACTCCAACAGCCAAGAATAGAATCCTTCAGCAAACGACAAGCTATTTTGGGCTAGAGTATAATAAATACCATAGACCCCTTTTTGACTGAATTTATTAATCTTGAGGTTCTTGAACTATCTGGGAAGAACAATTTCTTTAGGTAAATAGACTTTCTGTGATTCAGGGACCATATAATTATGTAGCATAGTCTTTACTTATACATTTTTTCAAAGAAGAGCCTTTTTAGCTCAACTCGATGCTGTGTGCTATGTATGTATTTCTCTGGAGGATTCTGTGTTATTGTTTTTTTTTTCCTCTGCTGAGATATCATGCATATTGTGGAGATTATTTTTTCTTTAGAATGTTTTCATGTGGTTGATTCTGATCAACTTTGTGTGACAAAGGCCACATGAACAAATGTTTTTGAGATATGACTTTCACTCCCTATACTTAGTATGTGTATTGTGAGTATAATGAAACTTACTCGAGGCTACAACCTTAGTATTCTTTCTAAGAACCATTTTATCCCACTATAAGAATATACTTGACACTACATTAATCCTTTTGGAGATTTTAATAAGAGGTACAACAGCCACATCCTGGACTGGGTCTTGCCCTGAGACTGAGTCTTGGTGACCTCTCTAACTCAAAGATTTTCTTAATTTTTAACTTCACTGTAAGAGATACAGAAGAGTTTCATTTTCATACTCTTCGAGTTCTGGTGTTTTGGAGAACTCTCTCTTCTTTTTCAGTTCTGCTTGCAAATGAACTAGTTCTTTTCTTTCTCTTTCTCATAGCACACAGTCAAATGCAGCTAGAAAGAACCCGCACATACTATCAAGATTCTGCCTCAAAACCTCCTTGCCCAAATCTCAGTTCAGTGTGTTTATTTCCCGCCTTCCACACTGCAGGTGATTTACCAAATTTTTTCCAGCATATAATATAAGTTTCCATTTTTTTCAATCTTCTATAGTGGTTTCCTAGTTGCTTGACATAAAGTTTCAAAGTAATGTTATATTTTAAAGATTTTATGGTAGCAAGTATACTTACAACAGTATTTATTGATGATACTTGCCTCAATCAATTTTTATATGTGTGGTTGCAAAATAGTGATTTTTCCTAACCATTGTTCTATCTACATTTATGTGATGGTTAAGTTCATGTGTCAACCTGACTGAACCACAGAATACCCAGATAGCTGGTTAAATGTTATTTCTGAGTGTGTCTGTGAGGGTGTTTGGGAAGAGATTAGTCTTTGAATCAGTGGACCACATAAAGCAGATCACCCTCCCCAGTGTGTGTGGGCATCATCCAATCCACCGAGGGCCTGAATAGAACAAAAAGGAAGAGGCTGGTGGAATTCACTCTGTCTGACAGCTTGAGTTACGATCTCAGTCCTCTCCTGCCCTCAGCGCTCCTGGTTCTCAGGTTTTCAGACCTGAGCCAGAATCTATACCATCACCTTTCTGGCTCTCAGCTATTTGAGCTACTTCACTTGCTTTCCTGAGTCTCCAGCTTGCAGAGGGCAAACTGTGGGACTAATCAGCCTCCACAATATCATGAGAAAATAACCTATAAAGTTTCCTCATATATACATATATATGTATAGATGTATTATTGGTTGTTTCTCTCGTGAACTCCTACTTGTACAATTTGTGAGCTGGCTTTTCATTTTTTTCCTTTCTCTACATAACACTGGGGCACATGCATTTTTTTTTAATTCCATGTGTTATAATCCATTTCCAAAATAATTCTATTTGTGTCAAACTGTCACAGATTAAGCCAATAAGAGCCTTTTAAAGATGACTCCTGTGTTCCACTTGAGTTTCTGATTTTAGTTTCCAATTTCAAGTTTACTCAAATCACAAAGAAAAGCTAGTTCTTTGAGCTACAGAATGCAAGAAACTATATAAACTATTTTTTAAGCATTTACAAAGCCAAGCATTATTTCCTTAAAAAGCTAAGTGGCTAAGCAAGATTAAAGGAAGGGAAAGGGAACTATGACACGGATCCCCTAATTGTTTGGTGCCTTTCTCTCTGCCTAGCCCACCATAAGGTATCCTCTGCCTGCTGATATTCTGAATTATCCCAGAAAGTCACAAGATGTGGAGTACAAGGCTGTTCAGTGAAAGCGACTGGGGGAGATGGGGCAGGCTCGGGATGGGGTGTGAACGCAGCAGTCCCGAGGAGTCTTATGTTGGTGCAGGACCTGAGCATTATGACGCACCTCCTATTCTGTTAGTTCAAGGTTACATCAGTGAGTTCCATCATTTGGGTTCAATTATTGAGAGTTATATCACTATTTTCAAAAGTTCTCACACTCACCATGTTTGTATCTTTCCTAAGCAAGGCAGCCATATGCTTATTGGCATAGCTGTTTCATTTGCGGTGACATAGCCAGTGATTACAAGAAAACAGAAGGAGGCATCGTTTATAATATTTTGAAATACACATGGCACACTCCTGTATCCTTTCTTCACAGTCCTCTAGGCTTTGAGTACGTTTTTTTGCTTTTTGCTGTAGAATATTGCAGATTTATCAAGTCTTTTCCTATGTCAGATCTGGAATTGGTCATTTCTTAGGGAAGTCTGACTCCTTAGCATTTGGGAATTAAGATCTGGGAGCCATGTGTGCTCACTGCTTCTGTGTCGTCATTGATCCTAGGCCCTTTCAGTAGAAAAGCTAGAAAATATTTATGTAAACCATGAGTTTATACAGATATTTCTAATTCAAATTTTATATCACAGGGCTTTCCTTATTTTATTTTATACTGTTAGTTCATTTCTCTTACAGTGAAAATCTTGGGTTCTAATGATAACAACATGCTCATTTATTTGCTTATCTATCATGGAAGTAAATAGTTTCATATTTTTAATGTCCATATTCACAATAAACCTACTAAATAAAGATAAAAATTTCTTGGCAGTTCTTTTTGTCCCTAAACAATATCACACTGAAAATGTAGAGTACTGTGTTCCACATTGACTTGACTTATTTAGTTTCTTTGGTTATGTTAAAAATTAAAATAGAGTTAGATTTTTCCTAAAATAGGTTTTGATTTCTGTTTTGACTGAATTTCCTATAACTCCATAACTTATTTTAATCTAGAGATATTTGCTTCTTTAAAAGTGGAGGGTTTTCCCTCCTAATTATCTTCCATATCTTGGTCTTTATTTTCTTTTACCTCTTTCATCTATTCTTTTCAGTTAGAAAAGTAATAATAATGACACCATGTATTGAGCACTTGCTATAATTCATGTAGTCTTCATTGAACACTAATAATAACTTCCATGTAAAGAGTAATTATCACATGACTGGCCTGACTCTAAAAATACAGACTGGTATAGTTTGGATGTTTCTCCCCTCCAAATCTCATGTTGAAATGTGATTCCCAGTGTGGGAGGTGGGGCCTCAGAGGAGGTATTTGGGTCATGGGGCCAGATCCCTCAGCAATAGCTCAGTGCCCTCCCTCAAAGGTAAGTGAGTTCTCACTCTACTAGTTCCTGCAACAGCTGGTTGTTAAAAAGGGCCTTGCTTCTTCTCTCGCCCTTGGTCCCTGCACACACAGCCCCTCTTCACCTTCTGGCAGGAGTGGAAGCAGCCTGAGGCTTTTACCAGATCTTCAGTCTTTCAGCCAGCAGAACTGTGAGCCAAATAAGCCCTTTTTCATCTTTATAAATTACCCAGCCGCCGGCATTCCTTTGTGGTAACACTAAATGGACTAAGACACAGACATACTCTTAATTATACATATTAGGAACATGGTTTAAGATGAGTTTTATGTTCAATGGCCCAGTTTTGCTATTTTTTAGCTGCATGTCCTTTCCAAGTTACTTACTTAATATAAGCCTTTGGTTTTTTCATCTGTAAAATAGAGATAGTACATTTTTTTCTTTTGTCAGGATTAAATAAGCATACTCATTTAATTTTCAAAGGCTGAAAATTAAATCTTCCAAAGATCTTTTCAAAGATTGTACTTCTTGGTGAAACTCATAAAAATAGAAAAAAACAAGATAAAGGCAAACGTCAGCTTGGATTGGATCCATAGCAGCAGAGGCTCTGAAATAAGGTGGTTCGCACAGACCCTGGGGAGATACGGCACATGCCTCTCACGTGATGCTCACTTGGCACATTTGGGAAATGACTATACTGTGTGCTAAGTTTTGCCATATACTTATCTGACATAATCATCATCAAAATCACTTTAAAATAACTTTCATTCACTCATGGTCCAATAATCGGTAAATCTAAAGAAGTGATTATATCTGCCTGTTAACAGAGCCTGAGGTCCTTTTACTAGGACGTTGCTTCCATAGTGAATAGAATGCCTGGTGGTCATGGGTGAGGCATTTGGTTTACCAAGACACGATCATATGATTCTGTTTCCTGGGGAGGGCATTGTACCTGAGCAAATAAGAGAGGTGCATTCACTGCAAACTTGTACATTTTGCCTAAACAGAAATGGCTAGAGAACAAGCATCCACACTTGGAAAACTGGGTAACAACAATTCTAATTTCTTCTGGGTCTGAACCTGCAATGCACGGGGATTCTCTGCCAGGTTTTTCAGAATGATGAGGGAAAGCTGAAAACAGATCAAATTAATTCATTTAAAGATCAAAGGGATATACATATGATATGGTTTCATTAAGAATTAAATAATCCACGATATCAAAGTTAATGACAAAAAAACTACTCCACATATCTGCTTAAAACTTCCAGAAGGCATTTGAATGAAGAATAAAGGCCTTTAACTAGGAACAGACCCTTCTAGGTTTAATAAGGAGTAATTTCTCCTAATGGCAATTTCCTTGAAATATGGTTTTCAAGGCCTCCGAGTTTGACAAACTGTATCTAGAACTGACATAGGAGACTCAACTGAACAAAAAAAAGGGAGTTTTAAATTCAGCCAACTCCGTGATTTTCTGACAGAGCTCAGCAAATTTACTCTGGGCAGCTCAGGCTCTCAAAAATGTCAAATCAAGTAGAAGAAAACAATGAGTGGGGATTACTGATTTCATTGGTTGCGATGGTTTTTCCCATCGGTAGGAGTACTGCGCAGGAGCGAGGCCGAGGCTGCTGCACGGAGAGAGCCGTGAGGAAGCCGGAGAGGAATTTGAGCAGCTCAGAGCGCGAAGCCTGACCGTGAGAAGAGGATGATGAGGTAGCGGCACCCGGTTCAAAGGCAGAGCTGCCAGGACACACGGACTCAGGACCAGACACAGAGGGGATTTGGCACTTCCTGTGAGCTGCATGGAGGCCCACATTTTGAGCCCCAACTCCTTCAGGAACCAGAGAATCAGATAAATCATAGTCTGGAGTCATGGCTTTCATTCTTTTTCTTTTTTTATTCTTCAGTTAAGAAAACTGATTCTTAACATTTTGGGCCCAAAGTCTCTCTTTCTGATAATCTGATGAAAAATCATGATCACTCCACAAAAAAGAGCACATAATCATACTTGAACAAAATTTTGCTTATGATTTTGTAATCTAAAACCCATCTTGCTTACTGGTTAAGAACCTTTGCTTTATAAGACCAATAAAAGCAGCTAACTCCACTCTAGGAGCTTACCGTATGATACTCTTTTATGTATATCATCTAATCAAATCCTTACCACAACCACATAAAGTGGGTATCTCTATCTCTGTTTATCTAGAGGAAGAAACAAAGTTCAAAGGATTTAAGTAGTTTGTAAAGTCAATGTGACTGCTAAGAAGTGTGAGACAGAGGCACTCACTGACTACTGAGCACCCACAGCCCCTCCCTCCCTGTCCTAGCTTCATTGTACTTAGGGACAGCCAGGAGACCAGTCCTGGCCAATGGATTGAGAGCAAAAGTGATGAGTGCCATTTCTGGACCAAATAGAGTCAGTTTATGACCATCTAGCTTTTTTCCCCTATCTTGCTGCTCATGGAAGCCACATGTTGAGATAGTGGAGAAATTGTGCTGCTATAAATGCAAACCCTAATTGTCGGTGATGTAAAGTCCCAAAAGTTGGTTTCTCACTCACTGCATCAAGTGTTGGTAGGAATCTGTGCCCACTATAACTATTCAAGTGCCCAGGTTGATGGGTGGCCTATCTCAGCACATGCACCCATCATTGCCGAGACAGGATATAAAATGTTGAATTGTATACTCATTCTAGGTCTGTCTTTCAGAAGTGGCAAACATTACTTTCCCTCTCATTTCATTTGCAAAGATACTCATTTGGCCTCCATAATGGCAGATTACACGTTCCCTTGGTTATACTATAGTAGGCGGTTATTCATCTGAACACAAACCTAAGTGTTGCTGTGAAGGGATTTGGTAGATGTGGTTAACATCTGCAATCAGTTGACTTTAAGTAAAGGAGATTATACTTGATAATGTGGGTGGGCTCCATCTAATCCGTGATAAGCTTTAAGAGCAAAACTGAGGTTTCCCTGAGAAAGAAGAAATTCCACCTTGAGACTGCACCATCAGCTCCTGCCTGAGGCTTCCAACCTACTGGCCTGCCCTACGAATTTTGGACTTAGCAGCCCCCACAATAAAGTCAGTCAATTCGTTGAAATAAATATGAATATATACCCTACAGGTTCTATTTCCCTGGAGGAACCTGACTGACACGGCCACACCTAACTTGCAGAGGGCAGACCTACTGGGCCTGGAAGTAGAAAATCCCTGATCAGCTCTGATGACTGCCACAACGTCTGAATCTTTGTGTTCTGGAAACTTCATGAGTCACATCGGGTTTTGCTTAAAAAAGAAATAAATTTATAAATAAAACAATTTAAGGCTGAAGTATTTTTATTTTAGTTTAATTTTTTAAATCTGTTTATTGTCATTTCTTCAAAAATATATAAAATAAAAGTTTTTATCTTGGTAAACTTCTATGAACTAAATACATCCATATAACTAGCATACAGATTAAGAAAGTGATTATAGCCAACATCCCCAAGAAATCAACTTTTATTGTAGAAAGCTTCTAAAATATTAAGGTGAATTATTCTCCACCCATACTTTAGCCTATCTTATCAAATGTATAATCTAAGTTGAAATTAGTAGTTTGTCTCCAAAGCCACCAAAACTTTGTCCATCGAGAATACATATACACATAAGGTATTACTGTTACCACTGACTAACGTTTATGAAATACTTAGAAGCCGGACACCGTGTCAAGCGTTTTACTTCATGATACCATAGATAATAATACAGAAATAGTATTGGCCAATCACTGGCCAATTATCATACTTTGTCTTAATAGCCTAAAAAAAACCAAGATGCTATTATTATAACCATGTTACAGCTGGGAAGACTGATGAGGTCACCTGATGGATGACGCCAGTCTTGACAGCGAGTTCTCTGTAACCCCGCAGCCTGTGCTGGGAGCCACTATTTCACAGCGGTGCTTGGGGTTAGGGCCGTGCGTGATCCTGGCGGCGTGGGCTCCGGCCTGCGTGCCGGGAGGCTCTTCTCCGCCTGCCAATCATGGCAGCCCGAGCAGGCTCCCTCCGCTTTCCGGCCTCTGATTGGACAGGATCTGGATCTGGGCGAGCAGGTTCAACACTGGTAACGCCCAACGCTGAGTACCTGAGCATTTAGAGTCAGAAAGGCTCAAAATGGGGGTTTTGTGAGCTGTTTTTTTGCCCCAACTATTATTAAAAGTTTCAAAATACATAAAAATGTTAAGAATATTATAATGAATACGTGTATACCCTTCACTTACATTTGTTTGTATTCGTTAACATTTTGCCATATTTGCGCACGCGCTCCCTCTCTTTCTCACTTACGCACACCCCACACGCACGCACACGTTTTTGTTAGATAATTGGAATTAAATTTTAGACGTCTTTACTTAAATCCTACATATTTAAGCGTCCATCTCTTATCTCTCAAGGGCAATCTCCTTAATAACCACAATATACCCTTAGCAGTCCTGGAAAAATCAGCAATAATTTCACAGTATCATCTAGTAGCCCTCCTTTGTAAAATTTTAGCAATTGCCCCAAAGGCATTATATGTAACCAAAATGTTTGTACCCCCATAATATTCTGAAATTTAAAAAAAAAAAGGTATTTTACATCTTTCACTTTTTTGAACCATGATGCCATCAGGGTACGGAATCTCATTTGGTTCTTACCCCGTGTCTGTCTCTTTTAGACTAGAACTACCCAGTCCAATATAGTTTCTTAGGAACATTAGCCACATTTCAAGGGCTCAATAGTGACACGTGGCTAATGGCTACCATATTGGGCATCAAAGATAAAGAATATTTTCATGATTCCTTGAAGTCCTAAGGGACAGGTCTGAGTTAGAGCAATTCCTACACATTTTCTTTTGATGGTATTGGCTTTTGGAAGAGCCCAAGAGTGTTATCTTATAGAATTCCCATCCACTGGGTTTGTCTGATTGGTTCTTCTCTGTGTCTTAAAACTGGAATTTAGATGGAAAGCTTGATTGGATTTAGGGTAAACATTTTTATCGTGAATAATAGACAGCATAGACAATGCTGTATTTCCCAAGGTACACATCAAGGCTCAGGATATCAGGTTGTACCACTGTTGCCAATATTATACTTTGTTTCATGGTTAAGCAGGTGATCATCGCATCTCTCCCTTGTCAAGGTATGTTTTCCCTTTGTAACTTCTAAGTAGTCTGTGAGATGATATTTTGAAACCATGCCAACATCCTGTTTTCTAAGCAGATATTGGCCAATGCTTTCTGCATTCATTGATAATCCTTGCCTGGATCAATTATTATATGGTGAGGGTTGCAAAATTATTTTTCTAAATATAATTGTATCATTCTTTCTATGTTCATTAACTGGCATTATTTTATAAAGGAAATCTATCTTTTATCTATTCTTTCTTTTTTTTTTTTTTTTT
>NW_012148596.1:1858899-1866402 GCF_000956105.1 Propithecus coquereli
GTAGTGTACGAGCATTCCCATTGTTCTACATTCTCATCACACTTGGTAGGGTCAGACATTTTACAATATTATAATTTTAGCCATTCTCAAGAGTATGTAGTGGCATGTCACTGTGATATTTATTTGCTTTTCCCTGATGACAAATGATATTGAGCACCTTTTACCGTGTTTTTCATGAGCATATTTTATATGTGCGATTTGCATATATTTTACCAAGTTTTTGTCCAAATCATTTGTTTATATTTTAGTAGGTGTTTGTTTCCTCAAAAATTGAGTTGTAAGATTTCTTTAAATATCTGGATACAAGTCTTTTTTTCAAATAATATGCTGCAAAAAATTTCTCCCCTTTCCGTGGCTTGTTTGAGGTTTTCCCAGATGTCTTAATTTATTGACTTCTAGGTTAATTCCATTGTTGTCAGAGAACATACTCTATGTGACATCACTCTCTTCAATTTATTGAGATTTTTTTTGTAGCCCTGCATGTCTATCTTCGTGGATGTACCACGTGCTCGTGAAAAGATAGTATATTCTGCAATTATTGGTGGTATTCTATGAATATCAAGCAGGTCAAGATAGTCCATAGTATTATTAGAATCATCTGTGTCTTTACTGAATTTATTCACCTCGTTCTTTCAGTTGCTGAGAAAGCTGTGAAAATTTCCTACCATATGGAATCATCTACTCCTGCTTTTAATTCTACTTTTTGCTTCATGTATTTTGAAGCTGTATTATCTGTCACAAATTCACTTATGATTGTTATGAAATTGTGATGATGTTTCATTTGCATGAATCATGACATGTTGTCTTAGTTGGTTTAGGCTGTTATAACAAAATCCCAGAGACTGGGTGGCTTAAACAACAGAAATTTCTTTCTCATAGTTCTGGAAGATGACAAGGCCAAGACAAAGCCAGTGGATCTTGTGTCTCATGAGCTCCTGGTTTGCAGATGGCCTTCTTCTCTTTGTAGCCTCACATGGCAGAGAGGACAGAGAAAGATCAAGCTCTCTGGTTTCTTCTTATAAGAGCACTAAGTCCATTCATGAGGGCTCCACCCTCATGACCTAATTACTTCTGAATGACCCTGTCTCCTAATACCATCAGACTGGAGATAGGATTTCTACATATGAATTTCGGGGGGAGGCACAAAGATTCAATTCACAACACAGACTTGTTTTTATAACACACTTTTTCTTGACATCTAGTTTCTATAATATTAATATAGTCACTCTAATCTTCTCATGTCTGCTATTTACATGGTATTTTTTAAATTCATTTACTTTCTATCTATATGTATACAGTCATGTATCACTTAATGACAGAGCTATGTTCTGAGAAATGCATCATTAGGTGATTTTGTCGTCTTGTAAACATCATAGAGTGAGTTTTCTATCTGGGTATAGTCATCCCATGCCATGCTCCAGGAAAATCTACAAAAATGTAGAAATCATGCTATTCCCTTATTCAAAATTTCAGTTCACCTCCAAAATCTTTCTGCTTTTGATTCCCATTCAGAGCCTGAGGAATTTGTTTTGTATATTTTTTCCATGGATGTTGATCTGTTAGAAGCTTACCCCACCATATCAGAAGTGCAACTTTCTTAAGTTGAAAATCATATCACTAGAAGTTACATAGTTTCCAGGGGAGGTAAAAGTGACAACAGCTTGTTAAAGTTTGCTTTCTTCAGGTGTCGGTGAAAAGACAAAGTGGAGGACACTTTGATAGGAAGAGAGCCACAGCTGCTAAGACAAGCTTCCAGGCTTTTACAGAAGTTATGTCATGAGAAGATAAGTGCTTGAGATGGATGTGGAGAGGGCAGATTTTAAAGATATTTAACAAGTAAAATTGACAGAGCTTGATGTGCTTGGATTTGGCAAGTGAAAGGGGATAATAAGAGAATGGGTCTCAATTTTTTTTTTTTTTTTGGATGAGTGGTTACATAGAAATGAAAAAAAAAAATAGGAACAGCATTTTTCAAGGGAAGGAAGTGGGTATAGAGTCCACTTTTGGAAATTTTGAGTTTGAGAAACTTGTGGACAACCAAAATGGATATGTGTATCCTATGCAATTTGATGTGTGGGTTTGGACCTTTGGCAAAGAAGTCAAGATTCAAGAGTCTTCAGCACATACGTGGCAGTTGAAGCTTGGGAGTCAATGGTACTTTTTTTCCGTGGGCAGTGGCAGCTGCCAGAGACTTGTGGAAAGGGAATGGAAGGGACCCAGTGGGAAGAGTCATCTGGTTTAGGGGAAGGAAGCCTGGGCCGGTTGGGCAGGAGCTTGAGAGTAGCAAGTAATGAACCTACTTTAGTAATTCAGGCAGGACAGCATCTGAAATGACATGTCTCAAAATAAAGAGGGTGCAAGGAAGGATAGATAGTGAGACTTTCTGGAAAGTTAAAGCCAACAGAACTTGTTAAATGCTTGTATATCCTCTGAACTCATTAGTCATGAATCAAAAAAACCCAAAAAACTAACAAAGGACAAGGTTTCCCATAATTACCTCGCCTCTCACCTGCAGCCAGGCCCCAGACCGCAGCATTTCTGATCTGATGATAGGGAGGGAGCTCAGGGTCCTGTGATGTTGGTGTAGATCACGCCAGTTAAGGCAATGAAGGAACTTACGGTGGGATCATGGATTTCAAAGCAAAGGCTTAGAGAGACACAATAAATCTCCAAGGATCACGTTCACCCTGGAAAGTCGTAAATTATTCACTCTTTTTATCACTTGCAAGTTCTTTTCTCTGACGTTCTGCTGGACTATTTCTCTCCTCTGAAGCCTTCAGAGCCTTGCTTTTATCACTTGCAACATTTAAAATAATCCCTTAGCCTTTGGACCTGTCAATCATTTATAGACAAATGGCAGAGCTGCCATGCCCAGCCTGCGGATGCAGAATGCTTTAAGACTCCTTTACACTTTGCATTATTCATGTCAGAATGAGCCTCACTTTCCTGAAGTCCTTCTCCCCCTCCCTCTTTTTCCATTCTCTGAAGCTCTCAAACTGAATTCTGGAGGCAAGAATAGTCCTCATCAGAAGGCAAAAAGAAAAACAACTTCTTGTCAGGAATAGAGCTATTTTTTATTCATAGGAAATTCCAAATAATGTATTTAGGTTTTGTCTATGAGATGCCATGATGCAGTGAGCTGAAGTTGTGTTTGTAATTCAAGAACGTTTGAGTGCATCTATACCTTAAAACAGGACATAGACTATATTGCTGCCAAGTGGGCTTCTGTTGGATAATCAGACTCAGATTTTTCTTATGTATGTGTGCATGTGTGTATGGATGTATGCAGGTATTATCAAACACATGCAATTCGTACCATGTGGCCAAACCATCTTTTAAGTGACTTACAAATGTGTACTTGTTTAATCCTTGTAGTAACTCTGTGAGGCTGGTATGTTTACATCCCCATTGTACTTGTGAGCGTACTGAGGTGCAGAGTCTTGAGAGGCCAAGAGCATGACAAAGTAGACAGCTCCCCCAAGATTATATGATTGTAAGGAATGGGGCAGGATTTCAATCCCGGTGTGGCTCTGGAATCAGTGTTTTTAACTAGTGTGCTGTGCTGCTTCTCTTAATTCTGAACCACCCTGTATTTGCCGCAAAATGGAAAATTTCAGCAACTGAAATGCAAGGTTTAAGGTTTACAACAGTGTTAGCCTCTTACAAACCATGGAAAACATCATGGAACCTTACACAGTCGCTTGTTTGCCTAACAAATGGGTGGTGTTGTAGTTCAAATATTTTTAAATTAATAATATTCTGTTCACACATTAGTGATTATTAACAATATTGATTTGGTATATCAGTGCCAATTTATGTCCATCTCTGTGAAATTTAATGCAGAAACCTGGCCTTACATTTTTACGGTTTCATCAAGGATCCCGTAGCACAGAAAAATATTTTTCTCCAGTGTACATGGTGGTCAATGGCGATTTCTTGAGTGTTTTTTCTCCCTGGTACTAGGATGATGTGGCAGATTCAAGACGACCACAAATTCTTTGACATTCTTCCCATTGAGAAATACAGTCTACGTTCCTTCCCTTGAATCTCTTGTGTTCTGTAACTGCTTTGATTAGTAGAATTTAGTAATAGTGACGCTAAATTTAGTAATAGTGATGGCCCGCAGAACCTGAAAGCTTCCTTGTCATATATTGACGCAGTAACTAGAATAACCCAGATGTCATGCAGCAGGTCCATGTGGTAGAAGCCCCGAGTCCACAGCCCCGGCTGAGCTTCCGTCCAATCCATCAGCACGAATTTTCCAGCCACGTCACCGAGCTTCCCCAGGTGATGCAGCAGGAGGCAGAGAAGCCATTGTCAATGAGACTTGCTAACATGTCATCCTCAGCAAAATAAACGATTGTTGTTTCAAGATGCTATTTGGGGGATGATTTTTTTCTTGTAGCAATAGATAAATGAAACAGGTTGAGGTAGGTAAGTTGCAACAGCTGCATTAATTTAAGTGCATCAGTTTTAAATACCACAGGCAGGGTACAATGCAGGTTGTCGAAGTTTGATCCCCAATGTTGGAGGTGTTTGGGTCATGGGGGTGGATCCCTCATGAAGGACTTGGTACCATTCTCACAGTAATGAGTGAGTTCTCACTCTACTAGTTCCCGTGACAGCTGGTTGTTAAAAAGAGCCTGGCAGCTCCCTTCTGTCTCTTGCCTCCTCTCTCACTGTGTGATCTCTGCACACACCAGCTCCCCTTCACCTTCCACTATGAATAGAAGCAGCCTGAAGCCCTCACCAGAAGCAGCTGCTGGCACCGTGCTTCCTGTACAGCCTGCAGAACCACGAACCAAATAAGCTTCTTTTCTTTATAAATTACCCAGTCTCAGGTATTCCTTTATAGCAACATACACACAGACTAAGGCAGGTGGAGACTGGGGTGCCTGAGTTTTCCTCGAAGCTCATGCTTTCTGGCAGCCCTGGTCATCTATAGCATAGAAGCTGTCACCCATGCTCCTGTTCCTCCCCAGAAATAGCCAGCTGTTCCTTCTTAACCAGTCTAGGTTCAAAGCGGGTTCATGGGGACATTTCTGTTATTGTGGATCATATCAGTTTTAGGAAGATCCTTTTTTCTTGGCCTTTGGGGCTGGGGCTCTCTTAACATTCTCTTCTCTGTCACATTAAAACTTTGTATTGTATTTGTGGTTGGCTTTGAGCTGGAGCTTCTGATCTTTCTCTTAAAATGATTTGCTTCCTCTCCTATGGGAGCAAAGGATTTTTCTTTTATCCTTTTCAAACTGCAGTTGGTCCTTGCTTGTGCCCTGGGCGTGAGAACTATGCTGCTCTTCCCCTGAGGGCATTCGGGTCCAGGAAAGTGGGTGGTGTTTTGTGAGTGGTCTCTCATAGCAGTCAGGTACCTCCTGCATGTCTGCGTAAGTGAAGGGGCTCTCTCTTGTCTCCTGCACTGCCCCCGTCTTTCTGGTGAATACCTGGTGGACACCATGGCAAGGGGGTTGGGAGTGCATGCAAATTCCCCTTAAGTCTGGGACCTACAGTTGTTCTGAATTGACACTTGGCCTTTAACAATTTGTTAAATTCTGATAGTTTTCTTTTTACTCATCTGTATGGTTGCCACTTGTATCTCTGAGTTCTGTTACAGGTGAGAGAACTTCAATTTTGCCTTGAAAAGGATTGTCCCTGTTTAGAATTCAGGCTGTGTGATTACCTCACCACCTTAGTTCTCTGACGGTCTCAAGATAAGTGGTGATTTATTATGATCAGAGCAGTTAACAATGTGGGAGTTATGTTCTCTGCAGTTTTCTTCATCCTGAGTGGAAGCAAAATTCTATTCTTTTAGGAGATTAACTATAACAACAGACTCTGAAATGAAAGAAAGAAATGTGTGTGTGTGTGTGTGTGTAGAGAGAGAGAGAGAGAGAAGAAAGAAGGAAGGAAAGGAGGAAGAAAAGAAGGAAGGATAGAAGGAAAAAAGGGTAGCACTTAACTATTCATAAAGTACATCCCCATATCTTATGTTACTAACCATATTTTATTGAACCCTTACTGAACCAGGTACTTACTGTTTTAAGCATTGCATATATGTAATCTCATTTAATTATCACATCAATTTTATGACATGCATACTAATATTATACTCATTTTGTTCATTTTATTATACTAATTTTCTAAGTTTTGAGACTTAGAAAGTGTAATTTGCTCAAGATTATCAAACCAGGCTTTTTGTCAGTAGTACAAAGCTCATTCCTTTGTTATATAAGCTGTCCAAACATGTCTGTGCTATAGGTTTTATTGCTTTATTTTACAGATGTGGAGGCTGAGGTCTAGAAGCATTTAACTGCTACAAGATCATAAAAAAACTCATAAGTGCTTGAAACGGTTGGAAAATAGGTGTTTTGATTTTGAGTTATGAGTGTTCTTCATTCCACAAAGATATTGGAAATGGCATGAGACAGGGTTACGGAGGATCTTTCTAAATTTTCCACAGCACTTTATACAATGCCTAATATATAATGAAACTTAAAAAAATTCTCACTGAATGAAAAAGAAGGAGAAAAGATGACAGAAAAGCATTGAGAATGGAGAGAGAGAGGAAGAGAAATAGATAGAAGGATTATAAAGGTGAAAAGAACCAGGAGGACAGTCCACATTTGTAGAATATTTTTGGAAGAAAAATACAACTTCCTTTTACGTGCTGTCAGGGCATGCTTTTTAATTTGTGCAAGTCGTATACTGCAGATGTTGCCTTCTGTGTAGCTGGTCTGATCACCATGACAAAGGCGCTGCCTCATCTATAAATAGATGGTCAGATTGATTTCACATCCTGCCTCGGTTCTTCCCACTGCCTGGTGGCTGTGACAGCACAATCGATGAGTGAGCCCATCCACCCTACCACATGGCACGGGCCTCGCCTGCACTCTCTTCTGGAAGATAACAATCAGGCTCATTAAATCCAGCACAAAGGAGCTTCAAAGACATTTGTCCACTCAGAGAAATTGAGCCCGAGCCCATTACCACCGCATCAACAGGAACTTTGATTTAATCAGCCATCCAGGCTGAACCTATTGTTAATAAAATAATTTGGATCTTTCCTTTGCCTGTTTGGATCAATGTTAACTGGGACTTCAATGGCCAGACCTGATTTCATTTCAAGCCCAGGTATAGGAAAGCTCTTCAGCTGGACACTTACCGGTTTCCACGGTAAGTGTTGCTGTAATGTATTTGAGAGACCTGGAACTGTGACCTGAAGAAATGACATCAGGTCCTGCCATAAAAATTCTTGATCTTGGGCAAGTCATTTAATTACCCTGAGGCTCAGTGTTTCCTTCCATAGATTATGCACTGGGCCAAAGCCTCTGTGAACCTGAGAGTTACTCATCCTCTCTAAAGCTCAGTGTCTTTACCTGTAAATAGAAACAACAGTGGTGTGTCTTCAGAAATTGTTGTGAGCACCTCAGGCAGGAAGTGCCTGGTACACGGTATCCTGTGATGACAAGAGTGATGTCAAACTTATCTGACAGTGTGTGAATGTTA